>NC_083237.1:15905058-16237558 GCF_032191835.1 Heteronotia binoei | reverse complement strand
TGCCAAATGGTAGCAGAGACGAAGAGGACTTCAGCTAGAATTGAATCCCAGGATGATGGAACAATCAATTTCTGCTGCCTTTTCTCTGTTGGGCTTCACTGTTCACACTCTATACAGGGCATAAATGACATAGCAGAAAGCACCTCAGTTTACTTAGATGTAGACATTATTACAACCTACTGAAAGCAAACTGGTGAGTTGGTCAGGTCAAAGTTAAGATTTCGCACACAGCTTACCATGCGGTCACATTTCTGTTCTCTGCGCAGTGTCCGTCGGATTTTGCACTATCTGCGCTGGAGTTACAGGAAGTGTCGTGGGTTTCGCTTAAAAAACGTAAACCGTTAAAACCGATGGACGCTGCGCAGAGAACAGGAACGTGACCGTGAGGTAAACTGTGTGAAATCGGTCATTTTATTTTTGTGAGACAGAGTATTGGCTAACTGTATCAATGTGGAAGATGGTTAGAATCTTCCATTTGGTCTTCTGATAATTTGAACTTTGCCATTCAGTTCAGGCCTCAAAACTATAATATAACATTTAGGGAAAAATATGCAGCCTAGCAACCCAGCACTGGAGGCTAAGATGGAGAAGACCTCCACAGCCACCATGTATTTTCCTTTGGTGCTCAAATAGGTTGGAACAAACGACAGCCAAACACTGCAAAAGACCAGCATGCTGAAGGTGATGAACTTGGCTTCATTAAAACTATCAGGTAACTTCCTGCCTAAGAAAGCTACCATGAAACTCACAGTGGCCAGGAAGCTCATGTAGCCCAAGACACAATAAAACATGGAGACTGACCCTTCGTTACATTTCAGAACAATTTCTTCAGTCATTGAGTGCATGTCAAATTCTGGGAATGGAGGAGACGTTATTAACCAAACTGTACAAATAGTTGTTTGAATCAAAGAGCAAGAAAGAACAATGGAGTTGGCCAGTCGTTTCCCCACCCAATTTCTCATCCTGGACCCTGGCTTGGTGGCCATGAAAGCTAGAACCACAATGACAGTCTTGGCCAGCACACAAGAAACAGCCACTGAGAAGATGATGCCAAAAGTAGTTTGTTGAAGGAGACACGAGAGCTTCTCAGGTCTGCCGATGAAAAGCAAGGCACAAAGGAAGGAGAGTAGGAGGGAGATGAGGAGAATGTAGGAGAGATTCCGGTTGTTGGCTTTGACTATGGGAGTGTCCTGGTTCTTAATGAAGATGCCAAGCACAAGAGCTGCCATAAAAGAGAAGGAAAGTGCAAAACTGGCCAAAGCGATCCCCAAAGGATCTTCATAACTTAAGAAACTTATACGTTTTTGCAGGCATAAGTCCTGATTAGTATTTGGATATTGATCTTCCGAGCACTGAAAACAGTCATTGGTATCTGAAAAAGAAATGTGGGCATAGGTACATATAAGACCTTTGTACAGTGCTCTGCATTAGTATATTTACTATAGGGTACTTAGGGATGTTTCATGGAAATCTCAATATTGCATGCATCACACCTTGTGAGTTTTTTTTTTAATTACTCTAAAATTAACGAGGAAATCTATATTCAAAGTTTTAACTATAACAAAAATCTAGCCTTAAAACTGTAAGTTTCTGAAGAAGAAACAGGAATATGTTATAAACTCAGAGTATTCAGTTCTTACCCTCCAGGTTTGAAATCTTCCCTTCTGGACATGAATGGCAATCATAGCAGCAAAATGGTTTCCCTTCCTTCTTTTTCTTTCTTTGGCCTGAATGGCATCTGTCATTGCACAGAGAAAGGGGCTGAACCTGTCAAGAATGAAAGAGAGGAAGGATTTTGTCTCTCTCCCCCCCCCCCCATCCAGGAAATACATTTCAATAGCTGAATTTCACTGGTCAATCATCTACGTAAGTAGAGGGTTGACACTGGAGTGGCATAACAACATCTCTTTTGGAGACCACGTGATATGTAATGGAATATTGGGATGTTTTCCACTAGAAGACAGATTTACATATACTATACAGAACTCAAGAAAACTTAGCTGCCTCTAGAACGTAGGAAGTGCCATCAAGTAACAGACAACTTATAGACACCATGTGGAGCTTGTAAGGTAAAAGATGCTCAGTGGTGGTTTGCCATTGACTGCCTTTGTTTTGTAATCCTGGACTTCCTGGCTTCTCCCATTTTAGGATTAACCAGGGCTAACCTTTGCTTAGCTTCCCAGATCTGATGCAATTGGGCTAGTCTGGGCCATCCAGTTCAGGGCAACACATGGCTAACAAATCCTATTTTCTTTAGTGGAAATGAAGACTCACTCTTTGAAGGATGACTTACTCTGTCCTGAGTAAATCACCTAAGATGCACAATAAGCAGCAAATGGTTTAAATGCAATATATGTTCAAAATTTTGCAATTTTATGATTTCAAATTGTTATGTGTGTGGAGTCAAGTGAGAACTGAATTGAGTGTTCCCATATGGCTCATTGGAGCCAGATGACCAGAGCTTGGGGAGTTGGGAACAATAGGCAGCAGGATCCAAATCCCTGTTGCCCTGCTCCAATCATGAGTCCCCTGCTAGTTTGAATGGACCAATAGAACGCTAGCACGGGAACCCTGACATGTATAAAAGGTTGGCCCTGTTGGCCCTTTTCTCCAGTCATACTTAGGCCTTACTATGCTGAAATCAATAAAGAGCTTATGATTCACTACCACCTCGCCTCTTCCATGTATGGAATGCACTATATCATACAAATTGAAAAATATGACCAGATTGGGGCTTATCTGATTGACAGACCACAGAGGCTGTTCCAGAATTTAACTAGAAACCACTAATGGAACTCCAGGAAATGGAACTGATAGTCTCTGAAAAGCAACTAAAGCCCACCTGATTAAACATGCGGGGCCAAATGATTCCATCTTCATGAATGGTGAACACTTTGTCTTCTGGAAGTTTTGGGTCCATCCTTCCAACTTTGGCTCTAAAAAAGGACTTGTTGGGAAATGTGACCCAGTTGATGATATCAAGTCCAGCCGCTATCTCCATATTTTGATCAAAGGCAACCAGGTCCCCAGCAGTGTTGTTGAATGAGACCCTTTTCAAAAATTCATGGAACTAGATGCATATGTAAGAATGTTAGTACTTGGTTA
This sequence comes from Heteronotia binoei, assembly GCF_032191835.1. Taxonomy (NCBI): domain Eukaryota; kingdom Metazoa; phylum Chordata; class Lepidosauria; order Squamata; family Gekkonidae; genus Heteronotia; species Heteronotia binoei. Next base: position 16,234,453 of record NC_083237.1, on the reverse strand, counting down.
TAGCAGTTAAGCCCAGAGAAAATAATCAGATTCCTGTCTCCTTAATGGACTTACTTGAACCCACATATGGCTGCCTTGAGCTGAATGAGACCCTGGGCCATAGTCAGTATTGTCCACTCAGATGGCAGCGGCTCTCAAGCATCTCAGATAGAAAGGTCTTTCCCATCACCTACTGCATGATTCTTTAACTGGAGATGTTGGGGATTGAACCTGTGACCTTTTGCATGCAAAACAAATACTATCTCTCTGAGCCACAGAACCTCCCTTGAAACATAACCAGGGAATGATTATGAAGTAGATGTTTAATTGCTAAAATCTCTGCTTTTGCAGCCAGGGCCGGCTCGCCCACTAAGCAAACTAGGCAGTTGCCTAGGGCGCCGGGAGCGAGGGGTCACCGAATTGGGCTCCCCCCCTTCCGGCATGTGCATCTGTTCTTCCCTGGAAGGTAGCGGCAGTGACTGTTTGGAGCTCAACAGTTCCTCTGCCAGACACGCCAGCTATAGCAGAGGTGGCTGGGAGCAAGAGCAGCTAGGAACAGTGGGGCCCATGTTTGTCCTGGCCAAGCAGCAGCAGCTGCCCCGGGAATAGCCCCTTGGAGTAAGCCGCCAGATTCCCATCTCCTCCTCTGGGCTTCTCGCTTTTTTCCAACTTGCTCAAGTCAGACCAGGCAAGCAAGGAAGGGCGGGGAGCAAGAAATGCATCACAGGGCTGGGGCCTTCTTCACTACCGGGGACTGGGTTCTGTGGGGGGAGAGAAAATAAAGCACTATGCTCTTTTCTGATGTGATTTTGTGCCCTGTGACCCCCTCCCCCAATCTAAAATTTTCTGGCTACGGGCTCATTTTGCAGTCTGGGGTCTCTAGTTCCCTAATGCTGTCTGATCTCTAATTTTGGGGCGCTCCCCTGCAATCAAGAGCCTTCTAGGCATTACCTGCGATGGCTGTTGATTCAGAAACTTTTTTATCCCTGCATCTGCCAGCGTTCTGTGTTTGAGCATGGATGAAGACATAGCCTGTAATGCATGTGCCACCACATAGACAGCAGTGTAGATGCTGTAGCTGTGGCCGCTCATGCTCATTTCAAAGACAGACCCAGGAAGACTCTCCAGCTTCTCCTCCCCAGTGCAGATTTCTTCATCAGTTGCGGCTTCTGTGGTACTGGGGAGTGAACAGTCAAAAGCCCGTTTCCAAAAATCCCCAATAAAGCCATCTTCTTTTTCAGAGGCAGGATCCCTTTCCCGAAGAAATTGAACAAATCCTAAGACCTCTTTTGAGTTAACTGCAAAGGATAAAGCACCGTGGATGAAGTTGATGTCCCAACTTCTTTGAATATCAATTGATGTGAAATCTACCTGGGCTGTCAAAATCCAGACTTTGCCTTTCATCCTCATAGGCATTTCTTTAAATTCTGCAGTCCTCAGCAATATTTGGAAAATAATCATGGTTTGAATTTCACCATGTACCACCACTGCTTGGGCTGTGCTTCCCATAACAACTGCAGTTATGTTGTTGTTTTCTTCTACCATTTTAAAAAAAGCATTAGTAAAAGTCATTGTAGGAAACTTTGCTATAAAATCAAAGCAGACACCATCCTTGGAAAAGATTGGAAGCACCTCCTGTACAAATCGCTGCCCATATTCATCATCCACATAGATCACCCCAACCCATATCCATCTGAAATGAAGAAGTAACTTCACAATCCCCATGTACTGAGTGGCCCAACTGGGAAACATCTTGTAAAGGAAAGCCACTTCATTTTGGCTGGGCATTACTGGAGCAGAGCCATAGAGGAGCTAAAGGAAAGAAAGGAGACAGCAGAGAGCTATTTCATACTCAATTCCCTGGTTTGATGAATGTGCCAGGGACAAATAGTATACATGCCAGATGGTAACAGTTGCTACCAAGATCCACAATGCACATTTTGCCTTTACAGAGCAGTATATATCAATGAACCTATGTAAATGAGAAGAGAATGTGTCATGGTATAGCTCAATGTCCTCACATCTGAGAAGCTAAGCAGGGTCAGTATTTGGATGGGAGACTACGGGGAAAACTCTGCAGAGGAAAACACTAACAAGCCATCTCTACTTCTCACTTGTATTGAAAGCCCCTTACTGGGGGCACTATAAATTGGTTGTAACTTGATGGAACTCAGGTACCATGTAAATAATCCTTTATGTGTTCAAATCTCTTCATATACCTATTCTGCTGTAATCCTTACAATGGTATTGTAATGTGATCCATGTTAGCTCCAGCTTAAAGCTGTGGGGTGGGAAACATTTGCTTAAGAAATTAACGTATAAAAATCATATCTTACTCCTACTACTAGAGCTTTTTTGCTGGAAACAAGAAGACCTGGCATCGAGTTAGAATAATTCTCAATAGAAGCTTTTGCACCTGGCTAAAAAGAACGATGGTCTTCGTTTTATAGTAATGAATGTCTAGAAGAACTCTTAGATGAGACAGGCAACCACCTCTGCTCATCTCTTGCTTTGAAAAAACTCATAGTCCTGTGGTCTCCACGAATCAGTTATTATATGAATGCACTGAACTATAAAAGCATACAAGATCATTAAAAGCAATATGAGTCTGTAAAGAAAGAGCAGGTTATTGGTTCAACAAGTGTTTCTATTTTGCTTGCATTGGGCCACCTACAACGTCAATAGGGAGAGGGAAGGGAGTAGCATGGACATTGTGGCTGTTCAGAATATTATGTGAAATTTTCACTTGATAAAAAACATACATGGGTAAAGAGAAACTTAGGCTGTCCTTTATGGTATACTACTAAAACAGGTCCAGGTGGGCAGCCATGTCGGTCTGAAGCAATAGAACCAAGTGGGAGTCCAGTAACACCTTTAAGACCAACGGAGTTTTATTCAGAATGTAAACTGCTGTGGGCATGCACACTTCATCAGACAATGAAATGGGGTACAGTGATCAGAGTTACATATAGCTGGTGGATACAGGTTAAGTGGTTAAGCATATTAGTTTGCATGCTTAACTACTGCCCACCAGCTATATGTAACTCTGATCACTACTCAAAAAAGGGAAACATGATTCTGCATGCCAAAACCCAGAAAACCCTTCAAGTGATTGTGTTGAAGAATATGCTTTAGTCACTTCCACAATAACTTGCTCTAAGAGATGGTGGAAATGTTTTCCAGTATCACAGCAATTACCGTCTGCATAGACAAACCAATACCCATGAATTATTTTGTATCTCGGTACTAAATAATCTATCTCTAATATTTTCCTTGGCCATCATGCAGGATGTGTCTCTGGTATTTCAATGAGCCAATTTCTACCTTCAGACACTGAGACCAAGGAAATGTTGAAGGCTTCTTATCATTCATTGAACTATGAGCCATTTTACCTGTGGAATCTTGAAGATGCCCAGAATTTCTGCCAAGTAGATACACAAATTAGAGTTTGGTCCCCCCAAAACTGCCACTAAGTTGTTCTGGTGGTTGCACTTATAGTTGGGAATGAACCTCCCCTTTGTGGAGAGAAGTTCCATTGCAGCGTGATAGGTTAAGCTTGGACTAAAATAGTTATTATAGGTGTGGATACCCAACGTGATGTTGGGTAAGAGTTGAGGATTTTCATTGATCTCTTTTACAGCAAACACCAAAGCCAGGATGTTCTGGTAAAGCTGAGGCATTACTCTGCAAAGAGAGTGAGATGCTGCATTACAGCAAGTTCAGTTCAAATGATAACATTTAATGCATTTCAGTGCAACATCACTTTACAAAATGAACTCAAGGAAATCAAATCCTATAGCCCTGAGGCCTGGTAACTATGAGCGGTCCCTTAGCTGACCTCGAAATATCAGTTCAACAGTGGAACAGATTGTTAGCATACATACTCATTGGCAATAGGTTCAACTCAGGGCTTTTGTTGTAGCAGGAACTCCTTTGCATTTTAAGCCACACACCCCTAATGTTGCCAATCCTCCAAGAGTTTACAGGGCTGTTCTTACAGGGCCTCCTGTAAATCTCTTGGAGAATTGGCTACATCAGGGGTGTGTGGCTTAAAATGCAAAGGAGTTCCTGCTACAACAAAAGCCCTGCTTTAAATTATTAGTGCAGTCTCATTCTTTTGTGTGTGTGTAGGGGGAATATTCTTTCTTGTGTTCAATATGCTATAGAAATGTTCATGAGGGGAGTCAAAATTGAGAGGCTGGTTCCATACAATTTAGGAAGCTTACATTTGAGAAACAGGTACACATGATGAATCTTATATTGAATCAGACCCTTGGTCCATCAAAATTAGTACTGTCTACTCAAATTGGCAGTAGCTCATCAGTGTCCCTGGCAGAGGTCTTTCACATCTAATATGGCCAGATTTTTCAACTGGATATGCCAAGGATCGAACCTCCAACCTTCTGCATGCAAAGTAAATGCTTTACCACTGAGCCATGGCCCTAACAATGGAACATCATCTAGTGAAAGTGTATTCTACAGGGGGATGGTTCCTTGAATCAGGGAGAAGATTCCACTGTTAATGCAACAGTAAAATTTAGAGTTCTACAAAAGTTTGTTGTTGTTCTTTTCATGTGGGCATAAAACGCAGAAGATACTATTTGTTTTCTAATGAAACCCATGCAGTTTAAGATGAAGATTTATTGGGAGGGAGCCCATGAATATCATAGCTCACATTTAGCCTTCCATTACAATACACAGAATACAATAAAGCAATACTGTGGGGAAAAAATCATTCTTACATGACTTCATCCGAGAAACTGGAAGAAGGATGTGCTGTAAATGTCACAATATCTGACAACTGAAATGCTTGAGAAACAATGCCAGCAATGAGAAGGTCTCCTGATTGATAGTACTTGTGAACAATAGGAAGTGGGTTACCGGTGAGGCATTGAACAGGTGGAGATTTGCACACCGCCTGCACCAGCAGAACTGACATAGAAGTGAGAAATAACACCATCTTCCATGAAAATCAGAGACACCGATTCATCTGTTCTCTTGTTAATATTCAAACACCCCTTAGAACATCTTGAGATGGAAGGCACACTCACTAGACTGAATCAAAGTCAGGACGGTACAAGTGTAAAATATCAGTGAACAGACAGCCCCTCTCTGTCTTTCTTTCCTGCTGTTGATGGCAGAGGGAAGAACAATATCGTACCCCGCCCCCCCACGATCACTGAAACTCCCAAGAGATTGAGAGAATAAGTAGAAGTGTTTATGATGAATTTGCTGATAACAGGGAAGGTAATTGACTTACTCAGGTGATAGATATTCTGCAACTTTGCCGAAGAAAATATGTTGACTACATTTTAGTAGACCTGTTCTCAGAATCTCTTCAGGGAACAATGAGCTCCCATTAGAGATCCGGTCCCTGTGGGATTTACCTAAGTTTCGCAAGGCCTGTAAAACAGCTCTTCCATCAGGCTTTTAATCTACCGGGCATCCTCTGAAACCTTCCCCCAGGGCTTTACTATCCATGTTCTTGAGTTGGGTCAAGAGTGAGAGATACAACCTTAAGTAGTGTCAATGACCTGAAGCTGTGCTAAGTGGTGTTAACTAGCTGAAGTCGTATCAACTGCTGAACTATGGCCTTTGGCTGGACTATTATTGGAGTTATGACTCTCTATTTTATGTATTACGTTTATGAGATATTTTAAATTTGTTGTGTTTAATTGGATATGTTTTATTTGTTGCTATTGCAATGTTTTGATGTTGTAAGCCACCCTGAGGCTGCCTTCTGGGATATGGCGGGGTATAAACTGCAAATTAAATTAAATTAAATTAAATTCTGTTGTACACATATTTGTAATAACGGAACAACAGAGAGAAAGGGAACCAGGAAAACAAGGCATCATTTCTAGTGACATCATAAAACCTTCTGTATTTCAAACTGTGCCTGTTTCTAGGGTTGCCAGATGACCAGTAAGGGGGGGGGGGGGAGTCTGCTGAAAAAAATGAAAAATGAAACACAAGGTCTTGGCTGCTTACCATAAGTTCTGACCATAGAGTTCCTGGTGATTTTTATAATTCCTGGAAGAGACAAGAATAGCTCTAACAATCACCAAAAATCTGTGGTAAAATGAGGCACTATAATAAGGGTAGAATATGAATTTAGATTGTTATCGTTAAAGGTACCTTTATAAGTGAACTTTAAGTACATAACTTTGGCGGGAGTCTAGAAACAGAGGGAGGGGGGATTAGAAAATATCATATGGGTTAGGGATAGCGATGATTTAAATGGATATTGTTACCATATGATATCAATAAAATTGTTTAAACACATTCTGTCCTTGATAATGGTTTCTACCAACTTTCCCGGTATTGAAGTCAGACTGACTGGCCTATAGTTTCCCAGATCTCCTCTGGAACCCTTTTTAAAGATAGGGGTGGTATTTGCTACCTTCCAGGCCTCAGGAATGGAGGCAGATTTCAATGAAAGATTACATATTTTTGTCAGGAGATCCACAAGTTCAACTTTGAGTTCTTTCAGAACACTTGGGTGTATGCCATCTGGACCTGGTGACTTATTAGTTTTTAATTCATCAATCAGTTGTAGGACCTCCTCTTTTGTCACCTCAATCTGTCTCAGGTCTTTCAACACCCCTTTCAAAATTAGTGGTTCTGGAGTGGGCAAACACTTCTCATCTTCCACAGTAAAGACGGAGGCAAAAAATGCATTCAGCTTCCCAGCCATTTCCCTAACCCCCTTCAGTAATCCTTTTACCCCTTGGTCATCCAAGGACCCCACTGCCTCCCTGGCTGGTTTCCTGCTTCTAATATATTTGAAGAAGTTTTTATTGTTGGTCTTTATGTTTTTTGCAATATGCTCCTCATAGTCCCTTTTTGCCTGCCTGATCACAGTCTTGCATTTGATTTGCCACAGCCTGTGTTCCCTTTTATTAATCTCACTTGGACTAGCTTTCCACTGCTTAAAGGAGTCCTTCTTACCTTTTACAGCTTCCATTACTTTGTTTGTTAACCATGCAGGCTTTTTCTTATACCTGTTTGTGCCTTTCCTAACTTGTGGTATATATTTTATCTGATTCTGCTAGGACTGTTGTTTTAAATAGCCTCTAAGCTTCCCCAAGGGTTTTGACTGTATTTACCTTTCCTTTCAGTTTCCTCTTCACATGCCTCCTCATCTCAAAAAATTTCCCCCTTTTAAAGTTAAACGTGCGAGACCCTTGCCAGTCTGGCTTTCGCCCGGGCCACGGGACGGAGACAGTGCTGGTCGCCCTGGTGGATGATCTCCAACGGCATCCGGATCGAGGTGGTGTGGCAGTGCTGATGTTGTTAGACCTGTCGGCTGCATTTGATACGGTCGACCATCGGTTACTGACCCGCCGCCTCGCCGATGTGGGGGTTAGGGGGTCAGCCCTACAATAGCTTTCCTCCTTCCTTGAAGATCGGGGACAAAGGGTGGCAATCGGAGGCGAGCTGTCCCAGAGACGCACACTAGATTGTGGTGTGCCTCAGGGAGCAGTTCTCTCACCGATGTTATTTAACATCTATATGCGCCCCCTTGCCCAGATTGCCAGGAGTTACGGGCTTGGGTGCCACCAATATGCAGATGACACCCAGCTCTATCTACTAATGGACGGCCGGCCTGACTGCGTCCCAGAGAATTTAGACCGGGCTCTGCAGGCTATGGCAACTTGGTTAAGGCAGAGTGGACTGAAATTGAATCCAGCGAAGACAGAAGTCCTTTGCCTAGATCGGGGCCCCGGGGAGGAGAAATACCTCTCCCGGTCTTCGACGGAGCGCCGCTGAAAGCGGCGTGCCGGGTCAGGAGCCTGGGAGTTTTACTGGAGCCTTCACTATCAATGGAGGCCCAGATTGCAGCCACTGCCAAGTCAGCCTTTTCCCACCTGAGGCGGGCAAAGCAGCTGGCTCCCTTCCTAGAGCGTCAAGATCTGGCAATGGTGATTCATGCAACGGTCACCTCGAGACTTGACTACTGTAATGCCCTCTACATGGGGCTGCCTCTGTACCGAATCCGGAAGCTGCAGCTAGTGCAGAACGCGGTGGCTAGATTGCTGTTGGGGCTCCCAATGTGGGGCCACATACAGCCTGGGCTGCGCGAATTGCACTGGCTGCCAGTTGTATACCGGATTCGTTACAAAGTGCTGGTTATCACCTTTAAAGCCCTATATGGTCGAGGACCTGCCTACCTTAGGGACCGTCTCTCCCCGTATGAACCCCAGAGAGCACTGAGGTCAGCTGGGAAAAACCTGCTGAACATCCCCGGGCCGAAAGAGGTGAAGTTGCAAAGCACCTGCAACCGAGCTTTCTCTACTATGGCTCCACACCTGTGGAACCAACTTCCAGAGGAAATGCGGGCCCTGCGGGACCTTGAACAGTTCCGCAGGGCCTGCAAGACTACCCTCTTCCAGTTGGCCTTCACCGAATAAGGGGGAAACTGCTAAAGAACTCGCCATCATAAACGTAAACGTAATCATAGCACCAGTATATATGTTATTAATTTTTATTAGTTTTAGAATTTTAACTAGAATTTTAATTACATTGTTAATGTAGCAGTTTTAATGATTGTATAATTGATGTATGAAATGTTTTAGCCGCCCTGAGCCTGCTCCGGCGGGGAGGGCAGGATACAAATAAAAGTTGTTGTTGTTGTTGTGGTTGTGCTGGTCTTTTGGGGCAACTCCCTATTTATACAAATGGTGAAATCAATAAAGTTATGGTTAGTGTTCCCAAGTTACTGCTCACTTTTACATCTCTTACCAAGTCTTGGGCATTACTTAGGACCAAATCTAGGATCGCCCCACCCCTGGTAGGTTCTGTGACCATCTTCTCCATCATGGCTTGCAGTGCTGGAGTACTCAGTTGTGTCTTTCACCCCAAATTCTACATCACTATGATAAGGCCTGATCTGAACAAAAGGGAGAAGATAATAAAGGGGTGGGAAGATTAATACATGTCCTTTGTTGTTGGTTGTGCTTGAAAACTGTGTCCATGCACCACAGTGTTTCCAAGATCTTCTCTGTGTGTTGCCGTTTGAGGCAGTGCACAGGTTGGGAGAACAATAAGGTGAAAACATTGTCTGTTTTTAAACATTAAATAATTTAATTTAATATTGTCACAGTCATGGGGATGTCATTTCCACTCTTTTGTCGCTAGTCGCAATGTCATGTTCCTTATGCTGTGTATCATGAGAAACACATGTGTCTCTTGATGTCCTCTTATAGACATGCCATTCTTCAGGGCCCTATCCACTAGGACCAGCATTGGACTGGATCAGATCTGACCAAAGCCATCTGGAACAAACTGCCTTTCAAATCAGCAGGGAAATCCCTGAGAGAAGTCCATTAGCTGGGCTTCATAAGGCCCTTGGTCCTGTACTGTCCCGGCTTTAGATTCCTTCAGGCTGGTGTAGCAAAATCTATCTGCTTCACTACACTGGCTCTCAACTAGACACAATTCAGGGTGCTGACCCTTGAAAACCTTGTAATGCTTGGGAATTGGGAGGGAAAAGCAACATGGAATAGCCCAATTTTGTCAGATCTTGGAAAGTTGGTATTTGGATGGGAGAACAGTAAGGAAGACTCTGCACAGAAAGGCCATGGCAAATCACCTCTGCTCTTCACTTGCCTAGAAAGCCCCTTGCTGAAGTTGGAATAAGATGGCTGCAACCTGTTGGCATTTCACACACAAATGGTGAGGGATCTACTGTCTTATGAACTCAGCCATCATATTAATCTTTGGTTGCTCTGCTTTGGGTGCCCTGCCTTCTGAGATTACGTGAGTGGCAAAAGGAAATAGGCACCTGGAAAAGGCACCCAGTTGCAGCTTTGTCATTGTAAGCCCAGGGATGAGGAATGGTGGGTAGAATTGTGCCGTCTTCCCCAGCTCAAGTGGCATATTTATTTTCAGGGGGGGGGGTGCATTTTCAATGCTAAAATCCAAAATATGCCTATTACAATAATAGCCCTTGCTCCAAGGGATACTTCATTAAGGCAATGTGAACCATTTCTAGCTATAGACAGCTGGGCAGCCCTTAACTGTTACTAATCCAATGTAACTAATCCAATGTAACAATTGATTTTGTTGTTCAAGTCCGACTTTTGGTGACCCCATGGACAAAGTCATGCCAGGCCCTCCTGTCTTCCACCATCCTCCGAAGTCTGCCCAAATCTTTCGCCATCCCCTACTTCTTTTGCCTTCTGTCTTTCCTAGCATCAGGATCTTCTCCAGGGAGTACTGCCTTCTCATTTGGTGGCCAAAGTATTTGAGCTTCAGCTTCAGCATCTGACCTTCCAGGGAACAGTCAGGGTTGATTTCCCTTAGGACTGACTGACTGGATCTTCTAGCAGTCTAAGGGACTCTCAAGAATCTTCTCCAGCATCACAGCTCAAAAGTATCTATTCTTCTGTTCTCGGCCTTCCTTATGGTCTAGCTCTCACAGCCACACATTGATAAAGGCAGGCTAACAGCTGATACACCCAAGATGGGCCATCAAAAAGACATTTAAGCTAATCAATACGCGAGTCATTCACATCCAACCATCATCCCACCTTGGAATGTTGGATACTGTCCTACTAATCTTCTTATCAAAATTTGGCAGCAGTTACTTTCAAACTGCCCATTCAAATGCAAGCTGTATATCCAAGAAAGTGGGTTCCCATGTCTAGCTATGGGACCCTTCCGCATAAAAGGACCATCCTAACACAGTGGGAGATGTGCCAAGTTCCCTACTACCCAAACACCCCTCCAACTGTGTTGCAAACTCTTCTCTAGACTTCAAGCCCAGGTTTTCAGATTGAAAAATTCTTTCATAAAACTTCCTTTTTATTTGTGTACAATAGGAAGCGGATAACTGCTGGGGCATTGAACAGTCAGAGATTTGCACACCCCCTTCCCCAGCAGCGCTAACATGGAAGTGATAAATAGCAGCATCTTCTATGAAAATCTTTCTGATAGACACCAGTTCATCTGTTTTCATGTTAATATTCAAGGATTCCTTAGCAGCACATCAGGAGATGGAAGGGACATTAATAGCCTTATCCAAAGCCAAGTTGGAACAGTATGAACATATGTACATATGAAGCTGCTTTATACTGAATCAGACCTTTTGGTCCATCAAAGTCAGTATTGTCTTCTCAGACTGGCAGCGGCTCTCCAGGGTCTCAAGCTGAGGTTTTTCACACCTATTTGCCTGGACCCTTTTTTGGAGATGCCAGGGATTGAACCTGGGACCTTCTGCTTCCCAAGCAGATGCTCTACCACTGAGCCACCATCCCTCCACCGTTTATACCTTCCAAATATAAAGTATCAGTGAACGCAGCCCCTCTCTGACTCTCTTCCAGCTATGAATGTCAGGGTGAATAGTAACATCATCTTTGAGTGCTTCTCCCCTTCCCTTTCCTAGTGATGACTAGAACTCCCAAAGGGTGGAGAGAAAATGGTGATGAATTTGCTGATTACACAGAAGGTAATTTACCAACTCAGATGAACAATTTTTTACAACATTGAGAAGACAATACGTTGACTACATCTTAGCAGGCTTGTATTCTGGGTACACGGATCTGTAACAACTGGACACCAATGAGAAAGACAACCAGGAAAACAAGGCCTTAACAAGTGCATTCCGAGAGACAGCATACAACCTTCTGTATTGGAAAACTGGCCTGTTCTAGGGTTGCCAGCAGTGCCAAGTCACCAGCTGGAGGGTTGCAGTGGGAGGGAGGCAAAATCCACAGGAAAAATAAAATTAAAAAGAAATTAAAAATTAGACCTTAGCTACTTAACAGAAGTTCTGACCATAGAGTTACTGGTGACTCCTAGAGCCGCATAGAAGTGCAAGGGTATCTCTAGCAATGTTGACCATACTGTTCCAAGTGATTCCTAGAGGTACCTAAAAGTGACAAGGGTAGCTCTTCCAATCACCAGAAACCATCTTTTTAATTTTTATCTTCAGGACCAGTGCCCCCCTTTAGCCTCCGTTTCCACTCATTGATCAATTGAGCTATGAGTGAGAATGGGTTAAAATTGGTAGAAGTTCTTTCACTATAAGTGGACAAATGGGAACTCTACCTGTTTCTCAAAATGGAAATCCTTAGAGGAAACGGGTGATATAAAATAATAAGATTCAGCACAGAAAATGACTCATGGTTAGCAAATAGGTGTATTAATTGCGTGTGGATTAATTGAAAAATGTTTTCTATTATAAAACATGGATGAACAATATAGTAGATTGATGGAACAATGTGGTCAGTAACTTGTATTAATGTTCACTGTAGAATTTAATTTAATTTAATAAATTGTGAATGGAGAAAAAATTGAAATCCTTCAAAATCCAAATGGCACTTGAGTTATCATTAAATACTACCCAATGGTATTCCATTTTGGGCTGCTCAGATCTGGAAGACAGCAACATATTTTTCAGCTCCAATGATGTAACATAATCAGTTAGAGTCTTTCCAGATGGTCAGCCAGGAAAAGGCTGAGCACATCTCACAGAGGTCTGAGAGGAGCAGAGCAGAGCAGCTCTGATAGCTGAGACAGCTGGAGAAATTGCTGAGAATTTCTGAGTTTTGAAGGACTTCATTCTAAGGTTTGTGGGGCTGCCTAAAATTCTAAGGTGTGATAGCTGGGGAACTGCTCTTTGTTTGGTTGACTGCTCTTTGTTTGGTTGACTGCCTTAAGGGTGAAAGAGATTGAGAGTGATTGCTGCTGATTGAGAGTGATTGCTGAGGAGTGCCTCTGCTCCACCTCTTTGCATTTTAAGCTGCGCCTTGCCAAAGGCGCGAGCCTTTGGCGCGAGCCGAAGGGCGAGAGCTAAAGGGCTCTTGGCCTGTGGCTCTTTGCCTAGGGGCTCCCTAAGGAGCAGGAACCCAGATCCCTGGCTTCCTTGTTCTCCAAATAAGGTAAATTCCCAATAAGGTAAGTTTAGGTAAGGTAAGTTGACCCGCCAGAAGGGGAGCCACTTAAACAGCATTTAAAGAGGACTGTATATTTTATATATATATATATATATATATATATATATATATATATATATATATATATATATATATATATATATATATATATATATATATATATATATATATATATATACACAATGAAGATAGAATGCCAGCAGGGGGTTGGGGGCTTTCCAGTGTTTTGCACTGAGTGTCACATGTATGACTATCTGCCCAAAGGACAGAAGTCTTGGGTGTGTGCTCGATGCAAGGAGCTCCTGGTCCTCAGGGAACGAGTTCGTACCCTTGAGGCCGAGGTGACTGCCCTGGAGAAGCAGAGACGGTCAGTTAGGCACTTGGGGAAGACTCTCGGGGGCGTATTAGATGAGCCCCGCTCTGAACGTAGCAGCCCCGTTGCTGCCAGAGAGCGTGAGGGTCAAGAGGGAACAGGGCACCGTGCTGAGGATAAGGGGAATGTGCCCTCAGAAGGGACCTCTTCTTCGGTTGGTGAGTGGGAATCCTTTCGCGCCAAGGAACCATCCCTGAGCAGGGGGAGAGGGGGGGTATTGGTAGTTGGTGATTCGATCATTAGGCAAGTAGACAGCCAGGTGGCGAAACCGCGTACTGACCGTATGGTGACTTGCCTGCCTGGTGCGAAGGTAGCGGACATTACGCGTGTAGTAGATAGACTGATAGACAGTGCTGGGGAGGAGCCTGTGGTCGTGGTGCATGTTGGCACCAACGATGTGGGGAAATGCAGTCGTGAGGTCCTGGAGGAAAAATTTAGGCTGCTAGGCGGGAGACTTAAGGCCAGGACCTCCAAGGTAGCCTTCTCGGAAGTGCTACCTGTTCCACGTTCAGGGCAGGAGAGACAGGCACAAATTAGAAGTCTCAATGTGTGGATGAGATGATGGTGTAAGGAGGAAGGGTTTAAGTTTGTTAGGCACTGGGATGCTTTCTGGAACAAGCGGGAGCTGTTCAAAAGAGACGGTCTCCACTTGTCCCCAGATGGAACCAGGCTGCTGGCGCTTAAAATCAAAAAGGTGGCAGAGCAGTTTTTAAACTAAATCTTGGGGGAAAGCCGACAGGAGATGAAATGTCTCTGGTTCGGGAGGACTCGTCTCAAAGAGATGAAGGGTTAGCTGCTATTTCTCTACCGGGTAATGGACCGGAGTTGTCCACTGTGAAGGTGACAAACAATATGGACTGTCTGCCAGCGTCTCGAGGCGGCAGGAGGAAGGTGGTGGGCCTAGCTCGCCTGGGAAATTATAGATGTTTGTATGCAAATGCTAGAAGTGTTCAAAGTAAAATTGGTGAATTGGAATGTTTAGTGTTGGGAGAAAACATAGACATTGTGGGAATTTCAGAAACTTGGTGGAATGAGGAGAATCAGTGGGACACGGTGATTCCTGGATATAAGCTATATCGGAAGGATAGGGAGGGAAGGGTTGGAGGTGGGGTGGCTCTGTATGTCAGAGAGGATATACGGTCCAGTAAGGCTGAGATCAGAGAATTAGATTCACTTTTAGAAATGCTTTGGGTTGAAATAGAGGGCCCAAAAGGAAATTTAACTATGGGAGTTTGTTATCGCCCACCAAATCAAAAGAGAGAGGACGATTATAATATGATGGAAGGCTTAAAGATAGCGGCTAAACGTAAAAACTGTGTTGTAATAGGTGATTTTTAACTACCCGCAGATTGATTGGGTCAATATGTGTTCTGGTCGAGAGAAAGAGTTTCTTGATGCTCTCAATGACTGTGCTATGGAGCAGATGGTCTCAGAACCTACCAGGGGTGGGGCGATCCTGGATTTGGTCCTAAGTAATGCCCAAGACTTGGTGAGAGATGTAAAAGTGATTGCGCCGCTTGGGAGCAGTGACCATAATGTTATTGATTTCACCGTTTGTATAAATAGGGAGTTGTCCAAAAAGACCACCACAACCACGTTTAACTTTAAAAGGGGTAAATACACTGAGATGAGGAGGCATGTGAGGAAGAAACTGAAAGGAAAGGTACATACGGTCAAAACCCTTGGGGAAGCTTGGACGCTATTTAAAACTATAATCCTAGAAACTCAGATAAAATACATACCACAAGTTAGGAAAGGCACAAACAGGCATAAGAAAAGGCCTGCGTGGTTAACAAACAAAGTAATGGAAGCTGTAAAAGGTAAGAAGGACTCCTTTAAGCGGTGGAAAACCAGTCCAAGTGAGATTAGTAAAAGGGAACACAGGCTGTGGCAAATCAAATGCAAGACTGTGATCAGGCAGGCAAAAAGGGACTATGAGGAGCATATTGCAAAAAACATAAAGACCAACAATAAAACTTTCTTCAAATATATTAGAAGTAGGAAACCAGCCAGGGAGGCAGTGGGGCCCTTGGATGACCATGGGGTAAAAGGATTACTGAAGGAGGATAGGGAAATGGCTGAGAAGCTAAATGAATTTTTTGCCTCCGTCTTCACTGTAGAAGACGAGAACTTTTTGCCCGCCCCAGAACCACTAATTTTGGAAGGGGTGTTGAAAGACCCGAGTCAGGTTGAGGTGACAAATGAGGAGGTCCTACAACTGATAGACAAATTAAAAACTAATAAGTCACCGGGTCCGGATGGCATACATCCGAGAGTTCTGAAGGAACTCAAAGTTGAACTTGTGGATCTTCTAACAAAAATCTGTAATCTTTCATTGAAATCTGCCTCCATTCCTGAGGACTGGAAGGTAGCAAATGTCACCCCCATCTTTAAAAAAGGTTCCAGAGGAGATCCGGGAAATTACAGGCCAGTCAGTCTGACTTCAATACCGGGAAAGTTGGTAGAAACCATTATCAAGGACAGAATGAGTAGGCACATTGATGAACACGGGTTATTGAGGAAGACTCAGCATGGGTTCTGCAAGGGAAGATCTTGCCTCAGTAACCTGTTGCATTTCTTTGAGGGGGTGAACAAACATGTGGACAAAGGACCGATAGATGTTGTTTACCTTGACTTCCAGAAAGCTTTTGATAAAGTTCCTCATCAAAGGCTCCTTAGAAAGCTTGAGAATCATGGAGTAAAAGGACAGGTCCTCTTGTGGATCAAAAACTGGCTGAGTAATAGGAAGCAGAGAGTGAGTATAAATGGGCAGTCTTCGCAGTGGAGGACGGTAAGCAGTGGGGTGCCACAGGGCTCGGTACTGGGTCCCATGCTCTTTAACTTGTTCATAAATGATTTAGAGTTGGGAGTGAGCAGTGAAGTGGCCAAGTTTGCGGATGACACTAAATTGTTCAGGGTGGTGAGAACCAGAGAGGATTGTGAGGAACTCCAAAGGGATCTGTTGAGGCTGGGTGAGTGGGCGTCAACGTGGCAGATGCGGTTCAATGTGGCCAAGTGCAAAGTAATGCACATTGGGGCCAAGAATCCCAGCTACAAATACAAGTTGATGGGGTGTGAACTGGCAGAGACTGACCAAGAAAGAGATCTTGTGGTCATGGTAGATAATTCACTGAAAATGTCAAGACAGTGTGCGTTTGCAATAAAAAAGGCCAACGCCATGCTGGGAATTATTAGGAAGGGAATTGAAAACAAATCAGCCAGTATCATAATGCCCCTGTATAAATCGATGGTGCGGTCTCATTTGGAGTACTGTGTGCAGTTCTGGTCGCCGCACCTCAAAAAGGATATTATAGCTTTAGAGAAGGTGCAGAGAAGGGCAACTAGAATGATTAAAGGGCTGGAGCACTTTCCCTATGAAGAAAGGTTGAAACGCTTGGGACTCTTTAGCTTGGAGAAACGTCGACTGCGGGGTGACATGATAGAGGTTTACAAGATAATGCATGGGCTGGAGAAAGTAGAGAAAGAAGTACTTTTCTCCCTTTCTCACAATACAAGAACTCGTGGGCATTCGATGAAATTGCTGAGCAGACAGGTTAAAACGGATAAAAGGAAGTACTTCTTCACCCAAAGGGTGATTAACATGTGGAATTCACTGCCACAGGAGGTGGCGGCGGCCACAAGTATAGCCACCTTCAAGAGGGGTTTAGATAAAAATATGGAGCAGAGGTCCATCAGTGGCTATTAGCCACAGTGTATGTGTGTATATAACATTTTTTGCCACTGTGTGACACAGAGTGTTGGACTTGATGGGCCGTTGGCCTGATCCAACATGGCTTCTCTTATGTTCTTATGTTCTTAAATAGGGCTATGAACTATGATGATGGGACAAACTGAGCTGAGGTTCACGTCACGTATATGCATAAACCTGTTGACTGTGTTCACTGGGAAGTTCTCAGCCTACCAGTCTTAAAACTAGGGTCGTCAACCTCTAGGTGAAGATCTCACAGCATTAAAATTCACTTCCACACAATGGAATTCAGTTTCCCTGGAGAAAATGGCACTTTGGAAGGTGGAGTCTGGGGCATTATACCCTGCTGAGGCCTCTCCCTTCACCAGATTCCATCCTTCCAAGGTTCCAGTCATCCACTACTCAAATCTCCAGGAATCTCTCAGCCTACCAACCTCTAGAGGTTGTCAACCTCTAGGTGAAGAGCTCACAGCATTAAAATTCACTTCCTCACTATGGAAATCAGTTTCTCTGGAGAAAATGGCACTTTGGAAGGTGGAATTTGTGGCATTATACCCTGCTGAGGCCTCTCCCTTCACCAAATTTCATCCTTCCAAGGTTCCAGTCACCCACTCCTCAAATCTCCAGGAATCTCTCAACCAGAGCTGGCAACCCTACTTAGGCCACATATACGCTCTGTCCACTTAACAGAACATATGCTCACTCTTGGTTATTTTGTTGGCTTAACAAATGGAAACTTGGATCCAATGTTCCCTCTAAGCGGTGAAGTCTTGTGAGCAAAGAATTCTACTTTGTGAGCTACTGGCATTTAAAATTGTGAGCTACTGCATAAATTAGTTTGCTCTGATATGAGACAAAAATGTGTGAGCTGGAGGCTAAAAAATTGTGAGCTATACTAACTCAGCTTAGAGGGAGCACTGCTTGGATCCCCTACTTTTGTTTCTTTCTTTTTTTAATGCAAAGAGGCCTTACAATACCATGCTAAGAAACAAGTATGACAGCTACATGATATAAAATATCTGTATTGCTATAAGAAGAGCCCTGTGGCGCAGAGTGGTAAAGCTGCAGCACTGCAGTCAGAACCCTCTGCTCATGACCTGAGTTCGATCACAGCGGAAGTTGGTTCAGGTAGCCAGCTCTAGGTTGACTCAGCCTTCCATCCATCCGAGGTCGGTAAAATGAGACCCCGTTTGCTGGGGGGGGGGGAGGTTTAGATGACTGGGGAAGGCAAGTTAAAAAGTCTGGTGTGAAACTGTTGTGAAACATTGTGGTCGTTTTCGCACTCACCTCCAGCCGGCACGACCCCCCTCTTCACCGTGCAGGATCTGCGCGGATTTTCGCACTAAATGCCGCGGAGCAGCCTTTTGTACCGGAAACTCCCGTTGCAAAAGCCGCGCAAACGCCAAACTGCTTTTTGGCGATTTACGTTTGAGCGGCTTTTGCGACGGGAGTTTTTGGTGCAAAAGGCTGCTCCGCGGCATTTAGTGCGAAATCCGCGCAGATCCTGCACGGTGAAGAGGGGGGTCGCGCCAGCTGGAGGTGAGTGCGAAAATGACCTGTGAAAGCAATGTCACCCTAGAGTCAAAAATGACTGGTGCTTGCACAGGGACCTATTACCGTTACCCTTTTTATTGCTATAAGAAGACACAAGTGCCATCATTACTCTTTTGATGTGCTTGCAGCAAGTGGTGCCTTTTAATTTCTCTTCCCAGGGGAGGGGGTAGATATGCTGTGACCATTTGCTTTCTTCCACGTTCAGAAGGCTTAGGAGTGTTCCATGCTCTTTCCAACCACTTAATGCTCATTCTTTGTTTTTGTAGTTGACTCTCTTGGCTCAACTGCCCTCTTTCCCCCCACAGAAAGAAAGTTCTCCCCCCCCAATAGGGAAGGCTGATGCCTAGTCTTTTTTATGCCATCTATTATCACTGCAGAGTAATGATGTGCTTGTGCCTTTATATCCAGAACCGCACCATTCACTATGATTTATGTGTGTGTGTGTGTGTGTAAATTTGATAATGGGGGGGTATAGTTTTTTATAACTTCTTTATTATTTACATCCTCAATGGTCCACTTCATTACTCTCATCCTTTTAGATATGTTTCCATGAGTAAACTTGACTTACCAACTGCTTGAAAACAATCAACTAGATGTGGGAGTAATTGCCTCCTCTTCTCTCACCTGAAATTTGTTGACAGGAAAACTTGTTAAAACCAGGTTGAAGCCCCCATATTGGGGGTGAACCTTTAGGAATGGCCATTTTTTCCACAGGGACAATAAGCAACAGCCGCAAACTTACTTTGCAGCCACAGGCCTGAAGCAGGATCATAGGCAGATTGGAGGAGTGCCCGTGTAGCTCCTGTTCTCATGGTCAGTGCCTTGATGGTGACTGGTGGGTACCTGGAGAGTTTCCTTCCTTACCAGCCTATTACTGGCTGCCTTATTGGCGGCGTGTGGGTAGGCCGGGAGGGCTCTTGTCCAGGAGGCTGCTCTGGAACACCTCCTGCCTCTTTAAAAGACCATGTGGCCACCAGAAGCTCACAAATTCATCTTCAGCCACCTCTCCCACCATCCCATTGTCTTCTGCTTGTAGCAATGAATTTCTTTTTGTCAAGTTTTTTAAATTACAGCTTTAGCATTGGGCCACATCCATTTGGGGGAAGCTTTGCCTCCATGCCTGTCTCCCACAGAAGGGACCCCCTTAAGTTGTCTTGGGGGGGAGCCAAGGGGTTACAAGCTCAGCTCACATAGCAAGGTACCCACACAGAGGCGGGGGAGGGCGGGATATAAATAAAATTTTACTTACTTACTTACTTACTAAGTGGCCATGTGCTCCACCATACTTGCCATTCTAAATTTCCCCTTCCATCAGGAAGAATGAGGGGACTGGCTCCATCAGCCATCAGGTGGGTCACCCAGTACTTGATCCATACCCTGTGCTTCACCAATACTACTGCTGTTGTCAATAAAACTTTGTCCTGTTTCACCCCTTCAATTTTTCTCCATGTGGGTTTGTATAGGGTTGCCTGAGCCCTCACCCCTTCACATGACCTTAGGACCACAAAGCTATCCACACCAACATGTGTGCTAACCCAACTTCTAGTGCATAAGCAACAAAACAAAAAATGGAGTCTGGTAGTGAGATGTCATAGAAGACACAGCACTCTTAAGAATTCCTGATTTTAAGGAACATCTGTAAGAAAATAAATTGAAATAGGGGGGAAAATATGGGGAAAGAAAGAAAGAAAGAAAGAAAGAAAGAAAGAAAGAAAGAAAGAAAGAAAGAAAGAAAGAAGAAGAAAGAAAGAAAGAAAAGAAAGAAAGAAAGAAAGAAAGAAAGAAAGAAAGAGGCAGGGAGGGAGGGAGGAAGGAAGGAAGGAAGGAAGGAAGGAAGGAAGGAAGGAAGGAAGGAAGGAAGGAAGGAAGGAAGGAAGGAAGGGAGGGAGGGAGGGAGGGAGGGAGGGGAGGGAGAGAGAAAGAAAGAAAGAAAGAAAGAAAAGAAAGAAAGAAAGAAAGAAAGAAAGAAAGAAAGAAAGAAAGAAAGAAAGAAAAGAAAGAAAGAAAGAGGCAGGGAGGGAGGGGAGGAAGGAAGGGAAGGAAGGGGAGGGAGGGTGGAGGGAGGAGAGAAAGAAAGAAAGAAAGAAAGAAAGAAAGAGAAAGAAAGAAAGAAAGAAAGAAAGAAAGAAAGAAAGAAAGAAAGAAAGAAAGAAAGAAAGAGGCAGGGAGGGAAGGAGGAAGGAAGGAAGGAAGGAAGGGAGGGAGGGAGGGAGGGAGGGAGAGAGAGAGAGAGAGAGAGAGAGAGAAAGAAAGAAAGAAAGAAAGAAAGAAAGAAAAAAGAAAGAAAGAAAGAAAGAAAGAAAGAAAGAAAGAAAGAAAGAGGCAGGGAGGGAGGGAGGAAGGAAGGGAAGGGAGGGAGGGAGGATAGAGAGAGAGAGAGAGAGAGAGATAAGAAAGAAAGAAAGAAAGAAAGAAAGAAAGAAAGAAAGAAAGAAAGAAAGAAAGAAAGAAAGAAAGAAAGAAAGAAAGAAAGAAAGAAAGAAAGAAAGAAAGAAAGAAGAAAGACTGCCTTAAAACAGGTCAAGGTCCAGTTCTCAAAAATCATGATTAAAATCCACTGAAATCAATCCACTGAGTAATCATAAAGAGTAACCAAACTGATGCCTACTGACACAATGTTGAGGAAGAAATGGCGGAACATGGGTTGCTTACTGAAGGAGGGCAGGTAAAGAGGAGAAAGTAGCAGTCCCTCAGTGCAACTAACTAGGGAAGAATAACCAAGAGGCAATACAGGGAACAATATTTCAAAATGAATACAAAGGCTCTCTAATAATTTCTTACCCCTCATAAGGAGAAGTTAAAATACAAACAGGGTTTATTCAAGAGAGGTGAAGCATCTCCTCCTTAGGAGGGTGGAAAACAGTTTTGTGACTAATTTCACACTCAGCTTACCCCGTGGTCACGTTCCTCTTCTCTGCGCAGTGCCCGTTGGATTTCCCACTATCTGCGCCAGAGTTACAGGAAGCATTGTGGCTTTCGTGCAGCAAATGGAAACCACTAAAAACCAGTTTCCGTTCACTGTGCGGAAAGCCACAACACTTCATGTAACTCCGGCGCAGATAGTGGGAAATCCGACGGACGCTGCGCAAAGAAGAGGAACGTGACCACGGGGTAAGCTGAGTGTGAAATCGGTCTTCCAGTTGTTACCGAAATTCTACCAACAGGCCAGTTCCGGAGTGTCCCAAGGATATCAAGTGGGATATCATTTTGGGTAGTCCCAAATGAGGCAAAATGGAAGACTATCTCACAGCTATCTAGCAGTTATCTCACTGGGTTCATGAATGCCAAATGGTAGCAGAGACGAAGAGGACTTCAGCTAGAATTGAATCCCAGGATGATGGAACAATCAATTTTTGCTGCCTTTTCTCTGTTGGGCTTCACTGTTCACACTCTATACAGGGCATAAATGACATAGCAGAAAGCACCTCAGTTTACTTAGATGTAGACATTATTACAACCTACTGAAAGCAAACTGGTGAGTTGGTCAGGTCAAAGTTAAGATTTCGCACACAGCTTACCATGCGGTCACATTCCTGTTCTCTGCGCAGTGTCCGTCGGATTTTGCACTATCTGCGCCGGAGTTACAGGAAGTGTCGCGGTTTTCGCTTAGCAAACGTAAACCGCTAAAACCGATGGACGCTGCGCAGAAAACAGGAACGTGACTGTGAGGTAAGCTGTGTGTTAAATCGGTCATTTTCCTTCTGTGAGACAGAGTATTGGCTAACTGTATCAATGTGGAAGATGGTTAGAATCTTCCATTTGGTCTTCTGATAATTTGAACCGCGCCATTCAGTTGAGGCCTCAAAACTATAATATAACATTTAGGGAAAAATATGCAGCCTAGCAATCCAGCACTGGAGGCTAAGATGGAGAAGACCTCCACAGCCACCATGTATTTTCCTTTGGTGCTCAAATAGGTTGGAACAAACAACAGCCAAACACTGCAAAAGACCAGCATGCTGAAGGTGATGAACTTGGCTTCATTAAAACTATCAGGTAACTTCCTGCCTAAGAAAGCTACCATGAAACTCACAGTGGCCAGGAAGCTCATGTAGCCCAAGACACAATAAAACATGGAGACTGACCCTTCGTTACATTTCAGAACAATTTCTTCAGTCATTGAGTGCATGTCAAGTTCTGGGAATGGAGGAGAAGTTATTAACCAAACTGTACAAATAGTTGTTTGAATCAAAGAGCAAGAAAGAACAATGGAGTTGGCCAGTCGTTTCCCCACCCAATTTCTCATCCTGGACCCTGGCTTGGTGGCCATGAAAGCTAGAACCACAATGACAGTCTTGGCCAGCACACAAGAAACAGCCACTGAGAAGATGATGGCAAAAGTAGTTTGTTGAAGGAGACACGAGAGCTTCTCAGGTCTGCCGATGAAAAGCAAGGCACAAAGGAAGGAGAGTAGGAGGGAGATGAGGAGAATGTAGGAGAGATTCCTGTTGTTGGCTTTGACTATGGGAGTGTCCTGGTTCTTAATGAAGATGCCAAGCACAAGAGCTGCCATAAAAGAAAAGGAAAGTGCAAAACTGGCCAAAGCGATCCCCAAAGGATCTTCATAACTTAAGAAACGTATACGTTTTTGCAGGCATAAGTCCTGATTAGTATTTGGATATTGATCTTCCGGGCACTGAAAACAGTCATTGGTATCTGAAAAAGAAATGTGGGTATAGGTACATATAAGACCTTTGTACAGTGCTCTGCATTAGTATATTTGCTATAGGGTACTTAAGGCTGTTTCATGGAAATCTCAATATTGCATGCATCACACCTTGTTAATTTTTTTTAATTACTCTAAAATTAACGAAAAAAATCTATATTCAAAGTTTTAATTATAACAAAAATCTAGCCTTAAAACGGTAAGTTTCAGAAGAAGAAACAGGAATATGTTATAAACTCAGAGTATTCAGTTTTTACCCTCCAGGTTTGAAATCTTCCCTTCTGGACATGAATGGCAATCATAGCAGCAAAATGGTTTCCCTTCCTTCTTTTTCTTACTTTGGCCTGAATGGCATCTGTCATTGCACAGAGAAAGGGGCTGAACCTGTCCAGAATGAAAGAGAGGAAGGGTTTTGTCCCCCCCCCCCCATCCAGGAAATACATTTCAATAGTTGAATTTCACTGGTCAATCGTCTACGTAACTAGAGGGTTGACACTGGAGTGGCATAACAACATCTCTTTTGGAGACCACGTGATATGTAATGGAATTAGGGTTGCCAATCCCCAGGTGGGGGCAGGGGATCCCCCGGTTTGGAGGCCCTCCCCCCGCTTCAGGGTCATCAGAAACCGGGGGGAGGGGAGGGAAATGTCTCTGTTAATAACTCTGTTATTCCCTATGGAGATTTATTCCCATAGGAAATCATGGAGAATTGATCTGTGGGTATCTCAGGCTCTGGGGGGGGGGCTGTTTTTTGGGGTAGAGGCACCAAATTTTCAGTATAGCATCTAGTGCCTCTCCCCAAAATACCCCCCCCCCCGAGTTTCAAAAAGATTGGACCAGGGGGTTTAATTCTATGAGCCTCGAAAGAAGGTGCCCCTATCCTTCATTATTTCCTATGGAAGGAAGACATTGAAAAGGTGTGCCGTCCCTTTAAATGTGATGGCCAGAACTCCCTTTGGAGTTCAATTATGCTTGTCACAGGCTTGATCTTGGCTCCACCCCTAATGCCTCCTGGCTCCACCCCCAAAGTCCCCAGATATTTCTTGAATTGGACTTGGCAACCCTAAATGGAATATTGGGATGTTTTCCACTAGAAGACAGATTTACATATACTATACAGAACTCAAGAAAACTTAGCTGCCTCTAGAACGTAGGAAGTGCCATCAAGTAACAGACAACTTATAGACACCATGTGGAGCTTGTAAGGTAAAAGATGCTCAGTGGTGGTTTGCCATTGACTGCCTTTGTTTTGTAATCCTGGACTTCCTGGCTTCTCCCATTTTAGGATTAACCAGGGCTAACCTTTGCTTAGCTTCCCAGATCTGATGCAATTGGGCTAGTCTGGGCCATCCAGTTCAGGGCAACACATGGCTAACAAATCCTATTTTCTTTAGTGGAAATGAAGACTCACTCTTTGAAGGATGACTTACTCTGTCCTGAGTAAATCACCTAAGATGCACAATAAGCAAATGGTTTAAATGCAATATATGTTCAAAAATTTGCAATTTTATGATTTCAAATTGTTATGTATGTGGACTCAAGTGAGAACTGAATTGAGTGTTCCCACATGGCTCATTGGAGCCAGATGACCAGAGCCTGGGGTCTTGGGAACAATAGGCAGCAGGATCCAAATCCCTGTTGCCCTGCTCCAATCATGAGTCCCCTGCTAGTTTGAATGGACCAATAGAACGCTAGCACGGGAACCCTGACATGTATAAAAGATTGGCCCTGTTGACCCTTTTCTCCAGTCTTATACTTAGGCCTTACTATGCTGAAATCAATAAAGAGCTTATGATTCACTACCACCTCGCCTCTTCCATGTATGGAATGCACTATATCATACAAATTGAAAAATATGACCAGATTGGGGCTTATCTGATTGACAGACCACAGAGGCTGTTCCAGAATTTAACTAGAAACCACTAATGGAACTCCAGGAAATGGAACTGATATTCTCTGAAAAGCAACTAAAGCCCACCTGATTAAACATGCGGGGCCAAATGATTCCATCATCATGAATGGTGAACACTTTGTCTTCTGGAAGTTTTGGGTCCATCCTTCCAACTTTGGCTCTAAAAAAGGACTTATTGGGAAATGTGACCCAGTTGATGATATCAAGTCCAGCCGCTATCTCCATATTTTGATCAAAGGCAACCAGGTCCCCAGCAGTGTTGTTGAATGAGACCCTTTTCAAAAATTCATGGAACTAGATGCATATGTAAGAATGTTAGTACTTGGTTATAGCAGTTAAGCCCAGAGAAAATAATCAGATTCCTGTCTCCTTAATGGACTTACTTGAACCCACATATGGCTGCCTTGTGCTGAATGAGACCCTTGGCCATAGTCAGTATTGTCCACTCAGATGGCAGCGGCTCTCAAGCATCTCAGACAGAAAGGTCTTTCCCATCACCTACTTCATGATTCTTTAACTAGAGATGTTGGGGATTGAACCTGTGACCTTTTGCATGCAAAACAAATACTATCTCTCTGAGCCATAGCACCTCCCTTGAAACATAACCAGGGAATGATTATGAAGTAGATGTTTAATTGCTAAAATCTCTGCTTTTGCAGCCAGGGCCGGCTCGCCCACTAAGCAAACTAGGCAGTTGCCTAGGGCGCCGGGAGCGAGGGGCACTGAATTGGGCTCCCCCCCCCCCTTCCGGCATGTGCATCTGCTCTTCCCTGGAAGGTAGCGGCAGTGACTGCTTGGAGCTCAACAGTTCCTCTGCCAGACATGCCAGCTATAGCAGAGGTGGCTGGGAGCAAGAGCAGCTAGGAACAGTGGGACCCATGTTTGTCCTGGCCAAGCAGCAGCAGCTGCCCCGGGAATAGGCCCTTGGAGTAAGCCCCCAGATTCCCATCTCCTCCTCTGGGCTTCTCACTTTTTCCCAACTTGCTCAAGTCAGACCAGGCAAGCAAGGAAGGGGGGGGGCGGGGGGGAGCAAGAAATGCATCACAGGGCTGGGGCCTTCTTCACTACTGGGGCCTGTGATCTGTGGGGGGAGAGAAAATAAAGCACTACGCTCTCTTCTGATGTGATTTTGTGCCCTGTGACCCCCTCCCCCCAATCTAAAATTTTCTGGCTACGGGCTCATTTTGCAGTCTGGGGTCTCTAGTTCCCTAATGCTGTCTGATCTCTAATTTTGGGGAGCTCCCCTGCAATCAAGAGCCTTCTAGGCATTACCTGCGATGGCTGTTGATTCAGAAACTTTTTTATCCCTCCATCTGCCAGCGTTCTGTGTTTGAGCATGGATGAAGACATAGCCTGTAACGCATGTGCCACCACATAGACAGCAGTGTAGATGCTGTAGCTGTGGCCGCTCATGCTCATTTCAAAGACAGACCCAGGAAGACTCTCCAGCTTCTCCTCCCCAGTGCAGATTTCTTCATCAGTTGCGGCTTCTGTGGTACTGGGGAGTGAACAGTCAAAAGCCCGTTTCCAAAAATCCCCAATAAAGCCATCTTCTTTTTCAGAGGCAGGATCCCTTTCCCGAAGAAACTGAACAAATCCTAAGACCTCTTTTGAGTTAACTGCAAAGGATAAAGCACCGTGGATGAAGTTGATGTCCCAACTTCTTTGAATATCAATTGATGTGAAATCTACCTGGGCTGTCAAAATCCAGACTTTGGCTTTCATCCTCATACGCATTTCATTAAATTCTGGAGTCCTCAGCAATATTTGGAAAATAATCATGGTTTGAATTTCACCATGCACCACCACTGCTTGGGCTGTGCTTCCCATAACAACTGCGGTTAAGTTGTCGTTTTCTTCTACCATTTTTAAAAAAGCATTAGTAAAAGTCATTGTAGGAAACTTTGCTATAAAATCAAAGCAGACACCATCCTTGGAAAAGATTGGAAGCACCTCCTGTACAAATCGCTGCCCATATTCATCATCCACATAGATCACCCCAACCCATATCCATCTGAAATGAAGAAGTAACTTCACAATCCCCATGTACTGAGTGGCCCAACTGGGAAACATCTTGTAAAGGAAAGCCACTTCATTTTGGCTGGGCATTACTGGAGCAGAGCCATAGAGGAGCTAAAGGAAAGAAAGGAGACAGCAGAGAGCTATTTCATACTCAATTCCCTGGTTTGATGAATGTGCCAGGGACAAATAGTATACATGCCCAATCGTAACGGTTGCTAGCAAGATCCACAGTGCATATTTTGCCTTTACAGAGCAGTATATATTAATGAACCTATGTAAATGAGAAGAGAATGTGTCATGGTATAGCCCAATGTCCTCACATCTGAGAAGCTAAGCAGGGTCAGTATTGAGATGGGAGACTACGGGGAAAACTCTGCAGAGGAAAACACTAACAAGCCATCTCTGCTTCTCACTTGTATTGAAAGCCCCTTACTGGGGGCACTGTAAATTGGTTGTAACTTGATGGAACTCAGGTACCATGTAAATAATCCTTTATGTGTTCAAATCTCTTCATATACCTATTCTGCTGTAATCCTTACAATGGTATTGTAATGTGATCCATGTTAGCTCCAGCTTAAAGCTGGGGGGTGGGAAACATTTGCTTAAGAAATTAACGTATAAAAATCATATCTTACTCCTACTACTAGAGCTTTTTTGCTGGAAATAAGAAGATCTGGCATCGAGTTAGAATAATTCTCAATAGAAGCTTTTGCATCTGGCTAAAAAGAACGATGGTCTTCGTTTTATAGCAATGAATGTCTAGGAGAACTCTTAGATGAGACAGGCAACCACCTCTGCTCATCTCTTGCTTTGAAAAAACTCATAGTCCTGTGGTCTCCATGAATCAGTTATGATATGAATGCACTGAACTGTAAAAGCATACAAGATCATTAAAAGCAATATGAGTCTGTAAAGAAAGAGCAGGTTATTGGTTCAACAAGTGTTTCTATTTTGCTTGCATTGGGCCACCTACAACATCAATAGGGAGAGGGAAGGGAGTAGTATGGACATGGTGGCAGTTCAGAATATTACGTGAAATTTTCACTTGATAAAAACATACATGGGTAAAGAGAAACTTAGGCTGTCCTTTATGATATACTACTAAAACAGGTCCAGGTGGGCAGCCGCGTCGGTCTGAAGCAATAGAACCAAGTGGGAAGCAGCCGCGTCGGTCTGAAGCAATAGAACCAAGTGGGAAGCAGAAGGTCCCAGGTTCAATCCCTGGCATCTCCAAAAAAAGGGTCCAGGCAAATAGGTGTGAGAAACCTCAGCTTGAGACCCTGGAGAGCCGCTGCCAGTCTGAGAAGACAATGCTGACATTGATGGACCAAAGGTCTGATTCAGTATAAGGCAGCTTCATATGTTCATATGTTCAAGTGGGAGTCCAGTAACACCTTTAAGACCAACAAAGTTTTATTCAGAATGTAAGCTGCCATGGGCATGCACACTTCATCAGACAATGAAATGGGGTACAGTGATCAGAGTTACAAAAAGCTGGTGGACAGAGGTTAAGCATGCAGTGGTTAAGCATATAAGTTTGCATGCTTAACTACTGCCCACCAGCTGTATGAAGATACGAAGCTGCCTTATACTGAATCAGACCCTTGGTCCATCAAAGTCAGTCTTGTCTACTCAGACTGGCAGCGGCTCTCCAGGGTCTCAAGCTGAGGTTTTTCATACATACTTGCCTGGACCCTTTTTAGTTGGAGATGCCGGAGATTGAACCTGGGACCTTCTGCTTACCAAGCAGATGCTCTACCACTGAGCCACCATCCCTCCCCTGAGCCACCGTCCCTCTCCTAACTCTGATCACTACTTAAAAAAGGGAAACAAGATTCTGCATGCCAAAAACCAGAAAACGCTTCAAGTGATAGTGTTGAAGAATATGCTTTAGTCACTTCCACAATAACTTGGTCTAAGAGATGGTGGAAATGTTTTCCAGTATCACAGCAATTACCGTCTGCATAGACAAACCAATACACATGAATTATTTTGTCTCTCGGTACTAAATGACCTATCTCTAATATTTTCCTTGGCCATCATGCAGGATGTGTCTCTGGTATTTCAATGAGCCAATTTCTACCTTCAGACTCTGAGACCAAGGAAATGTTGAAGGCTTCTTATCATTCATTGAACCATGAGGCCATTTTACCTGTGGAATCTTGAAGATGCCCAGAATTTCTGCCAAGTAGATACACATATTAGAGCTTGGTCCCCCCAAAACTGCCACTAAGTTGTTCTGGTGGTTGCACTTGTAGTTAGGAATGAACCTCCCCTTTGTGGAGAGAAGTTCCATTGCAGCGTGATAGGTCAAGCTTGGACTAAAATAGTTATTATAGGTGTGGATACCCAACGTGATGTTGGGTAAGAGTTGAGGATTTTCATTGATCTCTTTTACAGCAAACACCAAAGCCAGGATGTTCTGGTAAAGCTGAGGCATTACTCTGCAAAGAGAGTGAGATGCTGCATTACAGCAAGTTCAGTTCAAATGATAACATTTAATGCATTTCAGTGCAACATCACTTTACAAAATGAACTCAAGGAAATCAAATCCTATAGCCCTGAGGCCTGGTAACTATGAGCGGTCCCTTAGCTGACCTCAAAATATCAGTTCAACAGTGGAACAGATTGTTAGCATACATACTCATTGGCAATAGGTTCAACTTAGGGCTTTTGTTGTAGCAGGAACTCCTTTGCATTTTAAGCCACACACCCCTAATGTTGCCAATCCTCCAAGAGTTTACAGGGCTGTTCTTACAGGGCCTACTGTAAATCTCTTGGAGGATTGGCTGCATCAGGGGTGTGTGGCTTAAAATGCAAAGGAGTTCCTGCTACAACAAAAGCCCTGCTATAAATTATTAGTGCAGTCTCATTCTGTTGTGTTAGTGTAGGGGGTATATTCTTTCTTGTGTTCAATATCCTATAGAAATGCTCATGAGGGGAGTCAAAATGGAGAGGCTGGTTCCATACAATTTAGGAAGCTTACATTTGAGAAACAGGTACACATGATGAATCTTATATTGAATCAGACCCTTGGTCCATCAAAATTAGTATTGTCTACTCAAATTGGCAGTAGCTCATCAGTGTCTCTGGCAGAGGTCCTTCACATCTCATATGGCCAGATTTTTCAACTGGATATGCCAAAGATCGAACCTCCAACCTTCTGCATGCAAAGCAAATGCTTTACCACTGAGCCATGGCCCTAACAATGGAATATCATCCAGTGAAAGTGTATTCTACAGATGGATGGATCCTTGAATCAGGCAGAAAATTCCAGTGTTAATGCAACAGTAAATTTTAGAGTTCTACAAAAGTTTGTTGTTGTTCTTTTCATGTGGGCATAAAACGCAGAAGATACTATTTGTTTTCTAATGAAACCCATGCAGTTTAAGATGAAGATTTATTGGGAGGGAGCCCATGAATATCATAGCTCACATTTAGCCTTCCATTACAATACACAGAGTACAATAAAGCAATACTGTGGGGAAAAAATCATTCTTACATGACTTCATCCGAGAAACTGGAAGAAGGATGTGCTGTAAATGTCACAATATCTGACAACTGAAATGCTTGAGAAACAATGCCAGCAATGAGAAGGTCTCCTGATTGATAGTACTTGTGAACAATAGGAAGTGGCTTACTAGTGAGGCATTGAACAGGTGGAGATTTGCACACCGCCTGCACCAGCAAAACTGACATAGAAGTGAGAAATAACACCATCTTCCATGAAAATCAGAGACACCGATTCATCTGTTCTCTTGTTAATATTCAAACACCCCTTAGAACATCTTGAGATGGAAGGCACACTCACTAGACTGAATCAAAGTCAGGACAGTACAAGTGTAAAATATCAGTGAACAGACAGCCCCTCTCTGTCTTTCTTTCCAGCTGTTGATGGAAGAGGGAACAACAATATCGTACCCCGCCCCCCCGCCCCCATGATCACTTAAACTCCCAAGAGATGGAGAGAATAAGTAGAAGTGTTGATGATGAATATGCTGATTACAGGGAAGGTAATTGACTTACTCAGGTGATAGATTTTCTGCAACTTTGCCAAAGAAAATATGTTGACTACATTTTAGTAGACCTGTTCTCAGAATCTCTTCAGGGAACAATGAGCTCCCATTAGAGATCCGGGCCCTGTGGGATTTACCTAAATTTCGCAGGGCCTGTAAAACAGAGCTCTTCCATCAGGCTTTTAATCTACCAGGCATCATCTGAAACCTTCCCCCAGGGCTTTACTATCCATGTTCTTGAGTTGGTCAAGAGTGAGAGATACAACCTTAAGTAGTGTCAATGACCTGAAGCTGTGCTAAGTGGTGTTAACTAGCTGAAGTCATATCAACTGCTGAACTATGGCCTTTGGCTGGACTATTATTGGAGTTATGACTCTCTATTTTATGTATTATGTTTATGAGATATTTTAAATTTGTTGTGTTTAATTGGATATGTTTTATTTGTTGTTATTGCAATGTTTTGATGTTGTAAGCCACCCTGAGCCTGCCTTGTGGGATATGGTGGGGTATAAATTGCAAATTAAATTAAATTAAATTAAATTAAATTAAATTCAGTTGTACACATATTTGTAACAACGGAACAACAGAGAGAAAGGGAACCTGGAAAACAAGGCATCATTTTTAGTGACATCATAAAACCTTCTGTATTTCAAACTGTGCCTGTTTCTAGGGTTGCCAGATGACCAGTAAGGGTGTGTGTGTGTGGCGGGGGGGGGGGGAGTCTTCTGAAAAAAATGAAAAATGAAACACAAGGTCTTGGCTGCTTACCATAAGTTCTGACCATAGAGTTCCTGGTGATTTTTATAATTCCTGGAAGAGACAAGAATAGCTCTAACAATCACCAAAAATCTGTGGTAAAATGAGGCACTATAATAAGGGTAGAATATGAATTTAGATTGTTATCGTTAAAGGTACCTTTATAAGTGAACTTTAAGTACATAACTTTGGCAGGAGTCTAGAAACAGAGGGAGGGGGGATTAGAAAATATCATATGGGTTAGGGATAGCAATGATTTAAATGGATATTGTTACCATATGGTATCAATAAAATTGTTTAAACACATTCTGTCCTTGATAATGGTATCTACCAACTTTCCCGGTATTGAAGTCAGACTGACTGGCCTGTAGTTTCCCAGATCTCCTCTGGAACCCTTTTTAAAGATAGGGGTGACATTTGCTACCTTCCAGGCCTCAGGAATGGAGGCAGATTTCAATGAAAGACTACATATTTTTGTCAGGAGATCCACAAGTTCAACTTTGAGTTCTTTCAGAAGTCTTGGGTGTATTCCATCCAGACCTGGTGACTTATTAGTTTTTAATTCATCAATCAGTTGTAGGACCTCCTCTTTTGTCACCTCAATCTGACTCAGGTCTTTCAACACCCCTTTCAAAATTAGTGGTTCTGGAGCGGGCAAACTCTTCTCATCTTCCACAGTAAAGACAGAGGCAAAAAATGCATTCAGCTTCCCAGCCATTTCCCTATCCCCCTTCAGTAATC
This sequence comes from Heteronotia binoei, assembly GCF_032191835.1. Classification (NCBI taxonomy): domain Eukaryota; kingdom Metazoa; phylum Chordata; class Lepidosauria; order Squamata; family Gekkonidae; genus Heteronotia; species Heteronotia binoei. Next base: position 16,201,823 of record NC_083237.1, on the reverse strand, counting down.
CTTTTACCCCTTGGTCATCCAAGGACCCCCCTGCCTCCCTGGCTGGTTTCCTGCTTCTAATAAATTTGAAGAAATTTTTATTGTTGGTCTTTATGTTTTTTGCAATATGCTCCTCATAGTCCCTTTTTGCCTGCCTGATCACAGTCTTGCATTTGATTTGCCACAGCCTGTGTTCCCTTTTATTAATCTCACTTGGACTAGCTTTCCACCACTTAAAGGAGTCCTTCTTACCTTTTACAGCTTCCATTACTTTGTTTGTTAACCATGCAGGCTTTTTCTTATACCTGTTTGTGCCTTTCCTAACTTGTGGTATATATTTTATCTGAGCTGCTAGGACTGTTGTTTAAATAGCCTCCAAGCTTCCCCATGGGTTTTGACTGTATTTACCTTTCCTTTCAATTTCCTCTTCACATGCCTCCTCATCTCAAATAATTTACCCCTTTTAAAGTTAAACGTGGTTGTGCTGGTCTTTTGGGGCAACTCCCTATTTATACAAATGGTGAAATCAATAACATTATGGTTACTGTTCCCAAGTTACTGCTCACTTTTACATCCTTTACCAAGTCTTGGGCATTACTTAGGACCAAATCTAGGATTGCCCCACCCCTGGTAGGTTCTGTGACCATCTTCTCCATCATGGCTTGAAGTGCTGGAGTACTCAGTTGTGTCTTTCACCCCAAATTCTACATCACTATGATAAGGCCTGATCTGAACAAAAGGGAGAAGATAATAAAGGGGTGGGAAGATTAATACATGTCCTTTATTGTTGGTTGTGCTTGAAAACTGTGTCCATGCACCACAGTGTTTCCAAGATCTTCTCTGTGTGTTGCCGTTTGAGGCAGTGCACAGGTTGGGGGAACAATAAGGTGAAAACATTGTCCGTTTTTAAACATTAAATAATTTAATTTAATATTGTCACAGTCATGGGGATGTCATTTCCACTCTTTTGTCGCTAGTCTCAATGTCATGTTCCTTATGCTGTGTATCATGAGAAACACATGTGTCTCTTGCTGTCCTCTTATAGACATGCCATTCTTCAGGGCCCTATCCACTAGGACCAGCATTGGACTGGATCAGATCTGACCAAAGCCATCTGGAACAAACTGCCTTTCAAATCAGCAGGAAAATCCCTGAGAGAAGTCCATTAGCTGGGCTTCATAAGGCCCTTGGTCCTGTACTGTCCCGGCTTTAGATTCCTTCAGGCTGGTGTAGCAAAATCTATCTGCTTTACTACACTGGCTCTCAACTAGACACAATTCAGGGTGCTGGTGCTGACCCTTGAAAACTTTGTAATGTTTGGGAATTGGGAGGGAAAAGCAGCATGGAATAGCCCAATTTTGTCAGATCTTGGAAAGTTGGTATTTGGATGGGAGAACAGTAAGGAAGACTCTGCACAGAAAGGCCATGGCAAATCACCTCTGCTCTTCACTTGCCTAGAAAGCCCCTTGCTGAAGTTGGAATAAGTTGGCTGCAACTAATTGGCACTTCACACACAAATGGTGAGGGATCTACTGTCTTATGAACTCAGCCATCATATTAATCTTTGGTTGCTCTGCTTTGGGTGCCCCGCCTTCTGAGATTAGGTGGGTGGCAAAAGAAAATAGGCACCTGGAAAAGGCACCCAGTTGCAGCTTTGGCATTGTAAGCCCAGAGATGAGGAAGGGTGGGTAGAATTGTGCCGTCTTCCCCAGCTCAAGTGGCATATTTTGCTGCTATGATTGCCATCCATGTCCAGAAGGGAAGATTTCAGACCAAAGTGGTAAGACATATCATGTATAATGCTCATGCAATTTATTGACAGTGATTATACACTTGGAGATATACGCTCTCCACTTAATGTTTTATCCACAAATTAGTGGTGATTGCTGATAAGTCTGATGAAAGCATTGATGATGGGTATAAAATCCTACATATAAGCTTGATCATTTGAATGAACCAACCAAATATTACTATATCCTGACAAGACAGGTGTAATTATTATTCACAGCGAGAAAAGATTAATTCTCAAGAGAGTCTTAATTGCATGGATCCTAAAACATTGGATGATCTTGGCTCATCCTCTAGAACAGGGGTGGTCAACGGTAGCTCTCCAGATGTTTTTTGCCTACAACTCCCATCAGCCCCAGCCAGCATGGCCAATGGCTGGGGCTGATGGGAGTTGTAGGCAAAAAACATCTGGAGAGCTACCGTTGGCCTCCCCTGCTACAGAAAATATAATTTCAGAGAAGAGTGCATAAATGTGTTTATCTGGGTTTGTCTTAGGAACATTTATCCAGAGACTTGTAATTGATGAAATAATCTCTCTCTATAAGTCTACCAAGTATATATCTTCAAAAGAAAAAAATGTTTTATTTTCCAGATATAAGAGGTTGCTTTCAATGTCTGGAAGATCATTATCCAAATGAAAAACAGAACCTGTGCATTCCAAAAGTTGTAACCTTTTTGTCTTATGAAGAACCTTTGGGGACCAGTTTGACCATTTTTTTCTTTTCCTTTTCTTCCATCCCACTTCTGGTGCTGGGAATATTCATGAAATACCACAACACACCCATCATCAAAGTCAATAACCGGAATCTCTCCTACACTCTCCTCATCTCCCTCTTCTTCTGCTTCCTTTGTGCTCTACTGTTCATTGGACGCCCCAAGAAGGTGACATTTCTCCTTCGACAAACGACATTTGGCATTATCTTCACAGTGGCAGTTTCTTGTATGTTGGCTAAAACAATCATTGCGGCTCTTGCATTTGTTGCTACCAAGCCAGGATCCAGTATGAGACAATGGGTCATAGGTGGGGGAAAAACAGGCAACCTCCATTGTTCTTTTCCGTTCCCTTATTCAGGCCACTCTTTGCAGCATCTGGCTGGCCAAATTTCCTCTGTTCCCTGATCTTGATATGCACTCAATAAGGGGAGCAATCCTAGTACAATGTAATGAAGGGGATGTCACCATGCTTTATTGTGTCCTGCGATATATGGGCTTGCTGGTCATCAGCAATTTTGTTGTGGCTTTCTTTGCCAGGAAGTTACCAGACTCTTTCCATGAAGCCATATCTATTACCTTCAGCATGCTGCTGTTCTGTATAGTTTGGCTGTCCTTTGTTCTCACCTACTTGAGCACAAAGGGAAAGTATATGGTAACCGTGGAGATCTTCTCCATCTTGGCATCCAGCTCGGGAGTCTTGAGTTGTGTTTTTTCCCCCAAAATGCTACATCACTCTGTTGAGACCTGATCTGAACAAAAGGGAGCAGATAATATGTAATATTTCCACAGAGCCCCAGTGTAAGCATCAGTTGAACGAACAAAATGTCCTATCTTTTCTCACTGCAAAGGAGACATAAACCCATGGAACAACAAAAGCTATCTTTTGCGAATGGACTTTTTGTAGCTGCGTGTATGTTATTTGTTTATCTTGACTTTTTGTAATATAGATACTTTGTTATTTTTCTAAAGTGTTGCCTTACTCCAGTGATTATTTTGTATTTGGAGTTCCAACAATGACTGCACTATATTCACACTCCCATTTATTAAAAACAAAAGGATAAGGAATTCTGAGTCCGCTTGCAGAGAGGGCAGGATATAAGTCGAACGTAATAAATAAATAAATAAGGATGCTGTGAATTTTGTATCCAGTGTGTTCCACACAGTCCTTTCCATGTTCAACATTGCTCTTACCATGTTCAATTGAGGTGATCAGATGTGGGCAGTGAATTTCACATGTTAGTTATTTTTTTTGGGGGGGGGGGTGAAGAAGTGCTTTCTTGTATCTGTTCTAAACGAACTGCTCATTCATTTCATTGAGTGCCCGTAAGTTCTTGTATTGTGAGAAAGAGAAAAGTACTTCTTTCTCTACCTTCTCCATCCCATGCAAAATTTTGCAAATTTCTATTTTGTCAGCCCTCACTTGTTGTTCCTCCAGACCTCTTGAATCTTTCTTCATAGGGAAGGTGTTCCATTCCCTTAATCATTTTAGTTGCCCTTTCCTGCACTTTTTCTGGTACTATAACATCATTTTTAAGGTGTAGCGACCAGAACTGTACACTCCAAAGGAGGCTGTACAATAGATTTATACAAAAGTGTTATGATACTGACAAGTTTTTTTCAATCCCCTTCAATTCCCTGCATAGCATTTGCCTTTTTTTATTGCAGTTGCATGCTGAGTCAACAACTTCAGTTTCTACATTCTACACTTTAAGGAGCTTTTAATAAAAGGGGCTTAGAAATGTGGCAAATACGCTTTAAACCCCCCCCCCTTTTTTTTCTCTTTGATAACTAACATTTTCATGTATTCTGGGTTTTTTTTTCCTTGGTGGAGAGGGGAAACTAGCCCATTATGGGACACACGCTAAAGCAAATCTGTATCATAGATTTTGTGCACTGTTTTTTTTTTCTTCTTCCCCTGAAAGCACATTGATGTCCCACTGAGCCTTACAGAAGACATCTGACGAGCTATTAGTAACCATATTTTCTTCTGAAACGTCAACAGAGAATTCATAATTCCGAGTTGCTGGTAACCTCCCCTGCAATTATCTATCTCACTAAGATTCATTCTGCAACTTCTCCAATTCCCTCAGAAATCCCAGCAGCCAGTAACAAGGTAAAGATGCTACTAATATTCATTGTAGCATTCCCTACCAGAGCTGGAGGCAGATAAAGTGTTTCTTCCTCTGACTGCTGATCACTGTTTGGCTTCACAGCAGTAAAGACAATGGTTATTTAAGTAACTTTGTGATACCAACAGATACTCAGATAACAATGTGGGAGCAGGCGGACTGGTCTCCAAGAGGAAGATTATCCAGTAAGATAGTGACATTTGTGGTGTTTGTGTTAGTGCTTGTGCCCCAGGCAGTGTGTGATGTTCCTGTTGTTCAATGCACCATCCATAACCCTCTTCCAATTCTTCACAAGTATTATCAGACAGGGGACTTCATCATAGCTGGCATTATTTCTCAGATCTACAGCTCGTTTAATCAGTTCATGTTCAAGAACGATCCTTCCCAGAGTGTGGCTGAAGAGAACTTGTAAGTAGTTAGGTTTCAGGGTTGAATGAATGTCAATCACTGAGCTCAACATTTGTTCCACAGTTTTATTCCTTGTCCCTTTCACAACCTATTGGACACTTTGAGTCACATGCATTTTAGATACACTATATGTATATGCTTTACGTAAATTCATACTTTGCAGAATAAACATACCGTGACTTGACATAAATAACACAGCAAATCTAATAAACAGGTCTCCAGGTCCTGATGGTATACATCCTAGAGTTCTTAAGAATTCAGGCAAGAGATCGTTGATCTACTAACCTGTATATGATCTACTAACTATATATGTAACCTATCACTAAATTCAGTTGCTGTATCAAAAGACTGGAGAGAAACAAATGTGACACCTTCACATTCAGAGGCACTAAGCCTCTGAATCTCAGAGCCAGGAGGCAACATATGAACATATGAAGCTGCCTTCTACTGAATCAGACCCTTGGTCCATCAAAGTCAGTATTGTCTTCTCAGACTGGCAGCGGCTCTCCAGGGTCTCAAGCTGAGGTTTTTCACACCTATTTGCCTGGACCCTTTTTTTGGAGATGCAAGGGATTGAACCTGGGACCTTCTGCTTCCCAAGCAGATGCTCTACCACTGAGCCACTGAGCCACATCAGGGGCAGGCCTCAGCCTCTATGTCCTATTGCTGGCCATTCAGAGGAACTGCTTGATCACTGTGTGAGACAAGATGCTGGACTAAATGGACTATCAGTCTGATCCAGCAGGGATCTTCTTATGAGAGTGATCAACATTTTTAAAAAAGAAAATAAAACAATTCATCTCTAGCGGCCAGCAGCTTTGCTGCCTGGCTGCAGAGATGTCTTTGCCTCCCTGGAAGGAAAAGGGAGGACTTCTGCTGCCTGTTTGGGTGTGATTCTGAGGGGGCGGAGCTTGCTGCTGTAACGGCAGCACCATCCACCCTCTACCTCAGTCTTCGACAGACGATCGGCCCTCCCTCCCACCCTGTTTGTTACGTAGGCAAGTGCTGCTCGCCTCATAGGATTGGGGGGTCGGGTAGGAATTTTTTGCTCCCCAGCTGATTGGCAGTTTGCTGCTGGTATTTTTTCCTCTACCCTACATAGCAGATCAGTGGATTGTGGATTTGGCTATAGGGAGGCACTGTTAAATAGGTTGGTCACTTTAGTTTTGGCAGGTTTTACTGTGCTTATGGTACTGTGCGGCTAGGGGAGGACCAGAAGGCATCCCCTCTTGGGGGGTTAGGGGTCTGGCAGGATCAACCTTGGGGTCTGATGACCCGGGGTGGGAGAATGCAGACCATCCTTAAAGGCTCGACTGGAGGGTGCCTTCCATTGAGACATGTGTCTAGTGGACAGACCCTCTGGGGATTACCTTCTTGCTGAGCTGACCTGGCGGGAGCTGTGAAGTACAGCTTTGGCTGGAGGCTGGGTCCCTCGACTGTGGAACGGCAGGGGAGGTGTCTGTTGAGACCCCTGGTCCTGACCAAGACAGTTTCGGTTAGCTCTTGCCGTTTGTTACTTATACTTTAATAAAGTGGCCCTTAGTTATACCCTATACCTTGAGTCTGACTCTTTATTCTAACTTGGGGGGGCAATACATACCGTAACCTGTTTTTGTGCTCGCATGTGATCGCTGGTTTGGGGGAAATTTAAAAATCTAGATATGCCTTCCAAGGGAATTTTCTGCTTTCCTTTCCTGGGGGGCAAATGCCGTATTTGAGTGCACTGTTGCTAGTAGTTATATATTAAATTGAAAAGTAGCTACTGATGTATTTTGAAGCTCATACAATGTAACACAATGTGTAACTGTCACTGCAGAGTATTGACTCAAAACTATCAGCATATCCTGGCTTTGGTATTTGCTGTTTAGGAGATCAATGAAAATCCCCAGCTCTTACCTAACATCACCCTTGGCTTCAACATCTACAATAGCTATTTCAGTGCAAGCAGGACCTATCATGCATCCATGGAACTTCTCTCCATGCTGGGCAGATTCATTCCGAACTACAAGTGTGGTGGTGCAACCCACAGCCATCTGATTGCTGTCATTGGGGGACCTAGTGAGAGTGTCTTTCACCACATGGAACCCATTCTTGGCACCTACAAGATCCCACTGGTAAGATTATTGCATAGAGCTTGGGGGTTCTAATTCACCCTCCTCTTGTCCTTTAGAGTTAGCTTTTTGGTTTCTAGGTGGAAGTGGCATGTCTTGCATCTATGTAAAGCTCATCTATAATCCTAGGAAAAGATTCCTTGTGGGTCATTTGAGGCTATGGAAGAAAAGAATCTGTAGGCTGCATACAGATGGCCTATTTGGGCCCACACAGGAACTCCCCACAGCCGGATTTAAATTGCACATTCAAATGCACACATCTACATCCTGCCTTAGGTCATCTTCCAGAGCCTCTGCCACCTTAAAAAGTTACCACTTACAATCTGCCAAGTGCTTCCCTGTCACTTTTCCCATCTGTCTGAAGGTCTGGGGAGTGCTAGCGAAGTGCCTCCCATGTGCTTGAGCAGACTGGAGTTGTGTCCAGAAGGATAATAATCAACTTTTCCATTCTATGCCACACTCAGGGCTATTGAAATTCTATTCCGTGATGAGGTATGTTGCAGACTCTCCATATCCATGGTTTTCTGCTCAGTGCAGAGGAAACTATCCCGCAGTAATATATATATTCTATCAGGTTAACAAAAATAGGAAACAATATAAGTCACAATCTCTGTTTAATTGCTGGTTGAAGCTACAAGTGGAAGTTTTGATAGCCAGTTGGATCCAACCAGCTGTTCTTCTGAGGAGAAAGGAAGAGACTGTCCTCTCTGGCTACCAAAAACTCTGTACTGGAGATCATGGATGCTCCATTTATAAAGGCACTCAAAATGGCAGCTGTAGTAAAGATTGAAATTAGGTGAGATTAAATGAAAAAGCTGTTTGGATCCAACCAGAGTTTGGGAACCAGGACTGCTATTTGGAAACTGCATTATTTGCCCTTACCTGGATAGCCCAGTCAAGTCTTGTCAATCTCAGAAGCTAAGCAGTATGGATTCTAGTTAACAGTTGGATGGGGAGACCTTTTTGGAATACAAACTTGGAGAGCCAGTTTGGTGTAGTGGTTAATTGAGCAGACTCTTCTCTGCGAGAACCGGGTTTGATTCCCCACTCCTCCACTTGCACCTGCTAGCATGGCCTTGGGTCAGCCATAGCCCTGGCAGAGGTTGTCCTTGAAAGGGCAGCTGTTGTGAGAGCCCTCTCCAGCCCCACCCACCTCACAGGGTGTCTGTTGTGGGGGAGGAAGGTAAAGGAGACTGTGAGCCACTCTGAGACTCTTCGGAGTGGAGGGCGGGATATAAATCCAATATCTTCTTCATAAACAGTTGGGAAGACCGGGACAGGCTTCATTCAGCCACCTCTCTGAATATCATCCAGGCACCCAGTGGAGGGCAGTCAACATAGGTCGACATGACTTCCAATGAAGATCCATACACACAGATAATTTTTTTTTAAAAAAAAAACCCTTTATCTCTCTCTCACACTCTGACATCACCTTCTATTTTGGTAATGACCATTTATATGTCATTTCCCCCTTTATTTTCTCAGATTACATACGCTTCTGCTCCAGTTAAGAATGAACAAACCCAAACTGTTCTTTTCCATCAGATGTTTCCAAATAGAGCCCATCAATATATGAGGATTCTGCAATTACTGCTTCATTTCAGGTGGACATGGATCGTGGTGATTTATGCTGATGATGACTCCGGAGAGAGTTTTGTTCACGATGTCCTTCCCATAATTTCCCAGAGAGATGTCTGCATTGACTCCATAGAAAAATTCCCAAAGTTAGCTTTTTCTAATGAGATTGAAGAAATGTTGTCAGAAGGACTGAAAATAATCAACATTGTGATGACGAGCTCTGCCAATGTGATATTCATACATGGCGGAAGTCATACCATCATGATTATGAGAACATTGCTGCACTTCTCGACATTTGAGGATATTCCCATGAAGACTAAAGTCTGGATTATGACAGCCCAGATGGAGTTCACGTCACTGGCCTTTCAAAGAGAGTGGGACATACACTTCATCCATGGTGCAATCTCTCTGTCAGTTCCTTTCAGGAAATCACTAGGGTTCCAAAAATTTATTCAGATGAGAAATCCTACACTGGAAAATGAAGATCACTTCATCAGGGAATTTTGGGAAAATGCATTTGCCTGTTTTTTCCTCAAATCCATGGCAGACAAGAAAGTTGAGCATATGTGTACTGGAAAGGAGAAACTGGATCATCTTCCCAAGTCCATTTTTGAAACGAGCATGACCAGTCACAGCAACAGCGTCTATAATGCTGTCTATGCTGTAGCATACGCCTTACATGCCATGCATTTGTTAAGATTCATGCTCTCAGAAAAGGGGGGGAGAGAGAGACAGAAGCTGCTGAATCAAAAGTCATGGCAGGTAATATACTAGGTAGACCTATGTCAGAAGCCTCATCATACATGTGGATGCATCAACAAACGTGTCCTAGATGGCACAAAAAGATAGAACTCTCAGAAGGCCTGAGTTTTGACTTGATCAGCCTGAGATTCAGCCAATTCTTTGGTGCTCTTCTGTAAATCTCATATACTATATGTATACCCAGTATACCTAGCTGTGTTGTTTACAGGGCTTTTTTTGAACAGGAATGCATGGGAACAGTTCCTGATAGCTTGTTTTAAAATGACATTGCCTTCAAAGTCTTCACTCTATTGTGTATATACACTGTTTTCTATTGCCTTATGTTTGCTTTTATCCTCTTCCCTTGCTTAGCTCCACCGGTTTCTGAGAAGTGTCTCATTTAATAACAGTGCTGGAGAAAAGGTCACCTTTAATCCAGATGGGGAGTTACTAGCTGGATTTGATATTATAAACTGGGTCACATTCCCAAACCAGTCCTTTCTTAGAGTCAAAGTTGGCAATATCGACCCTGAAGCTCCCTTAGACAAAGAGCTCACAGTCAATGAAATGGCCATCATATGGCCCAACAGGTTCAATCAGGTGGGACCCATGTTTTTAAGAAAGGGTTAAAAAAGCAGTCCAGTGTTCACAGGACTTTTTTTTGTAGAAAAAGCCCAGCAAGAGCTCCCCTGCCTTCCCCAGCATGCTTTTGGGGAGCCATTGGGGAGGCATTTAAAGTTGTCTTCCCCAGTATGCCAGCTGGAGCTCTGGCCAGCCCAGAGGGAGCACCACTCCTGTGCACTCCTGCCCCCCCAAAGCCCTGAGTATTTACATGCTGAACATATATATCCCTATATAATGTCAATGAATTTCCAACCATGGAAGAACCCAAAATGTTTATCAGAAAAAAATGTTTTTTATATTTAGGGATGATTTTGAAGTTCTTATATTTTACCAGAAAGACCTGCCTCCTGCAGAAGGAGCCGTTTGTGCCCAGATAGAGATAAACAGCCTTCATGCTTATTATCACTCCAGATATCATTTATGCAGGATGCTGCCTGACCCAAAGGTGAACCTCCAGAAGGGCATGCCAGTCAAGAAATCAATCTGCTTGGAAAAATTGGGAAATGATTCAAAGAGGCTGATTTGTGCAAGGCATTCCCCTCTCACCCCAATGAGCAATAGCAGTGGATTTATTGGGAACATAACACTTTGTTTTGGTCAGGCATAGAAGTTGTTGTTTTTAATTGCCCCACTAGCTCAAGGTATCAGGCTCAATAATTATCCATGATCCACCATGAATGAATTAATTGCTTCCTACATGAATTATTAGCCTATTGGGCTTGAAAAAGAGCTACTCAAAACACAGCACTTCTCCTCTGAGAACACATCCTATTTCTTATGGGTTTGCAAGATTCTTCATGAGTCCACTCCCCTTCATGAGTACATGTCAAGTTGGACATTAGAAATTGTGATACAACTGGAGTGAGACTATTGAAATTTTGGGACTATATCTCATTGTGCTATTCTTTTTTCACATTTGGATTATTGTGATATTTTGGTTCTGACTACAAACCACAAGATAGAGACTGGGTTTTTATAAGGAATAAATTGTTATTTAATGCTTTTAAGATCTACTGGTCATAGTCAGTTCTTTCTTTCTTTCTTTCTTTCTTTCTTTCTTTCTTTCTTTCTTTCTTTCTTTCTTTCTTTCTTTCTTTCTTTCTTTCTTTCTTTCTTTCTTTCTTTCTTTCTTTCTTTCTTTCTTACAAGATGCTAGCCTAGACAAAATACAGAAATGGGTAATAGGAAAGGCAAAGACTTGTGGGAACTGGGCTTTTTCAGATACTCAGAACCCTTGCAGACCCTGCATGATGCTTTTCAAGTGCAGTCCAAAAGAAATAAATTGCTAAGTTCTAAAAAGGGAAGTTTGTGCAGCATGGGGGCTTTGAGTTGTCTTAAATTCTTTCATAACCTCTGCTTCAGAAGTGACTGAGAAACCTGAAAATCAAACTCAGGAATTAGAAAAATCTGGCTTTGGATTTGCGAAAAGCCTTCTTTTAAATTTCCTTAGCTAAATAAAGAAAGAACTTGAAAAGGAAAAAAAAAGCAAAATCAGACTCAATTAGGTCAGAAATGGAAGGCTGCCAATACATAGAACATATAAATCAACTGCATATGAAATCATAGACCATGCATATACACTGTAACCTTCTTTTTAAAAACCCAGCAAAACACAGGAAACACTTAACTTGGATTAGAGGGCCTGTCGCTCAGTGGTAGAGCATCTGTTCGGCATGCAGAAGGTCCCTAGTTCTATCCTTGGTTAGAAGATCAGGTGTAGGTAATGTGAAAGACCTCTGCCTAAGAACTTGGAGAGCCGCCGCCAGAATTAGCAGGCTATATTGATGTTGATGGACCAATGCTCTAATTCAGTAGAAGACAGTTTAATGTGTTCATCAAGTTTTCAATTCCAATTTGATTATGTATGAGCAAAAGACCCCAGGAGTAGTAGAAGTTCTAATACTCCAATGAGCACCAAGTACCCAGTAGACCTGTTCACCATTATGCTATGGTAGAAGGAACACAGTTCCTAAAATTGGATTGGCCAGTGAAATAAAAATCCCAAAGTATATATTTTGAATGCTAAAATGTTTTTTTTTTCTTTTATGGACAGACACTGCCCCTTTCTATATGTAATGATCCTTGCCTTCTGGGCTATAGTAGGACAAAGAAAGAAGGGAAGCCATTTTGCTGCTATGATTGTATTCCATGTCCATTAGGGAAGATTTCAAACCAGATGGGTAAGAGATGTTGAGCACAGAATATGTTAACTGCAATCGGGATTATGAGCATTCAGGAATAAAGATTCTATTTCCCCTAATGTTTAAAAACATTGTTCACAGTTCAATGATGATGGTAGTTATTGATAAAAAGATGGAGTCTGACATACCCACAGAAACTTGACATACCCTTCGTAGCAGTTCCTGTAATGGAAAGAAACAGTGGTGGACTGACCATTAAGGCCACCAGGAAAAGTTCCAGTGGGCTGGTGGCCCAGTTCCCAGAATTTGCTGTTCAGATACAGCAGATGCTTTCAATAATTTAGTTGATATTCTATTTTTGCAATGTCATGCAGGACAACTTTTGCACACACTTTGAGTGTGACTTTTTGCAAATATAATTACAGAATGCAAATTCCCCTTAGGCATTCATTCAAAGCTGAAGTTTTATTATTGTAATGCCCTCTAGGAAAGTCTGTCTTACATGGCAATCTACATTTCCCTTTTTTTTTTCCAGACATGGATTACTGTTCTCCATGCCCAGAAGATCATTATCCGAACAATGACCAAGATTCATGCCTTCCAAAAGTCATAAGCTTTCTGTCTTATGAAGAGCCTTTAGGGATCAGTTTAGCTATTTTTGCTCTTTCCTTTTCTTTCATCACAGCTTTGGTGTTGGGAAGTTTTGTGAAGTACCAGGACACCCCCATTGTCAAAGCCAACAACCGGAGCCTCTCCTACATTCTCCTTGTCTCTCTCTTCCTGTGCTTCCTTTGTGCTTTGATCTTTCTTGGGCAACCTGAAAAAGTGACATGCCTGATTCGTCAAGCTGCATTTGGCATCATTTTTTCAATGGCTGTTTCTTGTGTGTTGGCCAAAACCATCACAGTGATTCTAGCTTTCATGGCTACCAAGCCAGGGACCAGGATGAGGAAATGGGTGGGGAGAAGACTGGCCAGCTCGATAGTAATTTCCTGTTCCCTCACTCAAGCAGCTATTTGTACTGTGTGGCTTGCAACCTTTCCTCCTTTCCCAGATTTTGATATGCACTCAGTAACTAGAGAAATTGTTGTGGAATGTAATGAAGGGTCAGTAATCATGTTTTACTGTGTCCTGGGCTTTATGGGGTTCCTGGCTTTTGTGAGCTTCACTGTGGCTTTCCTAGCCAGGAAGTTACCAGATTGTTTCCATGAAACCAAATCCATCACCTTTAGCATGTTGGTCTTCTGCAGTGTGTGGATGACCTTTGTTCCAACCTACTTGAGCACCAAGGGGAAGTACATGGTGGCTGTGGAAGTCTTCTCCATTTTGGCCTCTAGTGCTGGCTTACTGGGGTGTATCTTTTTCCCCAAATGCTACATCATTGTGCTGAGACATGATCTGAACAAGAGAGAGCAACTAATAAACAGAAGAAAGTAAAGAATATGTGTTTACTTCATAGGAAGCAGCCAAAAATTGTGTCAAGTGTTTCTAAGGGTGTGATCACACAAGAAATTTGGCACAGCAGTATCCCAGCTCTAAAAAAAACCAGTTCTCTTTGATCCATGCCATGACATTCTCACAACCCCCACCTACTGCCAGGAGAGGCATGGACTGCACACACACAAGAGGAGCATTTAGACTTTTCATGCGCATGTGGGGTGGATGCATCATGCATTCCTGCTGCTCAGACATCCAGGAAATGTGCCCTACATATATTTTAGAGGTTTACGACTGGGAAGTTCCTGGTAGCTATTTAATCCAGTCCCAGTCCATCCTAACATGAGTTAGGTATGGGTGGGACCTGGGGAGGAGGGCAAATGTGCACATGTGATAATGCACATTAAATCTGAATGGGAGGTGTGGCTACATCATGCCAAATCTCTTATGCGATCAAACTCTAAGTCTTAACTCATTTCTTCCTAATTCTGTGCAATCAACTAAGGGATTTGTGGATACTGTTCAGCACAAATGGTCTCCATTCCCCAAACTACTTGGCTGCTCTTTCAATGATGGGCTGATTTGGGAATTGTAATGGTTCTTCATCCTCAGATGCCTCATGGGTTTCCTTAATTCCCCTACCTATGGTACAGTAACCAACCAGGAATACACCCTCATTGTTCATTTTAAAATGTCCCAAAAAGTACTGCTCAGCCCCTTGAAAGACACCAGTTTCCTGTGTATTGGCCAAAACAATCACTGTGGTTCTAGCTTTCATGGCCACCAAACCAGGATCAAGAATAAGTAAATGTGTGGGGAAGAGCCTGGCCAACTCTGTAGTTATTTCCTGCTTTTTCATTCAAGCCATTATTGCGACTTTGTGGCTGGCAACTTCTCCTCCATTTCTAGATTCAATGACTGAAGAAATTGTACTGCGATGTAATGAAGGATCAGTCTCCATGTTCTACTATGTCCTGGGCTACATGGGCTTCCTGGCTGTTGTCAGGTTCAATGTGACTTTCTTTGCCAGGAGGTTACCTGACAGTTTCAACGAAGCCAAGTTCATCACCTTTAGCATGTTGGTCTTCTGCAGTGTTTGGGTGTCCTTTGTTCCAACCTACTTGAGCACCAAGGGAAAATGCATGGTGGCTGTGGAGATCTTCTCTATTTTTTCCTCCAGTGTTGAACTACTGGGCTGCATCTTTTTCCCCAAATGTTACATCATTTTACTGAGACCTGATCTGAACAAAAAGGAAATACTTATAAAAAGAAATAAATAATAAATGTTTCTGTGTCTTCTCTTACAGCCTGATTGAAAGGTGTGATGAAGTTTTGATAACATTGAGAATTTCCATCTCAGTTGAGCTAGGACTGCTTTAGGCATTGCAATGTGGTATACCTCAGGCATCAAATTGCATAGATAAATGTCCTATTAAATTTTGGTAAGTGTGTAAAAAACCTGCATGAGAGTTGTCAAGAGCTTCTCTATCTTGGCTTTCACATTAGGTTACACCGGTATGCTCCTTTTTTGTTGAGTTAAATACCACCAGGAACAGTTAATAAAAGACTGAAATATTAAAAATGTCTGGCTGTGATCTAGAGCTGAATGCACATTGTCTTAGAGTGTCCCTTTCTGCAGTGTAGGCACTACCAGGTGGTCAGTTGCGGTATCTTGTCCTAAGGAAGCAGGTTTTCAGAACTGCACTTAAGGATAAAGTTTAAAGTGTAATGGGTATTTTGACTCATAGAGTGCTGGAAGATTTGTCTCTCTACTGCTAAAGAAGATACAGTTAAGACATATCTATTATACTGTAATAAAAATGGCATCTCTAAATGAGCTCTTCCTTCCTTCCTTCCTTCCTTCCTTCCTTCCTTCCTTCCTTCCTTCCTTCCTTCCTTCCTTCCTTCCTTCCTTCCTTGATAAATTGTATACCTTGAGCAGATCTCTGAGAGCAACTATAGCAAAGGAACCTCTAAATCCCCTAAATTAAATTATACTATTTATTTGTTTAATTTTTATTACATATATGAATCCGAATATACATTATCAAATAATATTCCTAGTGCAATTGTATTATGTTACTCATACTCAAAGGAAAGTCAGCCATATTAGGAAAATCTAGTAGTCATTTTTTAATGGAAATGCATGTGGTGGCAGTGTAACTCAGCTCATCCAGTTTGGATGACATTATAAGAGATTGCATCTGCCATTCAAGGAATCTTCCTAAGCAGAATTCAGCAAAGTTATAGGAAGTACCCCCACATCAGGCTATATGGAACAGTTGTGTTTCTCACTTGCATAGCCATGTAACTTGTGCCCTCCAGCCCAATCTGCTCCATTGCTTGAAGCATATTCTCTCCTGACAAGACTCTACAGCTTGGGGGGGGGGGGGGAGTCAGTGGGTCTCAGAGGACAACATGGAAAGCTGTTGAGTACATTTGTGGGAGCCTTTCGCGGAAGTGGATTAGTATAAATCAATGAAAATAAATAAAATAAATACAGCAACTGCAGGAGGAGGCAGGCTTCAGCTTCACTCTATGTGCACTCAGTTGTGTTTTTTTTAAGAAAATGAAAAAGGTTATTTATCTTTCCCTTCAAAGTATATACATGTGTGTTTGCTCTTTACTGTCCTAGGAGAAGGGAACACCTTGAAAGAGTTGAAGGCAGTGCATTGCAACCAACTGGGGAGTTGTAGGCAGGTATACGGGTGAAGGTGCAACAGCTAAAAATTGGAAGTGACACCAATAGCTCTGTGAATGTCCAGAACTCTATGGTAATTCTAGTGATTCCTATAGCTACTCTATCCTTAAAGCTACCCATTCTATTTTTTTTAATAGCTAGTGATGTGACATTGTAACCATTATTGTGTTGCTGTTCCCCATCCCTTTCTCCCATGGGCTGCCGAAGTAGGGGGGACTCTCCACCCCCACTTGGAGAATAGGACTTCTGGCCTCTAACCTATGTCTTGGTCTCTTCCTTTAGTCTTCAGGCAGGCTGGAGATGGAGATGATCAAGCTATCTGCCTTTATTCCACCAAGCAAACACCCCTTTAAACTTTTAACTTGCTGTTAGCATTTATGTGCAAATCTTATGTCTCTTTTCCATGCTGTAGTCATCCTTTCTGTTAGGCTTATGGGCTCGTGTAACCTGATTCCCTCACCAAGCCCAATATGTGCAAGTAAAGAAGATTGCTCAGTAAGAAGCTATGGAGACTCATGTGTGGAGGTCGTGGCGGAGGTAACAGCGCTCACACAATTTTTTTAAGATTGTTTTCACATCATAATAAGTCCCCAGCACAGAATTTGCTAGCTGGTATTGATTTTTTTTCAAAGCCTGCATCTTCCATAATAGCAATAACCTCATATGAACATAAAAGAAGCCATGTTGGATCAGGTCAATGACCATCCAGTCCTACACTCTGTGTCACACAGTAGCCAAAACCCTGGTGCCATTAGGACCAGAACTCTAACAGCAGGACCAGAACTCTAGAAGCTCTAGTCTCTAATCCCTGCAACCAAGAGGACAGGGTCTTAAAGCCTTTGCCCCCCCAGTTGGAATGAAGAGGCTGACACAGTATGTTGGATAAAAACCCGGGCCACTTTATTGAAACATAACTTGAATGAATAAGGATGGCAAGAGGTATAGGCCTACAAGAACAATCCCTGGGGTCAAAACACAGGACCCCGCCTTGTCCTAAAAGGGCGAGCCACCCTGCCCCCAGCACGAGCCCAATATCATCTGACTGGTGCTGAGCAGCCAGGCCCAAACTCCACCTCCACCTCTGTTGGCATCAATCACTCAGGAAAGATCCGCCTCGGTCTTTGTCATGATCTGCACTCCCAGCATCGAGCCATAAAGCCCATCTACCGTTCATACAGACCACCTGCACCCAATGGTGCAGAGCCATAGGTGCTTCCCTGAAAAGACTGTAGCCAATACCTCATTCGGCCACCGCCAATGCCAATGCCAAGCCTCTGCTTAGGCATTAGTGCCCACTGGATGGCCCAGAGCCGACCACAACCCCTGCCTTAGCTCATTCACAAAGGCCCGGGTACCCAGTTCAGATAACTGAAACCCATCCGACCTATACAGGTCAGCATTCTCGACCCATATGGCCGGGTGGGGAAGAATTATGTCCACCCCCCCCCCCCTTTCCATGGCTTTTTGCAAGGCCCGGTTGGCCTTATGTCTGGCACGTTCAATCCCCCCGGGATACAGGGCAGACCACCAGACCCTATTGGCAAAAATGCCACCCAAACCAAGTGACTCCAGGCTATCTTTGCATAATGGCCTGCAGATCCTCCTGTGTGTGCAAAGAAAAAAGGGGGGGCCTTCGCTTTCATACAACCCAGGTCATTACCCCCCAGATGGATGACCAGGATGTGCGGAGGAAGCACACTCCTCCCATGGAACAACAGAGGCATGATTCCTGGCCAAAGTAGGCCACGGCGACCCAGCCTCTCAACTGTCGCCCTCTCGCTGAGACCCAACTGGGTGCCCACTGGCGATCTCCTGCCCTGGTGGGCCACAAAACCATGCTGTGCCCGCAGATAAGAATTTGCCACCTCTCTCTACGAGCCACAGCACATGAAAAACAGAAAAACAGTCAAACCAGAAAATCATGCCCGTGGGCCACCCATTGCTCATGTGCCCCCAACGCACTCACTGAAAGACCAATGTGCAAACATAATGTATAGGCTGCTGACCGCCACTGTGTAATTCAATGTATGGCTGGGGGGGGGGGTGTAACCCCTTGATGCCGCCATATATGCAGCTCTAATTCAAAATGAATGTTTTACAAATTTTACACCACCCCGGTACCAGCTCTGCCCTGCCACCGAGCCACCGCCCCTTTCTGAAATCGCAAGCGGAGGGGGGGGGCGCCTATCCACAACTCAAAATGATGACCAAAACAAAGGCACTCGCACTCCTCAGACCACCCCTCTAGCTCAGCCACCAGGGAGGGGAGGGAAAAAGGGGGGGCAGGGGGCCCTCAGGCCTCACCACGTGCCCTACACCCCCCAACTCAGGCTCTTTTCAGCCCCACAATCAATCTCCATGTCCCTACGCTACTCCGAAACCGACCACATGCTTGCTGCTTTGTAGCCACCACAACGCAAATGCTCCGAGCCGCTCCTCGCAGCCCCGATCAGCTGCAGAGGTGTCAAGGCTCGTGCCGCGCTTACTCCCTGCCTCGCACTCTCAAGCCTCGGCCCGACTCTCACACCAATGACATGGCTCTCCCTTCCGAGAGCCACAAAAGAACTGCGTCCCACAGCCGGGGGCTGGGGCTTTAGAGCCCCGACACCACGCCCCATCCTTTATCTCCTGGATGGCCAGGAAGCCGGAGTCAGCCTCCCTCCTTCCGGGAGGGCAAAGCGCGCCCCCCAGCCTATAACTGGCATTGCCAGTGCGGCTGGGAAGGGGCCGATTTCTTGACTTTAGTTAAAAGGCCATCAGCCTTCAATAGCTCTCTGATGTTGTTACTTCCAACTCAAGTAGCAACAATGCAGGCAGAATCAAGCACCCTCAGGTTATATGGGAAAAAATGGGACTGCCAACTCCATGTTTGGAAATTTCCATAGATTTGTGTTGTGTAGCCTGGGGCATGTTAGGTTTGGGGTATACTGCCATTGACTTCACCCTCCAAAACAGCCATTGACTTCATCCTCCAAAGCAGCCATTTTGGGAAAACTTTTGTTGCTGTAGGTCATTGTTAGACCACGTGCTTCTCCTGTTCTGCTGGGGATGACTTGAGAAGCTTCCACTGAGATGGCATAAACATGTTTTCCTCTGCAATACCACCAAAACTCTATATTGCACAGAGTAGTTAATTATGGTCCCTGTAGCTATAAAACTATCATTTATTCTAACTTCTTCTCTAGATCCCTAAGGAGTTCCCCTAGCAAATCTAGAAACCAAGACTGAAAATGCTATTAGTATCCCCTGTAATGTTCAAGGATGTGACTTGAGGGCAGAAAGGGCTCTACCAATCTTCTCACTGACACTTTATATTGCCCATCCTACAAATCAGCCTAGAGTTTGAGAGAGGCTATGTGACTCAAGAAGACGCTCGCATGGCAAAGAAGGCACAGCTGAACTGGTGCCCAGAAAGCAGGTTTCCGTGCATGATGCTGGTATTTGTGAGACTGTTACTGATGTTGATGCCTCAGGCTTTAAGCAAGGTTCCTCTTTATAACTGCATGCCCAGTGATTCTCTTTCCATTCTTCACAAGTATTATCATTTAGGAGACCTCATCATTGGTGGCATCATCTCTCAGATCTACATCACTTCTGAAGTGAAAACATTTACAAAGCATCCTCATCAGGAAGAAGTTGAGGAACTCATGTAAGGAGACATGAAAGTCAATCAGGCTAGTCTTGGGGGATGGCTTTTGTCATTGCTTTGTCTTTGCTTTGATGACATGACTATCCTTCAAGCGTCCCTCCTCCTCACCATTTAGGTTATCTATGATGATGTTGATTTATTTACTTCAGGGCTTTTTTTGTAGCAGGAACTCCTTTGTATATTAGGCCACGCCCTCCTGATGTAGCCAATTCTCCGGGAGTTTTCCAGTAGGCCCTGTCAGAATGAAAAGGAGTTCCTGCTACAAAAAAGCCCTGATTTAATTTATTTATACATCACACTTCTTGCTTAGCCATGGAGAATCAGATGATATAAATAGTTCAGGAGGGTGGCCAAATTGGTCTGCAAAATCTTGACAAAGCAGAGTATAGGAGAGCATTTACTCTTCTCAGATTTGATATGTTACCGTCAGCTATTATTGAAGGCAGATACACAGGACAATTACACAAGAAGAGATTGTGTATCTGTGGGGACAATAAACCGGAAGATAGGGAGCATGTATTATTCCAATGTAAATTATATCAGTGTATTAGGGCCGATTATATACTCCCGATCTGTTCCAGTGTCCCTGGAAGAAATATTAGATTTCAGCTAGATAAATTATTGGCTGATAGGAACAAAGGAACCACTTTATGTGTGGCAAAATTTGCTTCGCGAGCTAGAAGTCTCCGGAAGCAATTCCTAAGGGAAATACCCAATTGAACGCCTTGGTCCTGGAATTTAATCAGTGTTTTAATAAATGTTTAATCAGTGTTTCAATTTAATCATTGTTTTGGGGAGGAAATCATATTTTATACTGTGAATGTTTTATTCTCATTATAGTATCACCTGATTGTATTTTATCAAGTTATTCGTATTTAATTGATTGGTCTTTGACCATATTAAACTTTGATTGATTGGGTGGCCATATTGGTCTGCTGTAGAAGAGCTTGCTTTGATTCCAATAGCACCTTAGAGACCAACAATGATTTGGGGTTATAAGCTTTCCAGGTGTCAGTACTTCCTTTTGTCAGATACTAGATACCTGATGAAGCTTGAAAGCTTAAACTCCAAAATATTCTTGGTCTGCCGTGAAAACATTGTGAAAGTAACATCACCCCAGAGTCGGAAACGACTGGTGCTTGCACAGGGGACCTTTCCTTTCCTAAAG
This sequence comes from Heteronotia binoei, assembly GCF_032191835.1. NCBI lineage: Eukaryota > Metazoa > Chordata > Lepidosauria > Squamata > Gekkonidae > Heteronotia > Heteronotia binoei. The sequence goes on along the minus strand of NC_083237.1, from coordinate 16,180,655 downwards.
TGCTAAATGACTCTAGTGATGCAAATACTGTAATCAGACAGCAGAAGACATTCCATAAACTTTGCAATAGGACTAAGATCACAAACTAAGAAAAACAAACAGAGAAATGTATCAAACATTATATCAAATAATGCAGAAATCTGGATTTCAAAAAGTAGGAGACAGTATAATAAGAACAGGATAAATGTACAATAAACTCTGGAATGAACTACAATCCTCTTCCTTCTATTTTTTTTTTTTTAAAGGCATCCTCTTGATCCCCTTTGTGGAAATTACTGCAAATACAGCTCTCTTAACAAATCTTTTGCGCTCCCCCCTTTTTGCTGCAGCTCTTTCTGCCCTCTCTGAAAAGAATCTTCAGGAATGTCTTGAGAAGCAGTGAAAGTGACTGCAGATAAGAAGGAATCTGTTTAACTTTCTAGACCCGTATGAGCAGAATTGGACTTCTCCTTGTGTAGAAAGGGGGTGCAGATCACTAGAAGTAGTAGCGGTACATTTATCTTGCTTTCTGCAACCACTGATCCATAGTCCTACTAGGTGACTAACTTGTTCCTTTAGCTGATTTGAGGGCATAAAGGCCCAGCTACAGAACTCTCACAGGACATATGGTGGTGGTGAAGAGCTGTCAAGACACATGGGTGACCCTGTAGGATCTTCAGGGCAACAAAGGTGGCTTCCTATTGCCTCCCTCTGTGTAGCAACCCCAGGCTTCTCCTATGGTCTCCCATCTAAGAACTAATAGGAACCGCCATCCAGGTCAGCTGCAGACCACATCGTGAACTTAAAGATACTGAATGTTACATGCTGTGGCTCATGAAGAGATAATATTATACTCTGTAGCTGATGCAACATGTAATTCTGTTGCAGGTTAATAACTCAGATCTACCAACACATCCTGTCCTTGGCTTTCGCTGCCAAGGAGATCAATGGAAATCCATCTATTTTACCCAACATCAGCCTGGGATTTCACATCAATAACGATTATTTCAGAAATAGGTATACCTACCTTGCTGCAATAGACCTTCTCTCTACACCGAGCAAATTAATCCCTAACTACAAGTGTGACATCCAGAACACCCCAATAGCAATTATTGGGGGACCATTTTCTGACACTGATCTCCATATGGCCGCCATCCTAAGCAACTACAAACTTCCCCAGGTAAGGTGGGTGCATGAAACATGGAGAGTTACTCCAGCCTAAGCACATTGAAATAATTGGTCTTACCTAGTGAAACGTTAATGCAAAGCACATGGTCTACCACTGAGTTACAGACCCCATCAAAGTAAAACAAGTATCATGTTTTCTTATGTGCAGCCATAGAATCACAGATTTGGAAGGGGCCATACAGACCACCTAGTCCAACCCCCTGTTCAATGCAGGATCAACCTAGAGCATCCCTGACAAGTGTTTGTCCAGACACAGTTTAAAGACCGTCACTGAGGGGGAGCTCACCACCTCCCTTATAGCTGATTTCACTGTTGAACAACTCTTACCTTAAAGAAAGTTTTCCCTAATATCCTGTTATATTAATATCCAGTCAGTTCTATAAGAATGGATAGGATCTCTCCAGTGAAATTAAAGATCTAAAGACGCATTCGTCCACACTATTTTTACTTTGGAAATAGATCTTCTCTCTTATTTCTTGACTTCCTTCTAGCTCACCTATGGTTCTCCTTCATCAATTAATAACAATAGTCAGTCTGTTTTCTCTCAATGGATGTTCCCAAATAGGAACCATCATTATATGGGGATTATCAAGTTACTGCTGCATTTCAAGTGGACGTGGATTGGGGTGATTTATCTGCATAGCCAAAGCGCAGAGGAATTTGTACACAGCACACTTCCTGTTTTTTCCCAGAAAGGTATCTGCTTTGACTTCATAGAAAGATTCCCCCAAATGGCTTTTTCAAACAATTTTGCTGAAATGATCGAGAAGGGATCACAGTTATATGATAAAGCCATGAGAAGCAATGCCAATGTGCTCATTGTCCATGGTGAAATACAAACCATGATGATTTTGAGAATGCTGCTACGTTTGTCAAAAGATGAGAATAGACCAGTGAAGGAAAAAATCTGGATTATGACAGCACAGATGGAATTCACATCACTATTCTTTCAAAGAGATTGGGACTTAGATTTCATCCATGGTGCTTTATCGTTTGCCATTCACTCAGAAAAGCTGCTAGGATTCCAGGAATTTATTCAGAGGAGAAACCCTCAAGTGGAAAAAGAAGATGGTTTTATCAAGGACTTCTGGAAGGATGCATTTAAGTGTTGTTTCCATGACTCCAAGGAAGATATGAAGATCTGTACTGGAGAGGAGAAGCTGGAGTCTCTTCCTGGGTCTGTCTTTGAAACAAGCATGACTGGCCACAGCTACTGTGTTTACAATGCTGTCTATGCTGTGGCACATGCTGTGCATGCCATGTTATCACCCAAATTCAGACAAAGAGTAGTGGATGGGGGGACCAGGAAGCTAAATCAACCACCTTGGCAGGTACTGCAGGATAATTCAGTCAACTGTGGGTACAACCCTGGACATTGTGTCCTAGACAGTGTGTCCTGAGGAGAAATCCATTGCCTACATATCCTTTATCTGCTTGAAATTTAAATCAAGATCACTGCGAGTTTACACATCAGTTTGCACCTATCTGGTCTGGTTTTATCAAGGGTCCTGAATTTTTAATAATAACTTATAGCACTGATATGAAAGAGGGCTGTTTTTAAGAACACTTATACAAAAGCAAATTGTATCCTTCCTTTGAGGTATTTGTGCGTGTATGTGTGTGGTGATAAAAATACTAGATAGGATGAGGGACAATTGGGTTCATTTTCCCTGAGTGACATTGTCATAGATTTCTTGAATTGGTTGGATTAACAGCAAAGATGAGACAAAACATATGAAAGTAGCTAAAGAAAATGAAATAAAGGTAAAGGTAAGGGTACTCCCCTGTGCAAGCACCAGTCATTTCCAACTCTGGGGTGATGTTGCATCACAACATTTTCACAGCAGACTTTTTATGGGGTTGTTTGCCATTGCCTTTTCCAGTCATCTACACTTTCTCCCTAGCAATCTGGGTACTCAATCAATCAATCAATCAATCAATCAATCAACATTTAATGGCATATAAAAACAGGTTAAGGAGAACAATGGGTTGAGAAACAGAGAATAGGTTAAAATACTGAACCTCAGGATTAGAGCACAATTACATAAGATCACAGTTAAATGAAACAACACGACTGTTCCTTGTCTTGACGAGTCTTTTTGGCCCAGTACAGGAATAAGGCGGTATTCACGGTTATGTCGGGAGTAACATCCTTCAAAAGAAACTGCACCTTCTCTGGATCAGCTAGACCCATCTTATTTAGAAGAATAGGATCCAGAAATCGACAACGAATACTTACATAAAAGGGACAGTACAGAAGAATATGTGAAATAGTTTCAATAGATCCAGACTTACATGGACACAGTCTGGCCGCATAGGATATGTTGTAATATCTACCATATAAAACTGCTGATGGCATAACATCGAATCTTGCCAATGAGAAGGCCCTATGCTGTTGAGGGTTTTGCAAAGAGTAGAAATAGGAGGCCATATGGCCAACATCAAACGAGAACCCTAGACTCACAGGCGAACAAATTTTATTAGCGGCACTGTGAAGATTTTGTAATTCAATATCCAGAATTCTGGCTTTGATCTTACGAAATGCCTCTGATTGTGAGAGCATAAATAATGACTCTAAGGGATCTGGGTACTCATTTTACTGACCTCGGAGGGATGGAAGGCTGAGTCAACCTTGAGCTGGCTACCTGAACCCAGAAGAGAATTAAATACCTGTTGTCAAACAGCCACTCACTCACTCACTCTGTCTGCCTGCCTGCCTGCCTGTCTGTCTGTCTTTCTGTCTCTGTCTGTCTGTCTCTCTCTCTCTGCAATTTGAGGAGCAGCATGGACTAATCCCCGCACCGCCATTTTTAGACAGAGGAAGGGTAAGGCATGGATGAAATCCAGCAGCTCCATGTTGCCCGCAAGGATTGAAGGGTTGGGATCAGCTACAGACTGGACCAACTGGCTTTGTCAGGTGGGGCTGGCTTTTGAGCCATGTGGTAGAGCAGATCCCTCTGCAATTTAAAGCTGCTCCTCAGCCAGCTCACCCTTTGTTGTCTGGTTGATTTTCCTCCATCCTCCCATCTTTCGTTTGGTTGTTATGGGTCAATATACATTGTCATGTCATTTTGCCCCCCTAGTTGGAATAAAGAGGCTGACACAGAATGTTGGGAAACGGGCCACTTTATTTAATTAACACAATTAACACGGCAAGGGCAACCTGCGGTGGGACAAGCCCTGCGGTCTTCCTTAGACCCCGCCAAGTCCCATGAAGGGCGAGTCACCCTGCCCCCAGCACGAGCCATAAGATTCTGGCTAATGCCAGGCCGGCCAGGCCAAAACCCTCCCCTAAACTTCAGCCCCGATACCCAGAAGGAGGCGAATTTAGGAGGAGGCATGAATACGATCCGCATTATACAGCATTTAGCCGTAAAGCCCATCTGCCGCTCCTGCGTATCGACTGCACAAACAGGTTCGGCTGCCTGGGTGCTCGCCTGCAAGGTATAAACCCCTTGCACCTTCTGCCAAGTGACCGAAATTAAACCCCACCTTTTACCTAATATCCACACCACTGTCGGTAGTACAAGGTAGGCGAAAAAATACCCCACCACAGGCCAATCAGGTGAGATGAAAAATTCCTACCTGGCCCCTAATAAGACGACCGGTCAAACCTGTACTACACAGGGTGGGTGGGTGGGCCGAGAGCGGCAACGTGACTGATCTGTGAGGGTGGGGCCAAGGCTACAAACAGCCCCAACGCTTCGCACGACAGCCACTCCCGGATGGAGGGAAGCTCAAGCGCAGCCTTCCCTCCTTCCAGGGAGGCAAAAGGCGGCCCCGTGGTGTGCAGCCGCTTTGCAGTGCGGCCTTTGCGGGGCCGAATTGCCCCCCTAGTCGGAATAAAGAGGCTGACACAGAATGTTGGGAAACGGGCCACTTTATTTAATTAACACAATTAACACGGCAAGGGCAACCTGCGGTGGGACAAGCCCTGGGGTCTTCCTCAGACCCCGCCAAGTCCCATGAAGGTCGAGTCACCCTGCCCCCAGCACGTGCCATAAGACTCTGGCTAATGCCAGGCCAGCCAGGCCAAAACCCTCCCCTAAACTTCTGCCCCGATACCCAGAAGGAGGCGAATTTAGGAGGAGGCATGAATACGATTCGCATTATACAGCATTGAGCCGTAAAGCCCATCTGCCGCTCTTGCGTATCGACTGCACGAACAGGTGCAGCTGCCTGGGTGCTCACCTGCAAGGTATAAACCCCTTGCACCTTTTGCCACCACCAATGCCAAGCCTCTGCTTAGGCAATGGCGCCCCACAGAGCAGCCAAGGCCGCCCGCCCTTGCCGAATGTCGTGAAAGAAGGCCCTCTTACCCACATTGGCAGATGAATCACATCTGGCCGGCACTGCCCCCACATGCCCTTCCTACCATGAGGAAGAAGGAAGATACCCAGACCTTCGCAAAGGCCGCCACAGGGCCAGATTCGCCTTCCGTCAGGCCCGCTCGACCCCGCCGGGTCCCGAGCATCCAGCCAGACCAGTGTAAAAGGCGCCCCGTTAGTCGGACTCCAGGCCACCCCCACACGATGGCCCGGAGCTCCGCCACCAACTTTACAAACCAAAAAGGGGGGGCTGCCCCACCAAACCCCGATCATTCCCACAAAAGGAATGCAAACAGAGGAAGGTACCCAGACCAACCCCCAAAGGCCACCACAGGGCCAGGTAAGGCTTCCGTCTGGCCCGCTTGAACCAACCAGGCCCAAGCAGACAGTCAGACTCTAAAGTGGCGGCCAGGTGAGTTGGAATCCAAGCCATCCCCACACGATGGCCCGGAGCTCCACCACCAGCTTCAGACAAAAACAAGGGGGGGCTGTCCCTCCCACCCTGATCAGTCCCACTAAGGTGAATGCTGACAAAGGAAGGTACCCAGACCGACCACCAAGGCCACCACAGGGCCAGATAACGCTTTCAACTGGCCCACTCAACCCAACCAGGCCCGAGCAGCCAGCCAGACCTACCAATAATTGACGGCCAGAGGGGTCGGACTCCAGGCCACCCCCACACGATAGCCCAGAGCTCAGCACTACTTTCAATAATGGTGGGAGCCGCGGCCAACTCATCCCCAGGCGCCACAGCCCGCACCCACAGCACCAAGGCTTTCGCTGGCGATATCCTTGCATAATGGGCTGCCCCCAAAATCATACGGACCGGAAACGAATCCGCCTACCCTGGCGGGACACCCACCTCTTGCTGGTCAGACCTAGAAAGCCCACTGGTGCAGCCATGGACGTGGCCCCCATTTGGAAAAATGTTGCGGATCCTACACCAAGTCCATCCACCTGTTAACCCGGGCCAGACCCATAACCGCCTGAAATGACTTAACGAGGGGGGGGGTGACTCTGTACACTCCCCCCACCAGCCCATAGCGTTGACGCTTACACCGTCACACACCGGCCCCGTTCAGGGACGAATAAGCAACAAGTGCCCATAACCACTGATCCGGTAGATCGGCATACCTGCAGCCCAACTCTTCCGAATTTGACGTCGCCATGTGACGCCCAGACCACCAATTGTTCCGGGCAGCCAAATTGGCCTCTAGCCAAAGGATGTCAAAAACAGAAGTTGGCACGACTGCAGAAAATCGTGCTGTCTCATGGCCTGAGCTGTCTCAGGCAAACCCGGTTAAACCTCCTAGTACGAACGGCGAGGAGGCTCGCCATGCGCATCCTGCGCACCCAGCTCATGCAACAACCTTTCGACCACTTAGGACTCTAAATCCCCGACTGGATTTGAAATGCTAATCGTCTTGCTAAAAAGCCAAGGCCGCCAACTATGCCAGATAGGCCTCACCTTTAGGCCCAATATCAATCTGAAGCGCACAGAACGACATACAACCACCGAAACATTGGGTCGACTATCCCGACAGCACATATGTCTGCCTGTCCTACCTCATCGAGTGACAAGCTCGGCACCTGCCGTGTACCTGGGGACAAGGTAACACAACTGCCCTGCCACTATCGCCTAGCGAGCAACAATGACTCCCAGAAAATTGGTTCCAGCAGAAAATCTGCCTCAAACCACCGACATAATGCTCGTCCCTTGTCCAGATGTAGCGGGAGAGCTATACTTTACCAATTTCGATGGACCAATAACAGAGGCGACGAGGCGTTGTCAGGAAACAGCTTCTAGTTTATTGCAAGCACGTGCAGGGTCTCAGACTCCAAAGAGACTGAGCAACAAGCATAGAAAAATCACAGCTTTTATAGGCCTTCAGAGCCTCAAACATACTTCCTCTTTTCATATAATACATACATCATCATTCCCCATCTAGGCCTGATACCCGTTTCTCTTGTCCCTCGTGACACCCTCCTAGTAGGTGTTCTCTGCCCATATTTAGTCATAGGAAAGGGGACTCGGAAGGGGACTCGGTCTTGTTAGTACTGTTACTGGGTGTTACTCGAGGTCACTGTGGTCTGGGCATCCGGCCTTTCTGGTCTTATCTGGTTTCTCCCTATGTGGGGTGCAGGGGGAGAATACTGGGTACATATTCTTAGGGGCTTTCCAGCTCCTTTTCCTTTCTGGTAAATAACTCTAACTTCTGCTTTTGCGGTTAGCTTGTGCAACTATGTTCTCTGCAGCTAAGCTAAGGCATAGAGGAGCTAGTTCCTCTTTTCTGAAAGCTCTGCTTTTCATTGCTAATACAAGCCTCTTGTGTCTGCCTTTATTAAGCCTGCATTTCTGCTCACACTTTGATTATAGATTATTGGAGCTATCAATCTGGGGGTCCTACCACATCTCCCCCCTTTCAGGGGAACTTGAGATTTCACAGTTTCCCTGACCCTAAATACATTGCGATCTAACAGCTTTCATCTCTTCATATATTGGTTCTCTGCGGGGTGGGGTCCTATATATGGGGTAGGCATTCTGAGCTTGGCGCGAAGCTATCGAGGGCACACACCTAATATAACCATACACAATAATACACACCAAAATGAATATAAGGAAAGCAATAAATCCTTCTTTCAGCCAGGCAAAATCAGGGAGCCAGCTGGTGAGCCATTTGAACAAGTCAGCTCCTGAGTTAAAAGCTGTATCTGCTCCTTGTGCTTCTTTTACTAGTCCTCGTAAGGTCTTAACTCCACTGAGGATTTTACCTGATTCATTAACGTAGAAGCAACATACTTCTCCCAGATAAGCACATGCCCCATTTTGTTCGGAAAGTAACTGATCCAACACTCTTCGGTTCTGGAGCACAACATTAGCTATGCTATCAACCTCTTTCTGCAGTGTGAACAGAGATGAGGCTGTTTTCTCAAGGCCTTCTTGTAAAATTCGGGACAGGTTTCTTGTATAGATCTGTAAATCATAGACTCCCCAACCTGGGAACACAGAGCGTAAAATATCTAAAATTCCAGTACCCCAGGACCTTTTCCGTCTTTTAGTCTGCTGGCCCCAACGGTTGGAGGGGTATCCTAGATTTAGAACTTCATGGGCCATGATATCTTTGCGGTGCTGCCCTGCTAGTGTTAAGTGAGCCACCGAGCACATGCCCTTCCAATGCATAGGTAAATATTTATACCCTGTATTTCCACACACCCAATAGACACCTGGTAAGTCAATGTAGATGCCATTGACTCTAGCATAGGAGGCATTACATAAGTTCTGGAACATTTCCAGGGTTTTAGGATATGTGGATGTGTTGCAGGCCTGTAGGTATGCCAATCCAGTTAGCCAAATAGAGGCATGTGCACTAATCCATGTGGGTGGATTGCCAGAGAGTAACCATATTATGCCTCGAGTGCCCAATTGCAAGGTGTAATTTTGAATTCCTGTTACTGAACAGTTAACACAAATTTGAGTGCCATTCCACATCAGTGGGGAAAGGGGACTAGTGCAATTAACATGAGAATCACTATATTTGCATTCCTTCTGTAAGTAGGCTGGTGAGGTGGAACGGTTGGTTTGCCACCCAGGTTTATCAGGGTCCAAATAGAGGATAGATGTACAATATTGAGCTTCCAGATATCCTACTGCTGGACCCGTACCATTTCCCACTATACACCACGGATACTGTCTTTGATGCTTGGCCACAATGGGGTGCAAATCAAACATGGTTCCATTTTTCCCTATTAGACGAAAACTATCATGGGGGTTCCAAAAAGTTTTCTTACCATCTGTCTTTGTGAACATTGGTTTTCCACAGGTTTGGAATCCTATATATATGTCACTAGAGGAGTTCAGGATCCAATCTGGGCCACGGAGGGGATCCCAGGCTAGTGCTCCCCCTGCCGCATGGGTGTGGGCACAAAGCCAGCATTGGGAAAGGTTAGCTATTTCTGACACATATTTGATCGGTTCATGGAAAGGATGAGTCGGGGTCTTCTCATGGAAGAGGGGAAATACCTTTCGGGTGCCAGAGGGACCCATGCTCTGGGGCGTATTAGGGGTCGAGGTCGACACCGAAGGTGACGTACCGGACGGGGACGTCTGGTTTGCTGCTTGGAACTTCAGGGCACCTGCGGAGGCTGCTTGGTGTTTCTGGCAGGGGTCGGGTATGTGCATTGTCACACTCCTTTGGGAGCTCGAGGCCGTGGCCTGTATTTTCCAAATCACGGGGGCTTGCATCCAAAAGATCAATACACTCACGCCTATAGCGGACAACATTTTCCCTGATGTCTATCCCTCTCTGCCTGAGCTTTTTCTTCCTTTTACGCTCCAGGCACCACAGAGAACAGCAGAGAGATATCAAGAAAGATATGGTCCCAATAGCCCCTGCGCTGACTGGTATGATGAAACCGTAATCTAGAGGAGCTATTAGGGGAGCTATTAGACCCATTTATCGCTCAGGATAAGTTGTTGCTAGAAACCCAGGCTGTCAATTGTCTCTGGCGCAGCTTGCGGAAGCAAAAGAGGAAAACGAAATACAAGGCTACTAAGAACCCTAAGATGAATATCACTATGAAGACTATGCCTATGTAGGGTGCAACAGAGGACTTAGATTCTACATCAAACATTACAATACTTTAAAATACATTATCTTCAGTTCTTCTGCTGTGACGAGGTCTTCTTCCCTGTGCACTCCACCGTTTCCGGTAGGTGGAGCTCAGAGGGGATGAACCCTGTGAACCCAGCCGTTGCCGGTAGGCAAGGGTCCAGAGGATTAAGTTCTAGAGAATCTTAGTTTTAGTCCATCTCCGGGAACCGGCTGCACCTGCCAATCTGGAGCGGCTCGCTTCACATGTGTCCAATGGATCCACCTGGGCAGCCCCTGGACTTTTATCGCAGTTGGGGTAGAGAGCAGAACAGTAAACGGGCCTCTCCACTTCGGCTGGAGTGGTTGTGATCTCCAGACCTTGACCCACACTGTATCGCCAGGCTGGAACGGGTGGACCGGATTATGGACCTGCAGGGGCAAAGTTTCTAAGACATATTTTGACACAGCATTCATTGCTTTTCCCAATGACTGTATCTCCTGAAACCACACAAGGTTCCCTATCTGTGCTGGGTCGGCTTTTATTCCCTTTACAATCGGAGGGGGTCGCCCAAAAACAATTTCATAAGGACTGAGTTTTAAACCTTTCTTAGGCAAACATCGGAGCCTAAACAGAGCTATTGGCAACGCATCTGGCCATTTTAAGCTTGTTTCTTGGCATAGTTTTGATAATTGAGCTTTTATTGACCTGTTAGCTCGCTCGCATTTTCCTGATGACTGGGGCCTATATGCGGCATGGAGTCGCCAATCAATATGTAATACCCGTGATACCTCTTGAACCACCTTATGGATATACGCTGGACCGTTATCGGATCCGATAGTCACCGGAAGACCCCAGAATGGGAGAATGCTTTTTAGCAAGTGCTTTACCACCTCGGCCGCTTTTTCAGTTCTGGTGGGGAAGGCCTCTATCCAGTTGGAATAGGTACACACAAATACAAGCAAATACTTCCAGCATCCTGACCTGGGCATTTCAGTGAAATCTGTAATAATACACTCAAAGGGGGTAGTCCCTGTGTGCTGGATCCCCGGGGGATGGCTGGGACCTTGTCTGGGGTTGTTACGTGCACAGGGAACACATCTGAGGGCTGCCTTTTCACATAAGCTATGCAGTTTTGGAATGTACAGCTGCCTGTCCAATAGCTCAGCCAAGGCAGTTTTCCCAAAATGCGTTCCCTCATGGGCCTGAACCACTAAGGGCCAGGCCAAGGCTTCAGGCACGAACAAACGCTTATCGGGCAACTGAATCCATCCCTGCACACGTACCTGGGGGGTGCCCTGGGCTGTGGCCCAGCTTTCCTCGGCCGCACTATATCTGGGGGTCCATTCAGCCAGTGGGACCTGGAAGATGGGACACACCAGCTCCTCACTCCTGTCTACGTCTTGCATGGCAGCTTGTTTTGCAGCTTCATCTGCTTTTCGGTTTCCTATACTTACAGGGCTTAGGGGTTTTTGATGGGCCCGGCAGTGCATCACAGAGACCTTTCGTGGAGCCCATACAGCCTCCAGCAACCTCAAAATCTCAGCGCTGTACCTGATAGCTTTTCCTGCCGAGTTCATAAGTCCTTTTTCTTTGTAGAGTGCCCCATGAGCATGCAAAGTCAGAAAAGCGTATTTGGAGTCTGTGTAGATGTTGGCAGTCACTCCCTCCGCCAATTCCAGAGCTCGAGTGAGGGCGATCAGTTCGGCCTTCTGAGCAGACGTTCCTGGCGGCAGTGGTCGTGCTTCAACAGTGCTTTGGTGCGTGACGACAGCGTATCCAGCGTAGCGGTGCCCATCTTGGACGTAGCTGCTCCCATCGGTGTAGTACTCGACGTCCGGACTGGGTAAAGGTGCATCAGTCAGATCAGGGCGGCTGGAGTATACCTCGTCCATGGTTTGGATGCAGTCGTGGTCGACAGGCTGGTCACTGATTGGGAGCAACGATGCAGGATTTAGAGTACCTGTAACAGTCAGTCGAAGTCTTGGATTTTCACACATCATGGCTTGATACTTGGTCATTCGACTATTTGTGAACCAATAGTTTCCTTTGTAGTCCATTAAGGTGAGAACAGCATGAGGTACTTTGACTTCGAGTTCTTGCCCTAGAGTCAATTTGTCGGCCTCTTTGATGAGTTCAGCCACGGCTGCAATGGCACGAAGGCAGCCGGGCCATCCTTTGGCTACTGAGTCCAGCTGCTTTGACAGATAGGCAACTGGTCGTTGCCAAGAGCCCAAAGCTTGGGTCAGAACTCCGATAGCTACTCCATTTCGCTCATGGACAAAGAGAGTGAAGGGCTTCTCCACGTCTGGCAGCCCTAAGGCGGGTGCTTCCATCAGTAATCGCTTCAGTTCTTTGAAAGCATTCGTCTGTTCCGGCGTCCACAGGAATGGTTCCTTCTCTCCCCCCTTTGTAGCTTCATAGAGGGGTTTGGCGATCAGCGCGAAGTTGGGGATCCATACTCGGCAGAACCCTGCTGCACCCAGAAACTCCCTCACTTGACGTCTGGAGGTGGGTTCGGGGAGGGCGCAGACGGCTTCTTTTCGTTCATGTCCCAGTGCTCGGGTTCCTTGAGAGACATGGAATCCCAAATACTTCACGTCAGCTTGGCACAGCTGGGCCTTTTCCCTGGACACCTTGTAGCCGGCTTTCCACAACAAGTCTAAAAGTTCGAGGGTTGCCTGATAGCAACGGTCCTGGCCAAGCGCGGCAATCAGCAGATCGTCTGCATATTGGATCAAAACACATTGTCCTGGGGCCGCATCAAAGTCTTGCAAGTCTTGTGCCAGTGCGTTAGAGAAAAGAGTAGGGCTATTTTTGAATCCCTGCGGCAGTCGGGTCCACGTATACTGAAGCTTCCTCCCAGTACCTGGTTCTTGCCACTGGAATGCAAAAATGGGTTGGCTTGCGGGGGCAATGCGGAGGCAGAAGAAAGCATCTTTAAGATCCAAGACAGAAAAGTAGTCAGCTTGCTGTGGCACCAGTCCCAATAATACATAAGGGTTTGGCACAACTGGGTGAAGGGTGACCGTCTTCTTGTTTACTGCTCGAAGGTCCTGGCATGGCCTAAACTCTCCGGTACCTGGCTTCTGGACCGGCAGCAGTGGAGTGTTCCATGGACTCTGGCATTCTTTGAGGATGCCGTACTTCAGCAGTCTGTCCAGATGCTTCTGGATGCCTTCTATGGCTTTCCATGGGATGGGGTATTGTCGTAGGTGGACCGGCTGGGCACCCGGTTGAAGTTCAATAGTGATTGGGGCGTGATTTCGGGCCAAGCCTGGTGGATTGTCTTCGGCCCAGACGCCTGGAACTAGGGAAGCCCATTCGTCCGACAAAGTGGCAGTCGGGGGATTCTGGAACAATCTCCATTCCTCTTCGAGGGGGCAGGTCAGCACATACATTCCTGCTGGGTCAGTGTTGAATGCCACGGTGGCTCGCCCATCTTTCTCGAAGTGAATGGCTGCCCGTAGTTTGGACAGGATGTCTCGCCCTAGCAACGGCACGGGGCACTCAGGAACGTACAGGAACTTATGCTGGACCAGATGGGATCCCAAGTTGCAAATTCGCTCCTGTAGGAACGGTCTGGGCCCTGCGCGTCCCGTGGCCCCGGCAATGGGCACAGTTTGCTTGGTAACAGGTGCAATCTGTGTATTTACTACGGAAAATTCAGCCCCAGTGTCAATCATAAAAGACAGTTCCTGGCCCCCTACTTTCATCTTGACCAAGGGCTCCCCGGGGCCAAGCGATAGAGAGCCCGGTCTGTCCTAATCGTCCCACTGGTCCTGCGGGCCCATGCTGGCCAGACCAATGAAATCCATATCATCCAGGCGGCCTCCTCTCTCATTCCTAAAGGGGCGACCGGGTCCTCGTAGTGGTGGCATTCCTCCCCGGCCTCTACCTCTGCCTTGGACTCTGGACGGGGCCATTTGGTTTCTTTTCGGGCAGGATTCGCGCCAATGGCCTAATTCCCGGCAAAAGGCGCACTCATTGCGGGCCAAGGGTGGGCGCATGGGACCCGGCCCTGCGGGTCCGGTCTGGGGTCGGGGTCCGGACCGGGCTCGCCTGCCGTCTCGGGGTCCCTGATTTCCAGTGCGTTCCCCTATGGCGGCAGCGAGCAGGGCGGCTTTCATCTTAATCTTTTTGTCTTCTGCCCTTTTAGCCTCTTGCTCCCGGTTGACAAACACTTTCTGGGCTATCTCTAGCAGCTGGCTGATGTTCATGCCCGCGAAACCCTCTTGCTTCTGGAGCTTTCGCTTAATGTCACCAGCCGACTGGCTAACAAAGGCACAGTTAACCATCCGCTGATTCTCGGCTTTTTCTGGATCAAAGGGCGAGTATAGTCGGTAAGCCTCGTAGAGGCGCTCAAGGAAAGCTCCGGGGGCCTCGTCTGGTCTTTGGAGGACCTCAGCAATCTTACTCATGTTGGTGGCCTTTTTGGCAGCTTCCTGCATTCCGGCCAGCAAATAGCCTCTATATGCCCTTAACAGTCTCATGTGGTTTGTGTCATTTGGGTCCCAACTAGGGTCAGCGTCAGGGAAGCTCTCCGCTAGCCACTGGGCGCGGTCCGCTGCATCGGCGGGGGTGGCTTCTTCGGCTTTCTTTTTAGCGGCTCTGAAAATACGTTGCCGCTCCTCAGTTGTAAAGAGGGTCAAAAAGAGTTGCTGGCAATCTAGATAGGTAGGGCAATGCGTGCCCATTATGCTGGTCAGAAGGCTGGTAAGCGCTTCAGGTTTTTCAGTATAGGAGGCTACATGGGTCTTCCAGTTAAGAAGGTCGGCCGAGGAGAAGGGAGTGTAAATATACCGGCTCTCCCCCCCCCTGGACCTGTCCACCCGCACCCAAGAACTGAGGTGTCTGAATCTGCCGCAAGGGCATCACTTGAGCCTCAGAGGGGTGCAGTGGAGAGCCAGGAGATGGCAGAGCCGCCGCGCCCTCAGGCGGGGCCACTTCCTCATTCTCCGCCGGCTGGGTCTTTACCCGTACTGCACAGCCCGGGCTGAAATCAAGGGGGCCCGTAAGGGAATTGGATCTCTCTCGGCTTTTTCTGCCCTGAATGCTGGATATAGTGGGGCTCCATGGGGCCTTCCATGAGTACCCCGGCCATCCCTGGAATTCCCGAGCCAGGGCAGGCGACACCTGAGACCTAGTGGTCATTTGGTGCGTTCTAACGGTTCTCTCTGGTGCGCCAAGGGCCGGGCGGGCGCCAGATTGAGCCGGGGTTGGGCTTGGCGGGGGCGCAGCAAGGGGTGCCATGGGAACATGTTGTTGCTGGGGTCCCAGTGGAGGCGCGGCAGGGACATAGGGAGGGGGCCACTCACAATCGGCCTGATCTGAAGGGAAAAAAATCGGCTTCAGTTTTTCAGGCTGTGGTTTCGGCACCAGCTGCTGGCGCTTGCTCATTTCTAACTGATCTTGATGGGATGCATTGCCAATTGCTCGTGAACAACGACTACTCCCCCCCTTCTTAGGCTTTCCCCTTGGTTTTAACAGCAGAACGGTCTTAGTTGCCTTCATGCATTGTTTCAACCAAGGGGGAGGGTTTTGGAGCAGGCTGAGCCATGAGTCAATATAAGAGTATTGGTCTGGGTGGTCTCCTGGCGGGGTCACCACTACGCTATGCACCTGTTGTGCTATATCAACTGAGAAGGTCCCCTCAGGAGGCCACCCGACCCCGAAGGTGGGCCATTCGGATTCACAAAATATTCGCAACAACCCCAGGGTCTGGTCATATTCCCCAAGGTTCCCAACAAAGCCTTCGACAAAATGCTGTAGCATACACTCTAAAGGGGTGTTTGTGGACTGAGAGCCCCCCATTTTATCTAGTTTCAGTGAACAAAATTACTTTTCTTCCTCACACTCTTTTTCGTCCTGAGTGAGGTCTACTGGGCAAGACGCAAGGGTGTGGTTGGCGTACCACCAAGAGGGGCGGGGGCCAGATACGGGGTCAAGATCCTGTGAGCTCGAGCTGGATCCCAAGCTGGGGTCTGACAGGGGGCTGGGGAGCAAAGGAAAGTCTAGCAGGTCCGACGCACTGAGCTCAATGTGGCAGGGGCAGTGCCAGTCGTGGAATGGCCCTAAAACAGGAGGGTCCTGGGCAATAAGGTCTCCCCAAGCACTAAATCCTGATTCCGGGAAAGCGCTGCGTTGGTACACTCTCCACGCTTGTAGTTCCATGTCAGCCCTCCTTCTGAGAAAATACCAACGGGACCAGGTCCGGCCCCAGCCACTGCTCGGTGTCTTGGTGCACCGTTTAATAAACCAAGCAGTGGTAGTCTTGTAGACCCCTACCCACAGCTGAGCTCTATACTGGGCGCACAGGGTGAGTTGCCAGACCCGAGACAACCTGCACCCTGAGGGCTCAATCCAAGGGGCAACAATGTTCCTGTATCTCTGCGGGGGGTCCCAATAGGGCTTGTCGTCCTGACTAAGCTTGTGAGTCATGAGCCGCCTCCCAGTGCTTACCCGCCCGGGGCCTTCAGACAGACAAAACAACTGAAACACAAGATCAAGGGAGGGGTGCACACGTATAGGAGCCTAGGCAAATCGCTTCCGCACTTTCCTCGCCGACCGCGGTCGCCCGGGCCGGAAACGGAGTACTTGTGCGTCCCGTTCACTTCGATATCAGATATCGTCTCAGGCACATGCCACACACGCTCACACACTCTGACAAAATACCTCCCAAATAACCTTTCCTAGCAGCTACTGTTGGAAGGCTGCAGGCAGAAGGGCCAACTTCCCCCTCTGCGTCCTGCAGGGTTCCGTGAGTGCTGCTGCGGGGTGGCCAGGTCCCGCCTTCCTCCGAGATGGGGTTGCTACCCCTGGTCTCTTGTGGAGGGTCCTACTACCCAATGCTCAAAAATTGTATACTCACACCTAGGAGGTCTTCGTTGCTGGTTCCGACAGCCTTGGTCCTCTGGTTCCTCTAAGGCCTCAACCGCAGCCAGGCAGGGGCAGGGTAGACAGAAGGCGGACAGCCCAAACGGGGCCGGGAGCTCCAACCGCGGGTCTAGTCCCACCAGCCCCCAGCCTTAGCCGGGTGGGCTAATGGAACAGGGCTAACGCCCGCGGTCCCGGGTTTCGGCACCAAATTATGTAGCGGGAGAGCTATACTTTACCAATTTCGATGGACCAATAACAGAGGCGACGAGGCGTTGTCAGGAAACAGCTTCTAGTTTATTGCAAGCACGTGCAGGGTCTCAGACTCCAAAGAGACTGAGCAACAAGCATAGAAAAATCACAGCTTTTATAGGCCTTCAGAGCCTCAAACATACTTCCTCTTTTCATATAATACATACATCATCATTCCCCATCTAGGCCTGATACCCGTTTCTCTTGTCCCTCGTGACACCCTCCTAGTAGGTGTTCTCTGCCCATATTTAGTCATAGGAAAGGGGACTCGGAAGGGGACTCGGTCTTGTTAGTACTGTTACTGGGTGTTACTCGAGGTCACTGTGGTCTGGGCATCCGGCCTTTCTGGTCTTATCTGGTTTCTCCCTATGTGGGGTGCAGGGGGAGAATACTGGGTACATATTCTTAGGGGCTTTCCAGCTCCTTTTCCTTTCTGGTAAATAACTCTAACTTCTGCTTTTGCGGTTAGCTTGTGCAACTATGTTCTCTGCAGCTAAGCTAAGGCATAGAGGAGCTAGTTCCTCTTTTCTGAAAGCTCTGCTTTTCATTGCTAATACAAGCCTCTTGTGTCTGCCTTTATTAAGCCTGCATTTCTGCTCACACTTTCATTATAGATTATTGGAGCTATCAATCTGGGGGTCCTACCACACAGACAATGTGTCCATCGCGAGTAACAATCCCGCGTTATGCTTATCCTGAAAAAACAACACCTCTACTGAGGCACCGTAGAGTAAAGCCATTACCGCGTTCATTACTGGCATGGACTTAGATATCAACGATTAAACAACGGGTGCTGCTGGCCAACTGACGCAACCAGCCATACACCCATTAGCCGTCCACGCCCCCAGATCCCTATTACCACAACAATAGAAAAACACAAAATGCTAGGCTCCCACACATCCCCAGTACTGCTAATGCCGGTGCTACCGACCAGCACTCCAGTGCCGCCGGCAAAGAACCTGAAACCGGACGACCCGGCCACTCCAGAGGATACTGAAAGGACACTTCACAGAATGCCCTTGCGCCAAACGGAACAGCATCCAACAATTGCCAGAAAAAAGGTGACCCGACAACGAGCCGCTGCGGAAACTAGCTGTTAATGTGCAGCACGATGGGGGGGGGCAGAGGGACTGTATGGCGCCGAAAGACGCCACAATCCAACTCCCCCCGAGGCCACCATTCTAATGCTGAAATCAGGCTCAACAAGCTTAAGAAATTAACCGCACTACATGCCATCTAGTATAATGGCTGTGAGTCGTTACCGAGCTGTTGTCCTCCCGTCGGGATTCACGAAACCAACAGTACCGAGTACAGTTCAATCCCCACTGAAAGTATAGAATGAACCCTGGGGGAAAACCCTTCGGACAGCCTCAACACTACAATGTACCAAAAAAGGGGGGGAGGGGTAACCGCCCTGGCACACAAAGGTGACCTAACCAGGGTGTGAAGCGCCACCCGCGCCTAATTCCCAATTTTTTGGCCGCTGACATAATAGTCTGCCTCAACTCAGACCCGACTGACTACTCCTCATGCAGCTTGCCCGGGAAAACCCAATTAGCAGGGCCATTGTTATCCATTTCCGATTGGAAGGAACTTGCCCTTTCTTAAACCCATTGAAAGAAAACCAACCATTTCGACCGGAATTACCGTCGCCGCACCCACGCAAGAAATTAACCCGTAACCGATACAGCTGCCTTATAATGCCTCGTACCGCCGGACCACCACAGTCAGCAGCATCCCACCGAACCAACGGCGGCTCGCCGAATCTGAAGCAAAGATCCATACGCCCGTCTGCCCGGACCTTCTTTAGTAGGGTACACCTTAAATCGAACCTGGGACCCTGCACATCAAGCAGCTGCTCAGCCAGTGGGAAACCGACCCAGAAGAAGGAGGGACGGTTAGCGAAGAAGAAAGCATAAGCCAGGCGGAAGGCCAGCAGCATCCCCATCTCCAGCCGCAAGGAACGGCCAGCCTGACAATGGTGCTCTTTACTTGGGTGGGCAGGGGAACCCATCCGCAAACCATGGCAGACCGTTCCCCAAAACCCCCGAAGAAATCTCCACTGCCTATCTCCCCAACAAGAACTCGGTCTTCCTTAGAGTTCTCCCATTCGAGGCAATGACCTTAACAAGCCCTGCATGGCAACCTCCTTACCAGTCATGGACGACCCGTCCGGCCACAGGGACTGACAGGACTCAGCCAGCCCAGACTAACCGACTCAGGGGAACTTCGTCACGGCAGGGGAAGCCCGGCCTTTCCCTATGCATTTCCCCACCAGCAAACGATCCATAAGACATAAGAGAAGCCACGTTGGATCAGGCCCAACGGCCCATCCAGTCCCACATTCTGTGTTACAGAAGAACATAAGAGAAGCCAGTGGGATCATGCCAATGGCCCAACCCCTTTGTGTCACAGAAGAACATAAAAGAAACCATGTTGGATCGGCACATGGCCCATCCACTCCGTGTCACAGAAGAACATAAGAAAAGTCATGCTGGATCAGGCCAATGGCGCATCCAGTCCCTCACTCTGTGTCACATAAGAACATAAGAGAAGTCATGTTGGATCAGGCCAATGACCCATCCAATCCATCACTCTGTGTCACGGAAAAAACATAAGAGAAGCCATGTTGGATCAGGCCAACATTCCAGTCCAACATTCTGTGTCACATAAGAACATAAGAGGAGCCATGCTGGATCAGGCCAATGACCCATCCAGTCCAACACTCCGTGTCCCATAAGAACATAAGAGAAACCCTGTAGGATCAGGCCAGTTGCCCGTCCAGTCCAACATCCTGTGTCACATAAGAACATAAGAGGAGCCATGCTGGATCAGGCCAATGGCCCATCCAGTCCAACACTCCATGTCTCCTAAGAACATAAGAAAAGCCCTGTAGGCTCAGGCCAGTGGCCCATCCAGTCCAACATTCTGTGTCACATAAAAACATAAGAGGAGCCATGCTGAGTCAAGCCAATGGCCCATCCAATCCAACACACCGTGTCTCATAAGAAGAGACACTTCGGTGTGAAGGGCGGGGTATAAATTCCAATATAAATAAAATAAATAAATAAATAAGAACCTAAGAGAAGCCCCACTGGATCAGGCCAGTGGCCCATCCAGTCCAACGCTCCATGCCCCATAGGAACATAATAGAAGCCACCTTGGATGAGGCCAATGGCCCATCCAATCCGACACTCCATGCCACCTAAGTGCATAAGAGAAGCCATGCTGGATCAGGCCAGCGGCCCATCCCGTCGCACACTCTGCGTCACATAAGAACACAAGCGAAGCCATGCTGGATCACGCAAATAGGCCCATCCGATCCACCGCTCCGTTACACAGACAAACATAAGAGAGGCCATGTAGGACCCAGCCCGCGGCCCATCCGGTCCAGCACTCTGCATCACCGAAGAACATAAGAGGAGCCATGCCGGACCAGGCCGATGGTCCACCCAGTCAAACGCTCCACACCACACAGTGGGCACCCAGGAAGGTACTGCCCCTTCCCCCAATAGACCCCCCTTTTCTCCTAAACATACACCTTCAAAGAAGGGTGGTGGGGAACCGACCCCAACGAGTCGCGGCCCGAGACTGCGGCTACTTGCAAGCTGCGGGGGAGGGGGGGCAAAAGCGAATAAAAACCTTTCCAGACCCCTCTGCCCGCCGGCCGACTGCTCGGCTTCGTCCCGCTCGTTGAAAGGCCCTTCAGCCCTCAGGCCAAACGTCTCGATCCGCTCCCCATGGGAGCTCGTGGCCCCGACCCCGTCCAGGTCCTCCACAGAGCCGTCCAGCCCGATGCGGCCTTCATCCGCTCTCGGCCTCATACACCAGGGACCTCCGACCAGGCCGAGAGTAGCAACGCAACTGATCTGTGAGGGCGGGGCCGAGGCTACAAACAGCCCTGACGCTCCGCCCGACAGCCACTCCCAGATGGAGGGAAGCTCAAGCGCAGCCTCCCCTCCTTCCAGGGAGGCAAAAGGCGGCCCCGTGGCACGCAGCGGCTTTGCGGCACGGCCTTTGCGGGGCCGAATTGTCATTACTTTTTTATCACAGCTCAGGAAGGTTGGTAATTGGGATGAATCTTTGGGGGAGGGGCTCTGCTCGTGTGCTCACCTCCGCCAGTTTGAGGATTCCCTTGAGGGGTCTTGGGGGTGGAGCCACTTAGCGGAAGGCCCAGTTTAGGGGCTACCAGGTGTCACCATCAGGTGTCAAGGGGACCATGCAGCCGCTTACATGAATCTTGGGGTCTTGCCATTCCATGGTGTGATCCTCCAGCATGCGGACTGGGGGATTATGTTTATCAGATGGCAAGTGGGTCACTTGATGCCAGATCTGTGCCCATGTTGCACCAGTGCTTCTTCAACCGTATCCAATCAAAGCTGTAGCAATGTTCTCACCAATTTCTTGGTCTATTTGTGTTCTTTTTGCTGCATTGCTTCAGTACCGCACCCCAGCCTGCACCTTTGTGTTCTTTTAATTTTATTTCCTTGTTTCTCTTAAGCTCCACCATTTTCTGAGAAGCATATCATTTAACAACACTGCTGGGGAAGAGATTTCCTTCAACCCAAATGGGGAACTGGTAGCTGGATTTGATATTATCAACTGGGTCACCTTCTCGAATCAGTCCTTTCTTAGGGTCAAAGTTGGAAGGATAGACCCAAAGGCTCCTCCTGATAAAGTACTCACCATTCGTCAGGATGCTATTGTGTGGCCAAGTGGATTTAATCAGGTATGGGCTATACCTATTTCAGGACATCTCTAGTCATTTCACAGCATTTGAAATGTTCAATGTTCAGTGTTCTGTCCCTGTATTTTTTAAGGTGAAGCTCACCTGAAATGCAGTTTCTAATCCCTAGTTTAATTTTGAGGGTATATCATTTTATTTTGTACGTATTCATTGAAATGCCGATATCCCAGTTTTTTTCACAATTATTAGACTCACTTTAGAAGTCACATAAGAACAGGGCTTTTTTTTTTGTAGCTGGACCTCCTTTGCATATTAGGCTACACACCCCTGTTGTAGCCAATCCTCCAAGAACTTACAGGGCTCTTAGTATAGGGTCTTCTTTAAGCTCTTGGAGGATTGGCTACATCAGAGATGTGTGACCTAATATGCAAAGGAGGTCCTGCTAAAAAAGAAGAAGCCCTACATAACAACCCTCTTCCGGTTGGCATATAATTAACTGTGAGCAGAATGCCTGAATATTAAATCTTAAACATCAGATTACTGAATATTGGAAATCTGAAGGACTGATTTAAGGAATAGTAGCATAGTGTATATCGATGTGAGTTTTATGTATTTTTAGGCTTTTATGTATTTTATTGTATAATTTTAATTGTATTTAAATCGACCTTTGTTAGCTTTTATTGTTGTAAGCCGCCCTGAGCCCACCTCGGTGGGGTAGGGTGGGATATAAATCGAATAAAGTAAGTAAGTAAGTAAGTATAAGAACATACAGAAGAATCAACAGCTAGCTGACATATTTGATTGTGGCATTGGTGAAGATCTAAAAAAATAAAATAAAATAGGAACATAAAAAGGTTACACAAAAGGACTTTTGTCCCACTTCAACATCAGCAGAGAAAGAGCAAAGAATAATCTGACAAGGCATGGCATTCTAGTTAAAAATTACATGGGAGGTTATGCAAAAGTCCAGAAAATACTGCGGATCTGGAGTCAGGCTTTGCTTCTAGTGGTCATACATTTTGTACCTGACAATGGGGATAACACAGACAAAGGCCTCTAAAGAAGATGAATCCCATACAGGGTTTTGACTCCTGATTCAGCACTGGTTACTAACTTTTAACTACATATGACATAGCAATTTCCTTTATTGGCATTATAAAACTCTTAAGATAAAAAAGAGTAGGGTAAAAGAAAATGCAGAAATAAACCATACACATGTATAAAAAACATATTCCATCTTCCAATTCAATTTTTAAAAGTTATTAATTAAATCATTATAAAATAGCTTAGTTTATCATCTCTCTCTCTCGGCTTGGCTTCGCGAACGAAGATTTAAGAAGGGTGCAATATTCCACGTTTGCTGCAGGCTCGCTGGTGGCTGACAAGACCAATGTGGGACAGGCAGGTCCGGCCACAGCGGCTGCAGGGAAAAGTCTGATTTAGGGTTGGTCCTGTAGCAGTGCGATTCTTCCTCAATCTCCTTTTGTCCTCAAGACCAGCTATGCGTGTGTTCTCAAAGGAAGAGACAGCCTGGTGGATGGTGTGCCTCCATGCTTTGCGATCTGAGGCTAGGTCAGACCACTGGTGATGGTTGATGTGACAGGTGCTAAGGGATTTCTTCAAGGAGTCCTTGTACCTCTTCTTTGGTGCCCCTCTATTTTGATGGCCGGTGGAGAGTTCGCCATACAGGGCAATCTTGGGAAGGCGGTGGTTTTCCATCCTAGAAATATGCCCTGCCCAGCGCAGCTGCGTCTTCAAAAGCAGTGCCTCGATGCTGGTAACCTCTGCCCGCTTGAGGACTTCAGTGTTGGTCACAAAGTCACTCCAGTGGATGTTGAGGATGGTGCGAAGGCAGCGCTGATGAAAGCGCTCAAGGAGTCGCAGGTGATGACGGTATAAAACCCACGATTCGGAGCCATAGATGAGGGTTGTCATCACAACCGCTTTGTAAACATTGATCTTTATGCCTTTTTTCAGATGCTTGTTGCTCCACACTCTTTTGTGCAGTCGGCCAAATGCACGGTTTGCCTTTGCCAGCCTGTTGTCAATCTCCTTGTCGATCTTGGCATCTGAGGAGATGATGCACCCCAGGTAGCTGAACTGCTGGACTGTCTTCAGAACTGATTCACCCACAGTGATGCAGGGAGGGTGATAATCTTCCTGGGGTGCAGGCTGGTGGAGAACTTCTGTCTTCTTCAGACTAACTTCTAGGCCGAATAGCTTGGCAGCTTCTTAGTTTATCATAGTACTATGTAAAACCTACAAGTTATGACCCAGGTAGGTGCACTGAGGTGCTTCATCAGATGGAGAGTCTCGCCTCAGGAGGAGTGCCTTCTTATCATCTGCTTCCTCCATCATGTGCAACTGAAAGTAGTATTTAATGAATCCCACAGGTCAGGTCTAGACGGGCTGAATTTCGGGTAGTTGGTGTCCTGGAGTGATAGCCATGATCCCAGCTGTGATGCATGACCCTGTGTGCAATTAGAGCACTGGAGTGTTGTGCGGACTTGCAGTGCAACTGAGTAATAGGCTGACTCAACAGGATCCCACCTTCTTTGCCAGGAACTTTGCCACAGTTTCAGTAACACCATCAGCAGTATTCTTTAGCAGAAACAGCAATTTGTGTGAGTCAGAAATATCTAAAATACAACCAAGAATTGGTGATAAAACGTTATGCCATACACTGATGTAGTAACAGCATTCTAATAGCACATGGGATACTGTCTCGATGGCACCGCTTGCACAGGGACATAATCTATTATAGAAGGGTGTGCCATTTACTCTTCCTGGTAGAATCGCTGAGGGGGAGACGTTAAGCCTAGCAAGTGAAAAGGTTTTATGTAGTGTTGAATTCTGAAGTTGGTAAAGATAACTGGGAGGAGGACCCAGTTATGACCCAGGGATAAATGTAAAGTTCTGCAATTTGGTAGGAAAAATCCCATGCGTAGTTTCAGGATGGGGGAGACTTGCCTTAGCAGTAGTATGTGCGAAAAGGATCTAGGGGTCTTAGTGGATCCTATGCTGAACATGAGTCAACAGTGTGATGCAGTGGCTAAAAAGGCAAATGCAATTTTGGGCTATATCAACAGAAGTATAATGTCCAGATCACGTGAAGTGATGGTATCGCTTTACTCTGCTCTGGTAAGACCTGAGCTGGAGTATTGTGTTCAGTTTTGGGCACCACATTTTAAGAAGGATATAGACAAGTTGGAACAGGTCCAGAAGAGGGTGACGAAGATGGTGAGGGGTCTGGAGACCAAGTCCTATGAGGAAAGGTTGAAGGAGCTTGGGATGTTTAGCCTGGAGAGGAGGCGGCTGAGAGGCGATATGATCACCATCTTTAAGTACTTATAGAGGATGGTGTGGAATTGTTTTCTGTGGCCCTGGAAGGTAGGACCAGAACCAATAGGTTGGAATTAAATCAAAAGAGTTTCCAGCTCAACCTTAGGAAGAACTTGCTGACTGTTAGAGGGATTCCTCAGTGGAACAGGCTTCCTTGGGAGGTGGTGGGCTCTCCTTCCTTGGACTTTTTAAACAGAGGCTAGAAGGCGATCTGACAGCGATGAAGAGCCTGTGAATTTGGGGTAGGTATTTGTTGGTTTCCTGCATTGTTCAGGGGGTCCGACTAGATGACCCCGGAGGTCCCTTCCAACTCTATGATTCTATGACGCAAAATAGGTAATATTCCATGGTTGAGGAGAGAGCAAGTCTTATTGGCTGCACTGTACAAATCCATTAGTTCTGCCTTTAACAGTCTATCCCTTATTATTATTCGCAGTGCTTCCATTTCTGAAAGAGGAAAGAGGGATTCAAGAGAAATTCTGTATCTCCAATTTCCTTACTATGTTAGCCAGCCAGGATGAATGATTAGATTCAGTTAACAGTTGGAAGCAGTAGCTGGAAGGGTCAGTGTTATTATGCAAATGCAGCCAATATTTGAACGTCATGAGCCATGCCCTTGTGAGCATAAAACTGGCCACATTCTAGGCATAAAGCCGCATATGGGACAACAATGGGACACCCAAGCTCTTCCATAAGCAGCCAGATTGTACCTGCTCAACTGCCTTATTTATTGAGTCAATCCAGATGGGGGCACCATATAGTATTTGAGGGCCTATATTCAGATTGAACACTTTCAAAACAGCTGGAATGTACTGATTCCCTCTTTCAGAGAAAAAGAAACGCAGAAGTGCATTTACATTTGCTTTAGAATTGTCAATTATTGCTCTGCGTCGTTGGGTCCATGTTGCAGTGGCTTGTAAATACAAACCTAGATATTTGTTGTGTTTAACTGCTACCCAATGCAAAGGTCACAAGCACAAAAATAAAAACATTGCAACATGCAAAATGGTGAAAAACAAGAACTGATATTAAAAGGCATAAAATTATGTCAAGCAATATTTCAGAGAAGATGCTGCACTAATTCTCCATATAGTGGGCATATGTTCCCTAAAACTATATACTGAGGTCACAAGACTCCAGTAAGGTGATGCTGGTATGTCGTTCTAGCAGTAACTCCAAAACAGTTTGATCTGCAAGATACAAGCTCTCAAACTGTATTATCTGAATAAATAATATTATGCTCTTTCCTTTAGGGGCAGGCACTACCTCTATCTATGTGCAATAGTGTTTGCCATTCAGGTTATAATAGGATAAAGAAGGAAGGAAAGCCATTTTGCTGCTATGAATGCCTTCGGTGTCCAGAAGGGAAGATTTCTAATGATGAAGGTAGGAGGTGACAAGTGAAAATATTCTTGGCTATATTAACTGTGATGAAACATGTGCACACCAGGGTTCAGAGATGCTAACAATCCTAATGTTTCCAAAAGCACTTCATGCAGAGTTGATGGTGTTTTTTAGTAGTCCAGTATTTTTAATTGGGACTAGAGTCGCCAGCCTCCAAGTATGCCCTGGAGATCTCAATGAATTTCAATTGATGACTAGAGTACCTACTGTAGGTCAGTTCCCCTGGCTGCTTTGGAGAAAGGAGTATATGATATTATACCATGCTCCCATCTTCAATCTTCGACCTTCCCAGTCCTATCCAAACATGAAAATTCCTGGATGAAAGGAGGCATGCTCCATTGCAAAGACTATCTAGTGCAGGGGTGTCAAACATGTGGCTTTGGGGCCAAACCAGGCCTCCGGAGAGCTCCTATCAGACCCCCGAGCAACTGGCTCTTGTCTGCTTCCCCCTCTGCCTTGCTTCGTTTTGCATCTCAGCTTGCTTTGCAAGGCTTGCTCAATTGCACAGGAGCTACATATCAAGACCTCTATTTTCTCCATTGGTTGAGGCTCCTCTCCCTCCTTGTCCTCTAGAGGGAGGGAAAGATACGGAGCTTCCTTTGTCCAGTTCTCTGGATCCCACAGGAGAAATACAAAGAAAGCACTTTTAAGACCAAGAAGTGCTAATGTTTTAAGCATGTTTTATTTTAAGTTTTGCTTTTTTAAAAATCTTTAATTGTGTTTGTCTGTGTCCTTTAAAAAGTTTATATCTCTGCTACCTAATCTTAAATAGGTACACATGTGGCCCGGCCCAACATGGCCCAGCCCAAAAAGGTTTCATTTATGTCAGATCCAGACCTCATAAGAAATCAGTTTGATACCCCTGATCTAGTGTGCACAACATTTGCTTATAGGATCCAGGTAATAGTCTGGTAAAATCACCTTGCTTATAGAACCAAATTTAACACCAAATTTGACTGCAACAGTGTACATCCTACAATAAATGAAGATAACATAAAGGGAGAGTCTGGAATGTATTTCCACTTACAAGCCCAAATCTGAGTATGAAATTGCATGTATACCAGTACTCAGGGGTTGTTTTGTAGAAAAAAAGGTGGTGGAGCTCATTAGCATAACTCATTATCATATGCCAGCTCCCCCAGCCAAAAGCAACCTGATGCAATAAAGAAGAGCCCTGGGTGAGTGAGGCCTGCTTGGGCTGGTTAGAGATCCAGCCAGCCCAAGCAGGTCTCATTCATCTGGGGCTCTCCTGGGCCACCCCACCCCTCAGTCAAAAGGATAACAAGACACCTACCACCCAAAATCACATAAGAAGTGGAGAAAGGTGGCACGGGCTTCTCCAGGGGTTAATGAGAGCTGCTGGGGGTGTGGCAAAGTCCCTGGTGACTGATTGGCTGCCCACTCTCCTAATCCAGGGATTATTATGCAGCTGCCCCTACTATTCAATGGACAAGGTAGGTGGGGAGGAAGAGGAGGAACCCTCAAAAAGGTTCAGGAGCTGTGCTCCTGTGAGCTCCTGCTGAATCTGAAGCCTGCCTGTACTGGAAGACAATTTTTTTTCTTAATTTGCAAACAGGGAATTGTCTTTCAGGGTTAAATATTGAGGGCAGATTACTGGAATTGCTTCTGTTAATCTTGTGTATAAACCACATTGTGTTTTCCAGATATGAATGACTGTTTTCCCTGTCCAGAAGATCATTATCCTAACAATGACCACAACTTATGCATTCCCAAAGTTATAAGCTTCTTATCTTATGAAGAAACATTGGGAGCCAGTCTGGCTACTTCTGCCCTTTCTTTATCACTCCTCAGTGCTTGGGTCCTTGGGATTTTCGTAAAATACCAGGAGACTCCCATTGTCAAAGCCAACAACCGACACTTAACCTATACCCTCCTCATCTCCCTCCTACTATCCTTCCTTTCTACTTTACTATTTATTGGCCAACCTGAGAAAATCATGTGTCTCCTTCAACAAACAGCGTTTGGCATGATATTCTCTCTAGCTGTGTCTTGTGTGTTGGCCAAAACCACCATTGTGGTCCTAGCTTTCATGGCCACCCGACCGGGGTCAAATATTAGGAACTGGGTGAGGAAACAACTGACAACTGGCATTGTTCTTTCCTGCTTCCTTATTGAAGGAATTCTTTGTACCGTATGGCTCGCAACCTCTCCTCCATTCCCTGATTTTGATATGCACTCAATAACTAAAGAAATTGTGCTACAATGCAATGCAGGGTCAGTTGCTATGTTTTACTGTGCACTGGGGTTTTTGGGCTTCTTGGCTCTTGTCAGCTTCACTGTGGCTTTCCTGGCTCGGAAATTACCGGACAGTTTTAATGAAGCCAAGTTCATCACTTTCAGTATGTTGGTCTTCTGCAGTGTTTGGCTCTCCTTTGTTCCAACCTACTTAAGCACCAAGGGAAAATACATGGTGGCTGTTGAGGTTTTCTCCATCTTGTCTTCCAGTGCTGGATTGCTGGGTTGCATCTTCTCCCCTAAGTTATACATCATTATACTGAAGCCTGAGTTGAATAATAAGGAACAGTTACTAAGGAGGTAAAAAGAAGAATAGGATCCTAATGCTCTGTGGCCCTGGCCAAGCTGAAGTCATCCTTTATTAAGACACATTGTAAGCAATGCAGTATCTTTTTTTAAAAAAAGGTAAAGGTAGTCCCCTGTGCAAGCATCAGTTGTTTCTGACTCTGGGGTGACGTTGCTTTCAGAACGTTTTCACGGCAGACTTTTTACGGGGTGGTTTGCCATTGCCTTCCCCAGTCATCTACACTTTCCCCCCAGCAAGCTGGGTATTCATTTTTCTGACCTCGAAAGGATGGAAAGCTGAGTCTATCTTGAGCTGGCTACCTGAACCCAGCTTCTGCCAGGATCGAACTCAGATTGTGAGCAGAAGGCTTTGACTGCAGTACTGCAGCTTTGCCACTCTGCACCACGAGGCTGGTTCATTTAGTAGTATCATTTAATTATGTTTAATATGCTATAAGAATATAAGCAAAATCCTTCTGGATTGTATCAGTGCTCTATTTAGACCAGTGTTCTGTTTTGCACTGTGCCAACCAGTTACCCTGGAAGACTTTCAAAGAGGGCACAGAGAAAGAGGCCTTCCATGACATTTCATCCTTCCGCTATCTTTGTTTTAAGGTCTTTTTAGTCTGCATGAATGATAACTATTGACTGGGCTTTTTTTTGTAGCAGAAACAGTAGGCCCTGTACTAAGAGCCTTGTAAGCTCTTGGAGGATTGGCTACATCAGGGGCATGTGGCCTAATATGCAATGGAGTTCCTGCTACAAGAAAAGCCCTAACTATTGATAAACCTATCCTCCATGAAACTCTCTTATCCCCATTGAATCCATTCACAAGAATTTTGGTTTCAATTGAATTTCATGTTGAGAAAACATTGTTTCTTTTATGTTCTCCTATCCATCCCCTCATTATTGTGTAAATATCATGTGATCAACAGAGGAAAACCAGACATGACATTAAATCACTATACAATGTTTACATTCAACTCTCTTCTTCATATGTTCTAAAAGAAACACTTTAGAAATGAGTTTTTCATATGTGTACGAACCACCATTGATGCTGCAAGAATTACATAAGTAGTTAGCCAGCTAAGTTTTGTTATTGTTGTGCATTATGACTGCCACTAAAGTATATGATTTTTTTTTAAAAAAATGTTTTTAAAAAATCTTCAATAAAGGGTTTTTTGTTTACCTTTAATTGTTGAGGAGATTGGAATTCCCAATCCCCCTTTGAGCCTTCCAGTGCCTTCACCAGGGGTAGCCTTGTTAGTAAAACCATGGTAACCATCCAATAAAACCTCCCCAGCTGTCCAGGTCTCTTGAAGAAATAAAATGTCATATGTTTTAAAAAGTGAGGAATGATCTAGGCTTCTCAGGCGGGCCCAGCCAGCTATGTTCCAGGAGATTATTTTAAGATTATTTGGCTTCTCTATTTTACGCTGAATTGGCTGTCATACATTTGAAGCTTCTGCCAGGGAAACAGGGTCAGTGATTCTTTCAACTCCAGTAGGTTCGTCTAAGATCGTATGCAAGACTGGGTTGTCTGGAGGGATTATCAAATTGGTGTTGTTGCCCCTTTTTTTGATTGTTATGATTGGTTCCAGTGGAATGAATCTCAATGGCGCTGGCACTAGAGAACCATCTATGGCAGAGGGGGGGGTCCATTAGGTTCATTTATTCTGCCGGGGCTGTCTTAAACCCTTCAGGGTGGATACCAAGAGCTCCATACGACCAAGTATACAATCTTGTTCCTGAGTTGGTAACGTCCTAAAGGAGGTGAGAAGCCTTGCCTCTATCACATCCTCTGCACCTGGGGAATCCACAGTCTCCATGTGGATCTGACTCCTGGAATTTAACGTTTCTGGGATCTTAGGGACAGAGATATCAGTAGGGCGCTGCTGTCCTGACACCCTCAATGGCTGTTGTAAGTTGGAGGGAATAGGCAGGTCTAGGATCATCAGTGGATCCCGAGAGTTGATAGGCACCTTTTGGGTCCCTGTTGCCCTTGCATTTAAATCCTGAATGGATCTTTCAGATTTTATTGTAGCAAATTCAGGGGCTAGCTCCTGAATTAATGTGGTTTTGAAATGTCTCTGTACCTGAATGCCCAGAGCAGTTAATTTGGTGGATTGGGCAAACAGTCGTGATGGTATTGTCTTAGAGCGAAAATGCAAAAGGAAACGTTCAAATCTGATTGGGCTGCTTAGTCTCTCAATCCGAATAAGATCAATACCTTTATGGTGAAGTTTAAAAATATCAGCCAAATGACCTGTTGCTCTGCTTCTCTGGCTCCAATCAATGTGTCTCCCTCTCCATGGGAACACATTAACAACTACAGCATAAGGATTAAGGACTAGTGTAAAGGAGGCTTTTACATTAGACTTCTGGTCACCATCAGAACTGTTTGACTGGAATTGCACACTTGGACTCCCTTTAGTGATTGGTGAGCTGCTATCCTTATTGATAGACATGATGTTATTCAGTTCTTGAAGCAGGGCCAACATCTTCTCTTGGGCTTGAAATATTTTATTTAGGGATTCAGCAACTAGAACTGTTTGTTGGGCTAGCAGCTCCAGCCCCTCCCAAGGTCTGGTGGCTCGTCTGTCATTAGGAGACCTGGAACCAGGCATCTCTTGCTCAGTCTCTGGGGTGATTTGATAGGTGAGGAATTCGCCCTCCTCAGCAACAGCCTCCAAGCACTCGAACCTGTTTTGCAATGGTATTGCAGAAAAAAAAAATGATCCAATTTAGATTGTTTGAATGACGGTTGAGAAACCTCTTCTTCAAAAGGATATGTCCTTTTCAATCCCATTGTTGACAAGCAGCCAAAGCACAAACCACAAAAGGCTATGCTGGAACAGAAAACTTAAAATACAATCCAGAGGTAGAAGGGAGATGCTTGGAATAACACAGGTGAAAATAATAGTGACTCTAAAACTTCAAACAGTCTTTTCTCAAAGGAGGAGCTAAATAATCTCACAAAATCCACAACTTGAAAAGGTTGCTCTGCCAAGGGTAAACTTCCAAAACTAGATTTAAAGAACGATATAAAATCCTCTGGCCGATGTTTCTTAAACTCCACTCCTGGCAGTAAATGGACGGCAGATAATTGACTCCTCGTTAGTGGAGTAAGATAAGATAAAACTTGTCCACCCTTGCCAAGAGGGAAGAACAAAGTTGTAAACTGCAATAGATGAGTTTAAAACATCAACTGAAGGTTTAAAAAACTTTGATAACTTAGCTTTTTAATCAGAGACAAAGTCACCGCCGTCCTTAAACTGGGCGTGCCGGAACCGGAACCTCCCCCATTGACTCATTTGTCACCCCCAAGAATTGGGAATCATTTTTTCAAGTGCTGTACTCTGATCCCCACCATTCTGCAGTTTCCCAGAGTCATGAGGCCCTTTCAGACCTGCCAGCTTGGCCTCCAGTGACGGCTGGAGGAGTTAGATCTTTGATCAGTAAACTCAAGAGAGGCAAAGCTCCAGGCCCTGATTTTATTCCCCCAGATCTATTGAAAGATAATATAGACTGGTGGTCCTCTCTCTTGGCCCCATTGTTTACATATATAGATTTGACAGGGGATTTACCTGATGCTTGGAGAGAGGCTATCATCATTCCTTTTTTTAAGTCCGGGCAGAAGGATAATCCAGCCAATTATAGGCCAATCAGCCTCTTGAGTATTCTGGGCAAACTATACGCTAGCCATCTTCTAGAGAAATTGCAGTGCTGGCTGATTCAAGAAAGGTATTTGGTAGATGAGCAGGCTGGATTTAGGGAAGGACGATCCACGTTGGGACATAATTTGATTCTATCACATTTGATAGAAAAATACGCAACCAGCAGAACGGTTTCTCTTCATGCAGCCTTTATTGACTTAAAATCTGCTTTTGACTCCATTCCCAGAGGGAAATTATGGGAGAAGTTAAGTGCCACCTCAATTGACAGGAGACTTTTATTCCTGATCCAGGCATTATATACCAACACGTCTATTAGGGTCAGGTGCAATAAGCAAGGTCTCCTTACTGACCCTATTCCAACTTTAAAAGGAGTCAAACAAGGCTGCGTGCTGGCCCCTTCCCTTTTTGCCATCTTTATTAATGATATGATCAGCAACCTCCATCTAGTCGATACTCATCCCCCCTCCCTGGCAGATAGGCAACTGGTAGCCTTACTCTTTGCAGATGACACAATCTTGCTGTCTAGAACACCAGTAGGCCTTAGAAGGGCATTAGCTCAATTTGGTCTTTATTGTGATCATAACCTCTTAGAGATTAATGATCAGAAAACAAAAGTAATGGCTTTTGGCCCAAAACCCAGGCTAAGGAGATGGAATATAAATGGCCATAGTCTACAACAGGTAACAATTTACAAATATTTGGGGGTCATGATTCAGTCCTCAGGGTCAAAGAAGGCTCACCACAAATGTGCTCCCAATTCTGGTCGCAAATCGACCCAGGCCACCATTAGGTTTTTTCTCACGAAAGGGGGGCATTTTATACCAGTTGCATTAAAACTCTACTTGGCCAAAACAATACCCCAACTCACTTATGGAACTATGTTGGGTCCATCCTTATCAAGTTTTGACCCCCTTGAGAAAATTCAGTCCAAATTCTTGAGCCATTTTCCACTTTCCAACCTGCGTTTCCAATGCAGTACTACGCTTGGAAACTGGCTTGCTAAGGATAGAGGCTACGGTGACCCTACTTTCAATCACCACTAGGCTTAATCTCAGCCATTGCCCCAAATATCACATCGTTGATTTTAAAGGATAGTTATTGTTCCTCTTGGGTTAGAGCCATCCATCAGAAATTGTCTACGCTTGGCTTTTCACCTGAATCTCTCCAGATAATGGCCCTGGATCAAGCCAGGGCCATAGTCAAACAGAGACTACAAGACATTGAGAGACAGAATGATATTAACAAGGTCCCAGATTATCTAGCTCCCCCTCAAAGGAGATATGTGTTAGCTCCAGCCCCCTATCTCTCAACTCTAACAATACCATCCCACAGAAGGGCCTTTTCTATGGCCCGTTGCAATATCTTTCCTTCAGCAGTCGTTGAGGGCCGCTTTAGAAAGGTGCCTATGGCTGAGCGGGTTTGTCCTTGTGGTGCAGATAAAGTTGAAACGATTGACCATGTTTTGTTTGGGTGTGGCCTATACCCTGGCATACGAGCCAGGTACATTTATTCTTTGTTGGAGGGATGTCTCGGGTTTTCTGATTTCAAAATCAGAAATACGCTGTTATCAGATTTTAACCCCCAATTCACAATTAATTGTGCCAAATTTATGGCGGCAGCTAGGAGAATTTGTGAGGATTTTGTAAAGAAGGGGTCTTGAACTGACTGTTTTTTGATTATTTCCAAGCTTGTATTTTATCTTTTCTTAAATGACTGAGTACTCTGTATACCATCACAAATGCTACTGAAACTGAAATAAATACAGAGACCATGCATAAAGTTGCCAAATTTTGTTCCCATGCAATCAAATTGCATTTTATGGTTCTTAAAAGTTAATGTCGAGGTAACAGATTGTAATTTTAACTAGTGTATTCTAGTTAATATTTTTTTCTCAAGCTGTATAATTTTAAAATTTTTATTATATGTACTATATTTATTAAGCTAGAAGATGTTTGACCACTACTGTATTATTTGTCATATCTCATTCATACTAATGTCCTATATTTTATTTTCACATTTATTTTTTAAATACCTTATGTTCCACCTATTTAGGTCCATCTTGATTTTTTACAATTTTTATGTGGTTGTTGTCGGCCTGCATTGTGCTGTGTATTTGGTCATGGACTATAATAAAGCAAACTGAAACTGGTTTTTTTGTTTTGTGTTGTTTTGTTTCGTGGTATGTGTGTTACTGGGGAATGTCTTGAACCAAACTCAGGGTAAGCTTGTTTATGTTACAAAAACAAGTCAGGGTCAGCCTTGTGAATGGCACTGCAACTTTAAACAGACTTACTTCCTTTGGCCAGGGGGCTAGTGTACTCAGATCAGGCTTCCTGCAGTCACTTGGTGATGCAGTTGCCCTGACAACTGCTCCTCTGGTCCCCTGAAGCTGGAGAGGGGAGGACCTATACTACACTAAGTTCCTTTCCTCTCTGCCTAGCCTGTCCTCAAGACAGTCCTGTCAGCCTTAAACAGGAAGGGGAGGGATACATAACACCCACCTCTTCCTTCTCCCATCACCCATTGTTCTGCAGAGAATGGAAGTTTGGACTGTCCTCCTTGGCCACCATCCCCAGTTTCCTAAATAAGGCTGTGCAGTCTACATCAGAGGAGGCCTTGGTATCTGCCTAGTGTAAGCCCACTTTGCTGCTCCACTGCTAGATAGGTGAACCGGCCTCCTAACCTCAATTTGCAGTGATTCCTGACAGTTTTTAGGTCACCCATCATCATCAGGGTCAGCCCAGAAATGTCTTCAGCCAGTGCTGGTAATGGTCCACACCTGGACATGGGTGGAATCCATATGAAAAAATGGACACAAAAACGAGTTTTCTCTCTCCATTTTCAGTATGACACACTTTCAGATTAACGTAACTCTCCATCCATATCCAACTTGCACCTGATCGACAGTAAACTAAAAAAGCCAGCACAGAATGGCAAGACAGGAAATATTTGTCTCTTGCCTTGGTGTTAGGGTTGCATTGCCTTTCAATTCCATAACCCATGTGGAGTGATGCAATCCAGTATGTCATCACAGAACCAGATCTGATTAGCTACATGATGTAGACACCTTCATGGTCATAACTTCTTTTTTCAATGAGTTCTGAAAAAAAGATTTCAGCCATGGAATAGAAAATGGGGTGTGGGAGGAATATCCAGTTTTCTGCATATAAGCAATTATTGTATTCAATACAACTTACACAGAAGCAGAACCAGATCAGGGAACAAGGACTCCAATTTCTTTCTAGACTGAATTCAAGGTGCTGATTTTGCCCTTTATAGCCCTGAATAGTTTAGGCCCAGAAACTGTTTCCACTTGTCTAGGTTTTTGAATCCATTCATGATGTTCTCCTGCTTAAACCAGTCCTACCTATGTATGTACCTCCAAGTCACAACCTACTTATGTTAACCCTTGCTTCCAAGGCAAGCAAAAAGCAGAGGGTTTTTTTTACCCCTTTTAATTGCCTTCCTCTTCAGAATCTTCCTTGGTGGGCCCCCAAGGAAATCAGTCCTTCTTTAGGATATATTCCTTGTCACTTGCAGGAAAACTTTTTCTACTGCCCCCAGAGACTGTGGAATCCCTCCCCAGCAGTAAAGATGGAGATTGTCCCTAACTACTTTTGAGACTGAATTTTGCTTTCTTGGAAGTCCTTCAAGCTGTGATAAAGTAGATAACAGAAAGTTGTTATGGTTTTACACCTCTGAAGGTTTTGGATTTTTTTTTAGGGGGGTTATATGCATGCTGTATAAGAAATTATATTTCAGTTCCCGAGATGCCACAAAGACCTATTGAATAGAAAGAAGCCATTTTAAATATATTCCAAAGCATGAAAAAATGGTTCAAGAGTGGAGAGTCAAGTACCGTTTTCGCACACAGTTTACCTCGCAGTCACAATCCTGTTTCCTCCGCAGCGTACAGTCGGATTAACCACCATCTGCGCCGGAGTTACAGGAAGTGCCGCAGCTTCTGCATAGCAAACGTAAACTGGGTTTTAGCGGTTTACGTTTGCTATGCAAAAGCCGCGGCACTTCCTGTAACTCCGGTGCAGATGGTGCAAAATCCAACCGGACGCTGCGGAGGGAACAGGATTTTTACTGCGAGGTTAGCTGTGTGCGAAAACGGTCGAGGTTTTTCATGAACATTTCTGGTCTTTGTTGTAAATTATCCACTTTCATGGGAGCAACATATTCTCATTAAAATTAAGAAAAGCACTTAAATCAAGTAAAACCAAGTTAGACTTTATTGGCATAAGAATATAAATAAAAATCAATACAGGTTTTTTTTAAAAAACAAACAAACAACACAGCCTACATATACACCTGTGTGAGCATAAATTATTTACATGAGATCTTTTGGCTCAGGTTCAGAGCAGAGTAAAAAAAATTGGCCACCTTCTCAGTAACATTGAAATAAAAGGCCAAGGGCATTTTTTTAGAAGGAACTCCTTTGCATATTAGGCCACTCCCCCGATGTAGCCAATCCTCCTAGAGTTTAAAGTAGGCCCTGGAAGCTCTTGGAGGATTGGCTACATCATGGGTATGTGGCCTAATATGCAAAGGAGTTCCTGCTATACAAAAAGCCCTGTGTAGACCTTAAGGACATCAGAGCAGTCCATCATCCTAGCTAAAACAGAATGTAAATACATGTAATGTCAATCTGTATGCAAATGGCAGTGCAGAAAAACTTTCTTAAATCGATTGGATCTGAAACTTTTGATGGATAACTCCCATGTTTACTACCAATGGTTCTCCTTCCCCTGATGCCTCAGCCTTTTAGGAAATGAATGACTGCCTAACATGCAATTATCTCTGATTCCTGTGATCATGAATTTCCCTACCAAATCAACTCTTATTTTTTTTTTTTGAATGATTTTATCAAATACCATCAGTACTATTCAGGGCAAGATACTGCTCAGGGCAAGCTTGAAACTATCTGCTTTTGATAGTTTTCCCTAGGCCTGTGGAACCCTGCTGTTGGATTCACCGGATAGCAGTTTCCCAGGTCAAATTTTAAACATCAGATGGTGTAACCAGACTACTGGTAGATAGTGGGGGATATGACTGAAGGTATGTCAAGAGACCAAGTTTCTGTCTTCTTGATGACAGGTTCCAGCTTGCCTTTACAGCTCCTGGTATTTCTAATGCTGCCTCAGACTGAATGCAAGAGGAAGAATCCTGCCTCATGGATTATGGATGATCAACTCTGGACACGATACCAGTATTATCAACCAGGGGATATCATCATTTGTGGGCTCACTTCTCAGTTCATCTTGGTTTCGGACAGTGTATCCTTCAAGGAACATCCCAAAGGAAATTTTTTTCATGAACCTTTGTAAGAAAATTTATGGGCTATTAGTTTCCATAACATATCAGTTTTGGTTTTATAACACTTGCAAAGAGAAAATGCCTTGGATCCGGCAAGTTTTCCTGCTACTGAAAAGGGAAGATGAGGTCCCACTTGACCACCCACAAAGCTTGTGCTGATGATCACAGAACGCACATTTACAAAAACTACATGCGATGGAAGCTGTAGTTAGAAGAGAAATGCAGTGTGATTAAGTGAAAACATTGGCTAGGTCCAAGCAATGTTCCCTCTAAGGTGCAGAGTCTTGTGAGCAAAAATTCTACTTTGTGAGCTACTGGTATTAAAGTTGTGAGCTACTGCATAAATTATTGTGCTCTGGGGCCATTTTTCCTGAGCTAAGGCAAAAATGTGTGAGCTGGAGGCTAAAAATATGTAAGCTAGCTCATACTAATTCAGCTTTGAGGGAACTCTGGATCCAACCCAATATAATCATGGGCATGTATGCAGCCATGAATTTCAAAGAGTTTAAAGGAACTGGCATCTTTTAAAAAGTGGGTGGTGATTTCCCCTGCTTCTCTATATACTTAAGATCTTGAATTTCCTCCTATGGCATTCTCTTGCTAACCCCATCCAACATCACTGAAAAAATGAAGGGCTGAATTCAGATGGCTAATTTGAGCTAACATAGGCATGGCCTCCAGGAGGATTAAAAAAGCAAGGTCAGACAGGAACAGCTGCTGCCCGTCCTGCTCTCGCACTCACCCCATCCTCTGATGTCTTTGAGACAGATCAAATAGCTAACACTCAAAATCTGGCCCTTTCTTCCCAGGAGGGTTTGTCTGTTTCCCTCTACTGATGTCTTCTAAAGGAATATTTAGACATAAAATGTTTTTATTGTTTTGTTTAGGGATCTCCGATTAGGTGTAAAGATTTTAAATAAAGAAATAGATAATTGCCACTGACATATTTTGCAAATGAAATACTTATTTGTATTAACAAGTCACGTTCAAGTATGTATTTCAGAATAAGTAAAGCACAAGTGAGAAATTCATCCTCTCCAGCATGAGTTTCTCATGAATAATTTTGGATCCTGTGAGAGTTTATGTTTAACCTGGAAAACATTAATTTTATGTATGATATTTTCTCTAATTTTTTTGCAGCTTTTTTTTTTTGTTCTTAAATTTTATAGCTATAGAAATTCTTATTACAGATATAAAGGTGTCTCAAACCACTTTTTCCTTAACTTCTTTATTACTGGGGGGGGGGGGAGTATTCATTTATTTCTGATTGGAGCTTATGTAAAGAGATATCTTCCTTTAATTAAAAAAAACTGGCTCTCCACATTCTAATTGGCTTTTTTCCATGGTATTTTTAGGACCATGGTCTGATCATGTCATAGGACTGCTCTCTGCTGCCCCAATAAAGGGAGCAAGGAGTGTGAAATCTGAATCTTATCAATTCTACTATAACAGTTATGTCTACTGGAGTAATGAGTGCATTCTTTTAAAGATGGGTGAATAAATATCCAGGCATCTAGTAAGTTAACATCCTGTAAAATTTTAGAGGGTTTATGCTGCTTACACAACAGGCTTTTTAAGCTACTGTGCTACATCTAAGATTGGATTTATCGAGGTCTCAGTTGATGATTTCATTAAAATCTCTTCCAATACCTGAATGTCCTACTGTGAAGGCTTCCAACTTGGTTAGAGTTTGTGTCAGGAAGGATATCTGATTAACGTTGGGTGCACATAAAATACAAAGGGTATACTCAGTCCCTTCTCTAACGCCTTTGTCAAAGATTAATCTCTCCAAGGGGTTGACCAGAGTTTTGGTTAGTAGCAAAATTTGCAGCCTTCGATATTAGAATTGAGACACCCCTAGCTTTGAGGTGCCAGGGGCATCCAATTGGTAAGTAAACCATCCCAAGTTGATTTATAGTGGATATCACAAACCAGAGAACCGGCTTTGAAGCGGACTGTATCTACATCAGCACTGGAAAGTAGTCAGAAAGTTAAAGCCTTCATCTTACACATCCTTTGTCTTTGCCTTTAGTGCTGTGACAAAGGCCTACCAGCATCTTCTTTCCTTGGTATTTGCTGTGAAAGAAATTAATGAGAATCCCGAGACTTTACCTAACATAACATTAGGGTTCCACATCTATGACAGCTACTTTGATGCAAGGATGACGTATCATAATACTTTGAACCTCCTCTTTAATCAAAATAAGACCATTCCTAACTACAACTGTGATGTGTGGAAGAATCTAATAGCTGTCATTGGGGGAGTGGACTCTGAAATATCCTCCCATATGGCCACTACTTTAGCCATTTACAAGATTCCACAGGTAACATGGTGTTTACTGAAAATGCTGCTGGGGTAATCCCTTATCTCTCCCCCCCCCCCCCCCGCAACTTGGTGTAGTTACTATTGGAAGGGAAGGCAGCATGGTATAGCCAGATCTCATTGATCTCAGAGGCTAAGCAGGGTTGGTACTTGAATGGGAGTCCACCAAGAAAGACTCTGATTCATGGTGCATAGATAGGTACAAAAGCGTTACCAAGTCTCAACTGACTTATGGTGACCCCAGCAAAAGGAATTCAAGGTGAGAAGCAGAGGTGGTTTGCCATTGACT
This sequence comes from Heteronotia binoei, assembly GCF_032191835.1. Classification (NCBI taxonomy): domain Eukaryota; kingdom Metazoa; phylum Chordata; class Lepidosauria; order Squamata; family Gekkonidae; genus Heteronotia; species Heteronotia binoei. Next base: position 16,139,857 of record NC_083237.1, on the reverse strand, counting down.
TCCTCTGTAGAATCTTCCTTGGTTGTATCTCAACCAGCAAGGGACTTTCAAGTTAAGAAAGAAGCAGAGACCATTTGCCATTCTTTTCCTCTGTAAAGTCTTCTTTGGTGATCTCCCATTCAACCCTGCTTAGCTCCTGAGATTCTCCAACCCATTGTACATAGATACCATTGATACAAACTAGAATTTTAATTTGGATTATGTAGAAATAAATAAAATAAAAAGAATGGGTCACATATGAACAACTGTTCTGCTGGTAAAAATTAGAGTTCTCACTGACTACCAAAAAGGCTTTGCTAAGAATTGTGGGGGCCTGCATGGAAAAAAGCAACATGGGGTAGTAACTTTAGATGGGGGTAAATGAGAAAAAATGGGTGAAAAGAGCTTGCATTATCCAATCCAGTTAGTAGTGTGTGCAGAGTTTTGAGACTCCAGAATGTTGTCTCCTTGCTTACTTTTTGTGTGTGTGTGCCCTGCATACTCTACAAGGAAAACGGAGACCAAAGAATTTAGACTGGAATGTCAAAAATGTGAAAATTGGGAACAAACCCACAAAACAAACAAACAAACTGAAGAACCTACCAAACAACAGAATACGAAATCAGTATTTCAGAGCTTTGCACAATTTCCACTACAGAAAATCACAACACATCAGAATGCCAACAAAGAACTGATGAAATAGTGTAATAATGTGACTGGCAGAACATTGAGAATGTTGATAAGAGTGAAGAAGGAAACATTTAATGCTGTGATGGTTAATGATCCCCCACAGCGATGTGCCCTATTTGTGATTCAGATTCTCTGTACAGCATTTTTTAAAAGTTTGCTGTTCTTCAGGGTTTGTACCCAGATATCATTTCTGTCTGTATAGATCAGAGAATACAGAAAGTGGCAGACAGTGGATAATGTTGGTCCTAGACATGAGTGACTATAAAGGAAGTTCACAGAGTAGCCACCGATCTCCATACATTTCTCTCTTGCAGCCCACATTGTTCTTATGAAGTGCGGAAGAACCTTCATGAAAGATATCTTAAGCTACTTGGAGGACAATAAAGTTTATTTTATTTTATTTTTGCTTAGGTCACATATTGTTTATTTGCTCCTACAATGAGCGATACAATCCAGCGATCTCCTTTATACCGAGTTGTCCCCAGTGAAGAGCATCAGTACACTGGATTAGTCCAACTTCTTCTGCGTTTCCAATGGAATTGGGTGGGGATCATTGCAATGAGTGATGATAAAGGAGAAGTGTTCATGCAGACCCTGGCTCGCAAGTTTTCCCAGAATGGTATCTGCACTGCATTCACTGTAAGAACTCCAACTTACAGTAATACTTTTGATATTTATAGCATGTTAAATGAATATTTTCTGAATATGGTAGTTTTTCTAAACAAGACAAGCATCGATATATGTATAGTAAATGCTGACAGTTTCAGTATGAGTGCTTTACAGTTGGTGCTGAATCAATTTGACCCGGATTCTATGTCACCTATACATAAGGTGTGGGTTATGACGGCCGATTTTGATTTTTCATCAGAAATATATCACAGACATCTCGACATACAAGTCTTTAATGGTGCTTTATCATTTGCACTTCATCTCACTGAAGTTCAAGATTTCCAAAACTTCCTTCAAAGCCTGAATCCCTTTGGTGAGGGAGATGGTTTTATCAGAACTTTCTGGCAGCAGGCATTCGACTGTGTATTTCCAGATACTGATGTAGGTGATGAGACAATGAATAGCTGTACTGGAGAAGAGAAGCTGGAGAGCCTTCCTGGCCCTTTTTTTGAAATGATCATGACAAGCCAAAGTTACAGTGTTTACAATGCTGTCTATGCCGTGGCCTATGCTCTACATGCCATGTTTTCATCCAGAAACAAATATGGAATCAAGGCAGATGGGAGCAAGCTGGAGCATCCAAAGCCACAGCCATTTCAGGTAAAGTTTCATATAGACTGAAGACTAATGTGACAGACCATGTGCTCAGGAAGCATAGAATACACAACGGCATTCTTTTCAGCCCTTTCTATTGGTCATGATATAGCTCAGTTCAAGGATAGAAGCTTCTATTCAATACCTACTGTCCCCCTTTTCACAGAGAAGTGTGACAATGGTTCTCCTAAAAAAGCTGGGAACCCGGCTTAGTTTTTACATTAAGGAACCAGACATAAGTCATTACTAAGACTGCCTCTCCCTGTATGTGCCACAATGGGCTTTACGCTCAGAAAACCATCTCCTGGTGGTCCCCAGCCCTAAGGATGTCTGTCTGGCCTCATCTAGGACCAGGCTTTTTCTGCCCTGACCTTGGCCATGTGGAACATGCTCCTATTGGAGATTAGGGCCCTGCTAGATCTGCTACCTTTTCACAGGGCCTGCAAGACAGAGCTGATCTCCAGGCCTTTCGGTGAGGCAGTGGGCATTCACATTAAATCAAACTAAATTAAATTGGCCTCACTTGAACTACAACATCTTTATTTGTTTATTTGCTTGCTTGTTTGTTTAGTAGACTTATATTCCGCCCTTTCCCATAACATAACATCACAACATAATTAGTGGCCAGCTGGAAATTGTTTTAATCTTATACTCATCTGTCTCCTGCTCTGAACCAGGAGATTTCTATTTTCATTTCATTTTATTTGATTTATATCCCGCCCTACCCCACTGAGGCAGGCTTTAAATATATTGTTTTAATATATTGGTTTTTATTGATTTTAATGTCTTACGTGTTGTAGTGTTGCATGTTGTAATCCACCCAGAGCCCATTTGTGGGGTAGAGCAGAATATAAATTTACTAAAATAAATAAAAAAGAATAAAATAATAACAGCAACAAAAACACAGAATCTGATTTAGATGTCTTCTTCTTCCCTACCTCCACATGCTGTTTTCGTCATCATTACCTTCATCTAATCTTCCTTAATTTATTTGATTCTAGCTTCATCGGTTTCTGAGAAGCATCACTTTTAATAACAGTGCTGGAGGCAAGGTGTCTCTTGATGAGAAGGGTGAAATGGTTGGTGGATTTGATATTATAAATTGGATTATTTTCCCAAATAAATCCTTTTCAAGAGTGAAAATAGGGAAAATGGATCCCCAAACACCCCCGGGTAAAGAGTTGTCCATTAATGACATGGCTATTACATGGCATAGCAGCTTCAATCAGGTAAGACCTGAGCAGAATTTCTAAGGTACAAAGAAAATGGGTAACCCTGCTAATACTTTGCAGCTGGAACGTTAAATTCTGTTTGACACTCTTTAAGTGGTGGGGGCAGGGAGGAACTGGCCTACCTTAATCTGGAATGTTCTTTTAACTGAAGGAATGATTTGAATATGACTTGTCCATTGCAAAATATGCTCTTCACTGAGCCTCCTCCAAATTTCTTGCTAGGTCACCATGGCGTGGGGGATTACATTGAGCACTCATACAGATCGTTATCTCAGGGATTTATGAATTGTGTTGATTGTCATCTTGTTGATGTAGGATTTTATTAATTCTCTATGGATTTTGTATAACTTTTGTGTATCCTTATCATTGTAATAGGCCCTGAGCACTGCTCTGCGGGGCAGGGGGTGGGGCCTTAAATTAACAGTATGAATGTACAATTCTCAGAGCAGCTGAAGGAGATCCTCACTCTTGTCCAACCACTTCACTGAATTAGGTTTCATCAACAGAAGAAGTATGACACAATCATAATCTGACTCGCCTATACCAAAATTCTTGAATAGCATCAAATATGTAGTTTTCAATTGTTTAATAGTTAAGTTTTATTGTTTCTAAAATTGTAACTGGAGATTGTTGTTTTTAACATGACTTTTAACTGCCCTGAATCCGCTCACGGAGAGGGTGGGATATAAATCTAAGGTGAATAAAAATAAATTAAATAAATAAATTCATGTATTCAGGGGTTTTCTGTAGGAAAAACCCAGCAGGAACTTATTTGCTTATTAGGCCACACACCCTGATATCAGTATTGTTTTGTGCAGGACTTTTTTTTGTAGAAAAAGCCCAGTAGAAGGTTATTTGCATATTAGGCCACACCTCCTGATACCAAGCCAGTCGAAACTGTGTTCCTGTGAATTCCTGCTAAAAAAAAAGTGCTGCATTTATTTATTTATACTCCACTTTCCCTTTTGGTACAAGTTTGAAGCCTTTCTCCAACTAAATTGACTCTTCCTTTGGAGGAAAGATACTTAAGTTGAAGGAAGACTTCTTAGGCTAAAGAGAGGCTTTCTGCATGATGATTGGATGCAATCAACTATTTATAAAAATATTAAATAGGGAAAATTGGAAAACATTCTTATTTTTTTTAAAAAAATTGTCAGGTTGTTCCCCTTGCTGTGTGTAATGAGAACTGTCTACCAGGTTACAGCACAAAAAGAAAAGAAGGAGAACCGTTTTGCTGTTACGATTGTGCTCCATGCCCAGAAGGAAAGATTTCAAACCAGAAAGGTAAGAATGATTTTACTTAGCATTTAAAGTAGAAAGTGTTTGTGGTAAAAGGTAAACAAAAATCATGTGTTCCTCACATGCAGACTCCATGTACAATAGAGAGACGGAGTCCAGGGATGCCAGTCTACTCACCTCTTAACCTTTCTGGCCCAATTGTGAAGCTGCCTTGTACTGAATCAGACCCTTGGTCCATTAAATACAGCATTGTCTATTCAGACTGCCGTAAGCTCTTTGGAGTTTCAGGCAGAGGTCTTTCACACCATCTACTGCCTGATCGTTTTAACTGAAGATGCCAGGATTGAATCTGGTACCTTTTGCGCACCAAGCAAATGCTCTACCGCTTATCCATGGCCCCTCTTTACAGTCTACAGAACTAATATTATTTGGGAAACGGGAAAGTTCTGTATTTCTTGATATATGATACAAGTGATTTATACATATTGGGTCAGTATAGAACTTTACAGTACTATGATTATATTGGAAAATACTTTTTTTAATTTTTGTTTTAGATATGAATTACTGTTTCAAATGCCCAGAAGATCATTATCCCAACAAGGATCAAAATGGATGCCTTTCAAAGAATCTCAATGTTCTGTCTTTTGATGAACCATTGGGCATAAGTTTGGCTGTTTGGGCTCTGTGTCTTTCTCTGACCACAGCTGTGGTGCTGGGAATCTTCATTAAGCACCAGAATACACCCATTGTCAGAGCCAATAATCAGAATCTTACCTACACTCTGCTTTTCTCCATCTCGCTCTGCTTCCTCTGCTCTTTGCTATTCATTGGCCAGCCTCACTTTCTGATCTGCCTTCTACGACAAATTGCTTTTGGCGTCATTTTCTCAGTGGTTATTTCATGTGTCTTGGCAAAAACCATCACTGTGGTTTTGGCTTTCATGGCCACTAAACCGGGGTCATGGATGAGGAAATGGGTGGGAGAAAGAGCTGCCATCTCTATTGTTCTTTGTCTATCATTCATTCAGGTGATTATTTGCATGACTTGGCTATTTCTTGATCCCCCATACCCAGATTTTGACACACACTCGCTAGCAAAAGAAATTATAGTACAATGCAATGAAGGATCTGTTGGAATGTTTTATTATGTTCTGGGCTACCTGGGGTTTCTTGCAATTGTCAGCTTCATTGTGGCTTTCTTTGCTAGAACACTGCCCGATTCCTTTAATGAAGCCAAATTTATTACTTTTAGTATGCTGCTGTTTTGCAGTCTGTGGGCGTCATTTGTCCCAACTTATCTTAGTACCAAAGGAAAATACATGGTAGCTGTGGAGATCTTCTCCATCTTGGCCTCCAGTGCTGGATTACTAGGCTTCATCTTTTTCCCAAAATGCTTTATAATGGTCCTAAGGCCTGAATTAAACTGCAAGGCACAGCTATCAAGGAAAAAATCAATCACAATGTAACAACCCTAAAACTGCTTACACAGAAAGTCATTGAGTAAGAATGGGTGGTTACATCTGTTATGGACTCACTGGAATCTCCTAAACTCAGGGAGACTAGAATTCACACCTGGTTAGTACTTGGATGGGAAACCACCAAGGAATTTTAGGATAGCTATGCCCCTGTTCTTATTTTGCCCTGAAAACTCTAATGGATTGCCATAAGTCAGTTGTGACTTGGGGGGGGGGGGAGAGGGGGAAGTTTTTGATGCAGTTCAGATGCAGTTCAAATGCCACATCCTTAACCATTCATTACCATATTGAGGCACCTATTCAGAACTTCCTACTCAGCTCAACTGATAAGGAAAAATGAAGTCGGTTGTGATACTCTTAATCCCTCTCTGTGGTTTCATGTAGATCGGAGTTCCCTAATAGCACGGTTGTGACCCGGCACCGGTCCACAGAGCCCTCAACACCGGGCTGCTTGGCATCATAACCCCTGGCCAACCCTGCCTCCCCCCCACATCGCACCTCAACCCCGCAGCGTTGCACCCCTCCACACCTCCTTCACAGCTGATAAGGGCATGTGGCTCTTCCCTCATCGGCACTTCCTTCCCATCCAGGAAGTGCCAGCAAGGGAGGAGCCATACGCTGTCTGTTCAGCTGCGGTCTGTTCAAGCTGCCACAGGCTTGGCCAAGCATGGAGTGAGCTCCATGCCAATTTTCCACTGATCAGGCCATCAGTCAGGGGCGTGCTTTAGGCAGTGTGAAATTGACCTGCCTGTGGTGGGGAAGGTAGGGAGAAGGAGGTGCAGAGGAGCACAACGCGGTGCAGGGTAGGTGCAATGTGAGGGGGAGGCGGGGGGAGGCAGAGGACGGGAGGCCCTTTGGCCTGGTGTTGAGGTCTCTGTGGCATGATTTTGCAGCAATCAGGCAGGGAGGGCATTAGGCAGCATGAAATTCACATGTCTGCAGTGGGGAAGGGAGGGAGAAGGAGGTGCGCAACCCCGCGGCGGGGGGGGGAAGGCACATTGCAGGGGGGTGGCCAGGGGACAAGAGGTCCAGCAGCCCAGTGTTGAGGCTTCTGTGGCACAATTTTGTAGCTATCAGGCGGGGGGGACTTTACAGTCAGAAATTGACCTGTGGTTGGGAAGGGAGGGAGGCAGCAGAGGGAGAGTCAGCTGTGTGGTGAGAGTGAGCAGTTTTAAAGTTTAATTGCTCCCATCCCGTTTCTTTCCATTTTTCTTTTCCTTTTTTCCCTCTTTCTTCCTTTTGTCCCTCCTTTCATTCCTACCTTCCTATTTCCTTTCTTTTTTCTTTTTTTCTATATTTCTTTCCAACTCTCTCCCCATCCCTCTTTCCCTCCCTCCCTCCCTCCCTCTCTCTCTCTCTCTCTCTTTCTTTCTTTCTTTCTTTCTTTCTTTCTTTCTTTCTTTCTTTCTTTCTTTCTTTCTTTCTTTCTTTCTGTAATTTAAACAAGATGCTAGCCTAGACGAAATAAAGAAATGGGTAATTAAGAAAGACAAAAACTTGTGGGAACTGAGCTTTTTCAGATACCCAGAACCCTTGCAGACCCTGCATGATGCTTTTCAAGTGCAATGCAAAAGAAATAAATTGCTAAGTTCTACTAGGGGAAGTTTGTGCAGCATGGGGGCTTTGGGTTGTCATTAATTCTTTCATAAACTCTGCTTGAGAAGCCACTGAGAAACCTGAAAATCAGACTCGGGAATTAGAAAAATCTGGCTTTGGATTTGAGAAAAGCCTTCTTTTAAATTTCCTTAGCTAAATAAAGAAAGAACTTGAAAAGGAAAAAAAAGCAAAATCAGACTCAATTAGGTCAGAAATGGAAGGCTGCCAATACATAGAACATATAAATCAACTGCATATGAAATCATAGACCATGCATATACACTGTAACCTTCTTTTTAAAAACCCAGCAAAACACAGGAAACACTTAACTTGGATTAGAGGGCCTGTCGCTCAGTGGTAGAGCATCTGTTCGGCCTGCAGAAGGTCCCTAGTTCTATCCTTGGTTAGAAGATCAGGTGTAGGGTAATGTGAAAAACTCTGCCTGAGAACTTGGAGAGTAACTGCCAGAATGAGCAGGCCATACTGACGTTGATGGACCAATGGTCTAATTCAGTAGAAGAGAGTCTCATGTGTTCATCAAGTTTACAATTCCAATTTGATTATGTATGGGCAAAAGACCCCAGGAGTGGTAGAAGTTCAAATACTCCAATGAGCACCAAGTACCCAGTAGAACTGTTCACCATTCTGCTATGGCAGAATTTGGATTGGATTGGCCAGTGAAAATTGGATTGTCCAGTGAAATAAAAAACCCAAAGTATATATTTTGAATGCTAAAATGTTTTTTTTTTCTTTTATGGACAGACACTGCCCCTTTCTATATGTAATGATCCTTGCCTTCTGGGCTATAGTAGGACAAAGAAAGAAAGGAAGCCATTTTGCTGCTATGATTGTATTCCATGTCCATTAGGGAAGATTTCAAACCAAATGGGTAAGAGGTGTTGAGTACAGAATATGTTAACGGCAATCTGGGTTATGAACATTCAAGAAGAAAGATTCTCTTTTCCTTAATGTTTAAAAACATTGTTCACAGTTCAATGATGATGGTAGTTATTGATAAGAAGATGGAATCTGACTTACCCACAGAAACCTGACATAACCCTTCGTAGCAGTTCCTGTAATGGAAAGAAACAGTGGTGGACTGACCATTAAGGCCACCAGGAAAAGTTCCAGTGGGATGGTGGCCCAGTTCCCAGAATTTGCTGTTCAGGTACAGCAGATCACTTTCAGTAATTTAGTTGAAATTCTATTTTTGCAATGTCATGCAGGACTACTTTTGCACACACTTTGAGCATGACTTTTTGCTAATATAATTACAGAATGCAAATTCCTCTTTACCATTCATTCAAAGCTGAAGTTTTATTAATGTAATGCTCTCTAGGAAAGTCTGTCTTTACATGGCAATCTACATTTCCTTTTTTTCCCCAGGCATGGATTACTGTTCTCCATGTCCTGAAGATCATTATCCGAACAATGACCAAGATTAATGCCTTTCAAAAGTCATAAGTTTTCTGTCCTTTGAAGAGCCTTTAGGGATCAGTTTAGCTATTTTTGCTCTTTCCTTTTCTTTCATCACAGCTTTGGTGTTGGGAAGTTTTGTGAAGTACCAGGACACCCCCATTGTCAAAGCCAACAACTGGAGCCTTTCCTACATTCTCCTTGTCTCTCTCTTCCTGTGTTTTCTTTGTACTTTGATCTTCCTTGGGTGACCTGAAAAAGTGAGATGCCTGATTCGTCAAGCTGCATTTGGCATCATTTTTTCAATGGCTGTTTCTTGTGTGTTGGCCAAAATCATCACGGTGATTCTAGCTTTCATGGCTACCAAGCCAGGGACCAGGATGAGGAAATGGGTGGGGAGAAGATGGACAGCTCTATCGTAATTTCCTGCTGCCTCTCTCAAGCAACTATTTGTACTGTGTGGTTTGCAACCTTTTCTCCTTTCCCACATTTTGATATGCACTCAGTTCACTAGAGAAATTGTTGTGGAATGAAATGAAAGGTCAGTCATCATGTTCTACTGTGCCCTGGGCTTTATGGGGTTCCTGGCTTTTGTGAGCTTCACTGTGTCTTTCCTAACCAGGAAGTTTCCAGATTGTTTCCATGAAACCAAATCCATCACCTTTAGCATGTTGGTCTTCTGCAGTGTGTGGATGACCTCTGTTCCAACCTACTTGAGCACCAAGGGAAAGTACATGGTGGCTGATGAAGTCTTCTCCATTTTGGCCTCTAGTTCTGGCTTACCGGGGAGTATCTTTTCCCCTAAATGCTATATCATTGTGCTGAGACATGATCTGAACAAGAGAGAGCAACTAATAAACAGAAGCAAGTGAAGAATATGTGTTTACTTTATAGGAAGCAGGCAAAAAACGTGTCAAGTGTTTCTAAGGGTGTGATCACACAAGATATTTGGCACAGCAGTATCCCAGCTCTGAAAAAGCAAATTCTCTTTGATCCATGCCATGACATTCTCACAGCCCCCACCTACTGCCAGGAGAGGCATGGACCACGCACGCACAAGAGGAGCATTCAGACTTCTCATGCGCATGTGGGGTGGGTGTAACATGCACTCCTGCTTCTCAGACATCCTGGAAATGTGCCCTACATATGTTTTAGTGGTTTTCTACTGGGAAGTTCCTCGTAGCTATTTAATCCGGTCCCAGTCCAGCCTAAAATGAGTTAGGTACGGGTGTAACCTGCAGTGGGGGGGGGGCAAATGTGCACATGTGATCATGCACATTAAATCTGAATGGGAATTGTGGCTACGTCAGGCCAAATCTCTTGTGTGATCACACCCTAAGTCTTAACTCATTTCTTCCTATTTCTGTGCAATCAACTAAGGGATTTGTAGATACTGTTCAGCACAAATGGTCTCCATTCCCCAAACTACTTGGCTGCTCTTTCAATGATGGCCTGATTTGGGAATTGTAACAGATCTTCATCCTGAGATGCCTCATGTGTTTCCTTAATTCCCCTACCTATGATATAGTAACCAACCAGGAATACACCCTCATTGTTCATCTTAAAATGTCCCCAAAAGTACTGCTCAGACCCTTGAAAGACACCAGTTTCCTGTGTATTGGCCAAAACAATCACTGTGGTTCTAGCTTTCATGGCCACCAAACCAGGATCAAGAATAAGGAAATGTGTGGGAAGAGACTGGCCAACTCTGCAGTTATTTCCTGCTCTTTCATTCAAGCCATTATTTGTACTTTGTGGTTGGCAACTTCTCCTCCATTTCCAGATTCTGACATGCATTCAATGACTGAAGAAATTGTACTGCGATGTAATGAAGGATCAGTCTCCATGTACTACTGTGTCCTGGGCTACATGGGCTTCCTGGCTGTTCTCAGCTTCACTGTGGCTTTCTTTGCCAGGAGGTTACCTGACAGTTTCAACGAGGCCAAGTTCATCACCTTTAGCATGTTTGGGTGTCCTTTGTTCCAACCTACTTGAGAACCAAGGGAAAATGAATGGCGGCTGTGAAGATCTTCTCTATTTTATCCTCCAGTGTTGAACTACTGGGCTGCATCTTTTCCCCCAAATGTTACATCATTTTACTGAGACCTGATGTGAACAAAAAGGAAATACTTATAAAAAGAAATAAAAAATAAATGTTTCTGTGTATTCTCTTAAAGCCTGATTGAAAGGTGTGATGAAGTTTTGATAACATTGAGAATTTCCATCTTCGTTGAGCTAGGATTGTTTTTTGGCATTACAATATGGTGTACCTCAGGCATCAAACTGCATAGATAAATGTCCTATTACATTTTGGTAAGCATGTAAAAAACCTGCATGAGATTTCTCAAGAGCTTCTCTATCTTGGCTTTCACAGTAGCTTACACCTGTATGCTCCTTTTTTGTTGAGTTAAATAACACCAGGAACAGTTAATAAAAGACTGAAATATTAAAAATGTCTGGCTGTGATCTAGAGCTAAATGCACGTTGTCTTAGAGTGTCTTTTTCTACAGTGTAGGCACTACCAGGTGGTCAGTTGGGGTATCTTGTCCTAAGGAAGCAGGTTTTCAGCACTGCACTTAAGGATAAAGTTTAAAGTGTAATGGGTATTTTGACTCATAGAGTGCTGGATATTTATCTCTCTACTGCTAAAGAAGATATAGTTATGACATATCTGTAATACTGTAATAAAAATGGCATCTCTAAATGAGCTCTTCCTTCCTTCCTTCCTTCCTTCCTTCCTTCCTTCCTTCCTTCCTTCCTTCCTTCCTTCCTTCCTTCCTTCCTTCCTTCCTCCTCTCTTTCTTTCTTGACAAATTGTATATCTTGAGAAGGTCTCTAAGAGCAGCTATAGCAAAGGAACCTCTTAACCCCTAAATTAAATTATACTATTTATTTGTTTAATTTTTATGACATATATGCATCCGAATATACATTATCGAATAATATTCCTAGTGCAATTTAATTATGTTACTCATGCTCAAAGGAAAGTCAGCCATAATAGGAAATTAATCTAGTAGTAATTTTTTAATGGAAATGCATGTGGTCGCGGTGTAACTCAGCTCATCCAGTTTGGATGACATTATAAGAGATTGCATCTGCCATCCAAGGGATCTTCCTGCGCAGAATTCAGCACAGTTATAGGAAGTACCCCGAAATCAGGCTGTACGTAACAGTTGTATTTCTCACTTGCAAAGCCAAGTAATTTGTGCCCTCCAGCTCAATCTGATCCATTGCTTGAAGCATATTCTCTCCTGACAAGACTATAGCTGGGGGGGAGGGGGGAGTCAGTGGGTCTCAGAGGACAACATGGAAAGCTGCAGAGTACATTTGTGGGAGCCATTCCCGGAAGTGGAGGAGTATAAATCAATGAAAATAAATAAAATAAATACAGCAACTGCAGGAGTAGGCAGGCTTCAGATCCACTCTATGCGCACTCAGTTGTTGTTTTTTTTAAGAAAATGAAAAAGGTTATTTATATTTCCCTTCAAAGTATATACATGTGCGTTTGCTCTTTACTGTCCTAGAAGAAGGGAACACCTTGAAAGAGTTGAAGGCAGTGCATTATAACCAACTGGGGACTTGTAGGCAGGGATACGGGTGAAGGTGCAACAGCAACTTCAGCACTGTGTCACTTCTGCTAAAAATTGGAAGTGACACCAATAGTTCTGTGAATGTCCAGAAACTCTATTGTAATTCTAGTGATTCATATAGCTGCTCTATCCTTAAAGCCACGAATTCTATTTTTTTAATAGCTAGTGATGTGACATTGCAACAATTGTTGCGTTGCTGTTCCCCGCCCCTTTCTCCGGTGGGCTGCAGGAGTAGGGGGGAATCTCCACCCCCACTTGGAGAATAGGACTTCTGGCCTTTAACCTCTGTCTTGATCTCTTCCTTTAGTCTCCAGGGCAGGCAGGCTGGAGATGGCGGTGATCAAGCTGTCTGCCTTTATTCCACCAAGCAAACACCCCTTTACACTTTTAACTTGCTGTTAGTATTTATGTGCAAATCTTATGTCTCTTTTCCATGCTGTAGTCATCCTTTCTGTTAGGCTTATGGGCTGGTGTAACCTGATTCCCTCACTAAGCCCAATATGTGCAAGTAAAGAAGATTGCTCAGGAAGAAGCTATGGAGACTCATGTGTGGAGGTCGTGGTGGAAGTAACAGCACTCACACAGGTTTTTTTTATTGTTTTCACATAATAATAACTCTCCAGCACAGAATTTGCTAGCTGGTATTGATTTTTTTTTTTCAAAACCTGCATCTTCAAAAAGCTTCCATAATAGCAATAACCTCATAAGAACATAACAAGCCATGTTGAATCAGGCCAATGACCATCCAGTCTAACACTCTGTGTCACACAGTGGCCAAAACCCAGGTGCCATCAGGACCAGAACTCTAACAGCAGGACCAGAACTCTAGAACCTCTAGTCTCTTATCCCTGCAACCAAGAGGACAGGGTCTTGGAGCCTTTCTTGACATTCGTGAAAAGGCCATCAGCCTACAATAGCTCTCTGATGTTGTTACTTCCAACTCAAGAGCACTGATGCGGGCAGAATCAAGCACCCTCAGGTTATATGGGAAAAATGGGACTGCCAACTCCATGTTTGGAAATTTCTAAAGATTTATGTGGTATAGCCTGGGGCAGGTTAGGTTTGGGGTATACTGCCATTGACTACCCTACAAAACAGCCATTTTGGGAAAACTTTTGTTGCTGTAGGTCACTGTTAGACCACGTGCATCTCCTGTTCTGCTGGGGATGACTTGAGAAGCTTCCACTAAGATGGCATAAACATGTTTTCCTCTGCAATACCACCAAAACTCTATATTGCACAGAGTAGTTAATTATGGTCCCTGTAGCAATAAAACTATCATTTATTTTAACTTCTTCTCTAGATCCCTAAGGAGCTCCCCTAGCAAATCTAGAAACCAAGACTGAAAATGCTATTAGTATCCCCTGTAATGTTCAGAGATGTAACTTGAAGGCAGGAAGGGCTCTACCAGTCTTCTCACTGACACTTTATATTGCCCATCCTACAAATCAGCCTAGAGTTTGAGAGAGGCTGTGTGACTCCAGAAAAGGCTCGCATGGCAAAGAAGGCACAGCTGAACTGGTGCCCAGAAAGACGGTTTCCATGCATGATGCTGGTATTTGTGAGACTGTTACTGATGTTGATGCCTCAGACTTTAGGCAAGTTCCTCTTTACAATTGCATGCCCAGTGATTCTCTTTCCATTCTTCACAAGTATTATCATTTAGGAGACCTCATCATTGGTGGCATCATCTCTCAGATCTACATCACTTCTGAAGCGATAACATTTACAAAGCATCCTCATCAGGAAGAAGTTGAGGAATTCATGTAAGTAGACATGAAAGTCCATCAGGCTAGTCTTAGGGGATGGCTTTTGTCTTTGCTTTGTCTTTGCTTTGATGACAAGTGACTATCCTTCAAACCACGCCCCCCCCCTCATTTAGGTTGTCTATGACGATGTTGATTTATTTATTTCAGGAACTCCTTTGTATATTAAGCCACACCTTCCTGATGTAGCCAGTTCTCCAGGAGCTTCCAGTAGGCCCTGTCAGAATACAAAGGGGTTCCTGCTACAAAAAAGCCCAGATTTACTTTATTTATACATCACACTTCTTGCTTAGCCTTTAAGGTGAATCAAGTGATATAAATAGTTCAGGAGGGTGGCCATATTGGTCTGCTGTAGAAGAGCTTGCTTTGATTCCAATAGCACCTTAGAGACCAACAATGTTTTGGGGTTATAAGCTTTCCAAGTGTCAAAACTTTCTTTTGTCAGATACTAGATACCTGATGAAGCTTGAAAGCTTAAACTCCAAAATATTGTCAGTCTCTAAAGTGCTAAATGACTCCAATGATGCAAATACTGTAATCAGACAGCATAAATTTTGCAATAGACATCCCATGTATTTTGCAATAGGACTAAGATCACAAATTAAGAAAAACAGCACAAACATAGAAATGTATCAGACATTAATTCAAATAATGCAGAAATCTGGATTTCAAAAAGTAGGAGACAGTATAATAAGAACAGGATAATGTACCATAAACTCTGGAATGAACGACAATCCTGTTCCTTCTATTTTTTTTAAAAAAGGCATCCTCTTGATTCCCTTTGTGGAAATTACTGCAAATAAAGCTCTCTTAAATCTTTTGTGCTCCCCCCTTTTTGCTGCAGCTGCTTCTGACCTCTCTGAAAAGAATCTTCAGGACTGTTTTGAGAAGCAGTGACTGCAGATAAGAAGGAATCTGTTTAACTTTCTAGACCCATGTGAGCAGAACTGGACTTCTTCTTGTGTAGAAAGGGGGTGCAGATCACTAGAAGTAGTAGTAGTACTTTTATCTTGCTTTCTGCAACCACTGATCCATAGTCCTCCTGGGTGACTAACTTGTTCCTTTAGCTGATTTCAGGGAGTAAAGGCCCAACTACAGAACTCTCACAGGACATATGGTGGTGGTGAGAAGTGCTGTCAAGTTACATGGGTGATCCTGTAGGATCTTCAGGGCAACAGAGGTGGTTTCCCATTGCCTGCCTCTGTGTAGCAACCCCAGGCTTCTTCAGTGGTCTCCCATCTAAGTACTAATAGGAACAACATTGTTTAGCTTCTGGACATAGTTTGGGCCATCCAGGTCAGCTGCAGACCACATGGTGAACTTAAAGATACTGAATGTTACATTCTGTGACTCATGAAGAGACAATATTATACTCTGTAACTGATGCAGCATGTAATTCTGTTGCAGGTTAATAACTCAGAACTACCAACATATCCTGTCCTTGGCTTTCGCTGTCAAGGAGATCAATGGAAATCCATCTATTTTACCTAACATCAGCCTGGGATTTCACATCAATAGCGATTATTTCAAAAAAAGGTATACCTACCTTGCTGCAATAGACCTTCTCTCTACACCAAACAAATTAACCCCTAACTACAAGTGTGACATCCAGAACACCCCAATGGCAGTTATTGGGGGACCACCTTCTGACACTGATCTCCATATGGCCACCATCCTAAGCAACTACAAACTTCCCCAGGTAAGGTGGGAGCATGAAACATAGAGAGTTATTGCAGTCTAAGCACATTGAAATAACTGGTCTTACATAGTGAAATGTTAATGCAAAGCACATGGTCTACCACTGAGTTACAGACCCCGTTAAGGTAAAACAAAAGAAACAAACAAAAACACCCATGACAGTATTATGTTTTCGTATGTGCAGCCGTAGAATCACAGTTTTGGAAGGGGCTATAAAGACCAGCTTGTCCAACCCCCTGTTCAATGAAGGATCAACCTAGAGAATTCATGACAAGTGTTTGTCCAGCCGCAGTTTAAATACTGCCAGAGAGGGGGAGCTCACCACCTCCCTTAGTAGCTGATTTCACTGTTAAACGATTCTTACCTTAAAGAAAGTTTTTCCTAATATCCAGTCATATTAATATCCAGCCAGTTGTATGAGAATGGACAGGATCTCACAGGTGAAATTAAAGAACTAAAGACCCCTTCGTCCACAGTATTCTTACTTTGGAAATAGATCTCTCCCTTATTTCTTTACTTCCTTCTAGCTCACCTATGGTTCTCCTTCATCAATTAATAACAACAGTCAGTCTGTTTTCTTTCAATGGATGTTCCCAAATAGGAACCATCATTATATGGGGATTATCAAGTTACTGCTGCATTTCAAGTGGACATGGATTGGGGTGATTTATCTGCATAGCCAAACCGCAGAAGAATTTGTACACAGCACACTTCCTGCTTTTTCCCAGAAAGGTATCTGCTTTGACTTCATCGAAAGATTCCCGCAAATGGCTTTTTCAAACAATATTGCTGAAATGATCGAAAAGGGATCACAGTTATTCGATAAAGCCATGATAAGCACCGCCAATGTGCTCATCGTCCATGGTGAAATTCAAAGCATGATGATTTTGAGAATGCTGCTACGTTTGTCAAAAGATGAGAATAGACCAGTGAACAAAAAAATCTGGATTATGACAGCACAGATGGAATTCACGTCACTATTCTTTCAAAGAGATTGGGACTTAGATTTCATCCATGGTGCTTTATCGTTTGCCATTCACTCAGAAAAGCTGCTAGGATTCCAGGAATTTATTCAGAGGAGAAACCCTCAAGTGGAAAAAGAAGATGGTTTTATCAAGGACTTCTGGAAGGATGCATTTAAGTGCTGTTTCCATGACTCCAAGGAAGATATGAAGATCTGTACTGGAGAGGAGAAGCTGGAGTCTCTTCCTGGTTCTGTCTTTGAAACAAGCATGACTGGCCACAGCTACTGTGTTTACAATGCCATCTATGCTGTGGCACATGCTGTGCATGCCATGTTATCACCCAAATTCAGAGAAAGAGTAGTGGATGGAGGGACCAGGAAGCTAATTCAACCACCTTGGCAGGTACTGCAGGATAATTCAGTCAACTGTGGGTACAACCCTGGATATTGTGTCCTAGACAGAGGAGAAATCCGTTGCCTAGATATTCTTTATCTGCTTGAAATTTAAATCAAGAGCACTGTGAGTTTACACATAAGTTTTTATCTATCTGGTCTGGTTTTATCAAGGGCCCTGAATTTTTAATAATAACTTATAGAGCTGATATGAAAGAGGGCTGTTTTCAAGAACACTTATACAAAAGCCAATTGTATCCTTCCTTTGAGGTATTTGTGTGTGTGTGTGTGGTGATAAAAATACAAGATAGGATGAGGGACAATTGAACCCAATTTTCCCTGACTGACATTGTCATAGATTTTTTGAATTGGTTGGGTAAACAGCAAAGATGAGACAAAGCATATAAAAGCAGATAAAGAGATTGAAATAAAGGTAAAGGTAAGGGTAGTCCACTGTACAAGCACCAGTCATTTCTGATTCTGGGGTGATGTTGCATTACAACATTTTCACAGCAGACTTTTTATGGGGTGGTTTGCCATTGCTTTCTCCAGTCATCTACACTTTCTCCCTACCAAGCTCAGTACTCATTTTACCGACCTCGGGAGGATGGAAGGCTGAGTCAACCTTGAGCTGGCTACGTGAACCCAGAAGAGAATGAAATACCTGTTGTCAAACAGCCACTCATTCTCCATATCTATCTATCTATCTATCTATCTATCTATCTATCTATCTATCTATCTATCTATCTATCTATCTATCTATCTATCTATCTATCTATCTATCTATCATCTATCTATCTATCTATCTATCTATCTATCTATCTATCATCTATCTATCTATCTATCTATCTATCTATCTATCTATCTATCTATCTATCTATCTTTCTGTCTCTCTCTCTCTCTCTTTCTGCAATGTGAAGAGCAGCATGGACTAACCCTGCACCGCCATTTTCAGGCAGAGGTAGGGTAAGGCATGGATGACATCCAGCAGCTCCATGCTGCCTGCAAGGATTGAAGGGTTGGGATCAGCTGCAGACTGGACCAACTGGATTTGTCAGCTGGGGCTGGCTTTTGAGCCACGCGGTAGAGCAAACCCCTCAACAATTTAAAGCTGCTCCTCAGCCAGCTCACCCTTTGTTTGTCTGGCTGATTTTCCGCCATCCTCCCTTCTTTTGTTTGGTTGTTATGGGTCAATATACATTGTCATGTCATTTTGTCATTACTTTTTTTGTCACAGCTCAGGCAGTTTGGGCATTGGGATGGATCTGTGGGGGAGGGGATCTACAAGTGTGCTCTGTCAGTTTGAGGATTCCCTTGAGGGGTCTTGGGGGTGGAGCTGTTACGGAAAAACCCTATTTATACGTTACCAATTTCAGCCAGATCAATAATGGAGGCAGCGGAGACGAGGAATCAGGAAAACAGCTTCTTTATTTAACGTGCACGGGCCCTTTGTACACGGGCTTCAGAGAAACTCTGAGCAATGACTGTAGTTACCTGCCATCCTTTATAGGGTGTCTCCACCCACTCACTATCTAAAACAGTCTCAGCTTCCCAGGTCCCTGGGACACTGACAAAAACATGCATCGACCACAATTTATGTGAGGTACTAGTCTTTTGGTTCATCTTCCTAGGTTCGTCCTTATATGGGCCTTCCCCTGCCGGCTGCACCCTGTTTCCTTATTAAGAATATTTCCAATACATTCCTTATTGCTAAATCGCTTCCAACCTGCGTATATGTTCTACCTTCTGCAGAAAGAGGAAGTTCTTCCTTAAGCTCGCTGCTGGGGCCCCAGCTAGCCTTTTGCAACCTGCGGTTTTGCGAGGGAAGTTACAAATTTTGCTGCTTGCCTTCTTCGTTTGCTTAGCTGGCAGCCAGTTCCCCTCTTGCTTAGGCAAAAGATTCTAAAAGCATTTCTGTGGGCCTTATTAATTCCACCCTTCTCTACCATTTCTCTACCATCCAGCAATCCATATTTCCCCTTTATCAATATCCCTTCTTACTCTGCCGTCTCATTCCCCTCTTTCAGGCTTTTTGGCCTGACTCTTCAGGCTTAAGCCTGACCAACATTTCTAGTCCACCTTCACAAACTCTCATACACATATCAACACCAACCTATTAAAACCAATACATTAAAGCCATACTTAGAACACATCTGGAATAAATTTGATAACCATTTGAACAGGCCCGCTCCAGACCCCAGGACTGCACCATTACATTACTACAGTCCCTAAGCCTGGAACAGGTCCAATCATGGATCTTGTAACTCGATCAACTGGCGGTTGCTTGAGGAATTTCCTCTCCCTGAGCGTAGAGCAATCAGCTCCTGTGTGACTGCAGCTAGGGGAGTCGTCTCTGATGCCTGTGGAATCCTGCCATTTCCGATAGGCCAGGATCCAGAGGGCGTTGCCTGTGTACCCTCACTACTGCCGGTGAGTGAGGTCCAGAGGTCGGGCTTCAAGCAATCAGGTCTGGGAGCAAAGCTGCACCTAGAAAGCCTATCTAGGAAAACTTTGATTAAAACTGCATAGCAAAACAAAGTCAGGTTCGATACAAGCCTATCCTATCATAACATTTCTTTCTGGGGCTGGGTTTTTCTCATGCACTTTCACCAAAGGGCTTCTCCACAAAACATTTAAGACCTCAATCGCCCATTTTACCCCCACCAGGCATCCCAGCATGAAGAAGGCACTAAACAATAGCAAATAATGCCTTGTTCATGCTAAAACGCCTAGCAAGCTCATCAAGGTGTTATTCATGAAAAGCTGTCTGAGAAAGATAACAACAATGAAACGAGACAATCCAGTTTATAACACACTTTGTCCCTTGACATGAACAAGGCACAAGACAATGTGCCAAGCTAGAACCAGCTTGGGACACATTTTCACTACCTAACTCTCCCCAGGGGTTTCTCCTACCTTCTTGGCTTAATTCATGGGCGACAAATCTATTGCTAGCAAAGGAAAAGCATTGTCTTTAAGCGCCAAAAAGCAAATAAATCAAAGTTACTTCAAAAGGATCCTGGTCCCCTCTTCGTGGCTTCACATCAAGATTTAACAATTGGGATTCTCCTCCGAGCTTTCTTCTTTCTGGAAAGGCTTCCTGAGGTTCAAAAGGGCAGAAGCCGCTGCTTCTTCCTGGAGAGGCTCTTGTGGACTCACATCTGGTTCTGGGGCTGGGCCAGCTGCTTCGCCTGTACTTTCTCCGTTTCCGTGGTCATCTCTCTCTGGTGTTGCCTCAATTGCAGTCTTTTCGTCTGTGACCTCATTCCAAGCTGTGTGGTCCCGCCTGTAAGGGGCGAGATACCATCCCGTGGCTACTTTCATGACCCTAGGTTCACGCATCGCATGCCAGTGGTGGTCGAGCATTCCCCTTCGGCCTCTTCCTCTGTCTTGAAATTGGGGAGGGGCGTCTGGGCACGAATGGATCCAGTGCCCCCTTTCGCGGCAAAAGGCGCACTCGTTGTGTGCCAATGATGGTCGCATGGCCCTTGGCCTACTCGGACGTCGGGGCATCTTTTCTTCTTGATCGTCTGGGGGTCTTCTGCCTCCACCACGACCCTTTGAGGTCTTCTTTCCCATTTCAAGGTCTTCCTGGGCATCTTTAAACTCTAGGGCTTCATTCAGCTCCTTAAACATAAGAAACCGTTCCTGCCCCTTGACCTCGAGGTTGTAGGTACCTTCATACGTGTCGAAGGTCTTCGCAATGGTCTTCTTCCAGTGCTTCTTCCCGGCTGGAGCCGCTGTCTTTCTGGCTCGTCCCTTATGACCGATTTTAGGGGACCTACTTTCCTCCAGCTCCTGGCTCCAGTCAAGGCAGACGTCAATCTGGGCCTCTTGCGGTGGAGGGGACGATGCCATCTTCTCTCACTCTTCCAGCAATGGCGTTTAGCAACTGCACAAGAGAAGAAGCTTATTTAAACAATTCTTTATTTTCCTGGGCAAGCAAGACCCCAATTCAGCCTTTTGCTGCTTTTCTTCACTTTAGTGGAGCCAAACTTGGTAGCTGCAAAAGTAGCGACGGTAAAAGTCGGACAAGAGGATTGGTCCGAAAATGGAGGTGGGGAGCTGGACAAGAAGGTTGTCTGACTCCTAGCGGGGACAAACGCCGGAGCCTCAGGGTTGAGCCTGCTTCTGCTTTTGCTCTGCCCCTTGGCTGCGCTGCAGCCTTTATTGTCCTTCAGATACACGGTCTCGACTGGCCCTTCTTCCCCATATCGGTAGGAGACTTCAAATGGGTCAATCCACACAATCAATTCTGCAGGAATGCTGTCCTGGACATCCTCTACAGTCAGTCCACTTCTTTTGGCAGCTAATTCTACTACAGAGTCTCTGGTCTTCCCAATGCAAATGCAGCGATAGGCGGAACCCTTCAGGGGCGTCTCTGGATACCAGTGGCCCTCATATCTCCTCTCAAGTAACTGCTCTAATTCTTTACTAAAATGGTCAAGTCGCCTCCATGGGAGCCAATCGTAGAGGTAAAAGGTGATAACACTCAAGGCTTCCTTCACCTCCTGATACATGCCTAACGGAGATAGAGGTTGCCTTGAATGCCTTCAAGCCCAATCATGGGTCGGAAGTTGGGAGAGGGCATCACGTGACTAGCGTAGGTTTCCTGTGCCAACTGATGCAAGGGGCAGGGGACGATGGTAAAATTCTAAAAAAGTCTGAATGACAAGAGAAACTGGGAGCCTTGCATTGGGCTTAAAGGACCAGCTCCCTACAAGGGGCAGCAGAAAACACTGCTTTTAACATTTGATTCCCAAGGGGTTCCTTAACTAAAAGTGCCTTGTCCAAGAGGTGGCCATTCAGAGATGCTATATCCGGCAATTACATATCACTCAAGCTACACACCCATACTCAATTAATGATGTGCAAGTTCAAGTAATACACGACCGCTGGATCCACAGGACATGACATGGTAATCTCATTACAATCATAAAACAAAATAAAGCACAGTTTTCCTGGTTAATAATCTTTGGGGGCTGTCTCCAGGATTTTTCTCCCAGGGTAAAACACATACATTTTTATTGGAAGTTGCTAGGTAGCTTATTCACACTTGCACTTCCCGTTTTTTCTGAGCGAGGCCAGGGTTATGCAATACTGCAGAAATATTTCACATCACCACAAGCAGCCTTTACACTGCCCTGCTGCTTCTAGTAATGTGAATCGTTGACTGTTCTGATCTTAATTTCTTCCTTTACTTCCAGTGCAGGCGTCTGGCTGGCTACAAAGGAAGTTCTTCTCCAGAGAACACCTGGTACTACTCACCCCAGTGTCATCTAAATAAGCACATGCATTATCCCCTCGCACAAGAAACTGATCATCAAACTCCGTACCATTTTGCCATTTCCATACTAGGCCTTTCTGTTTGGAGAGGCCAATCCAGTGATGTACAGGGCAAGTCTGGTTTACTAAAAAACTCAGATCCCACTGTGAATCAATCAATGCCAGAGTGGCACCAAATGTGGAGCATTTAGTCTCACTGCTATTCCAATCCCTTTCATCTTCAGATTTATAATAACATTTCCCATGGTACCCAATCCAGTGTTGTGGGCAGGCAATGGTACCAAGAAAGGGGCATGGTGAACAAGGCTGTGCCTTTTGGACAGCCATTACAATGATAATTATAACCAGAACCACACCAACAAGGCGAACTGCTAAAAATTTCTTCTTCCATACTACACTTCAGGATCCTACAGCCACTGAACGCTGCTGCAGGGACCCTTCTGGGACATTTAAAAAACCCAAACTCCTCATTTTCCCAGGAGTCTTTATCTATCATTTTCCCAGGAGTCTTTATCTATACCACAATCCTTTTTATAATTCATTTCGAAATTCAGACTAATGCGGCCAAGGGCGGCTCGTCAAATCCTCAGTGGCGGCCCTATGCCAATCTTGCCGGAATGGCAGTCCGACCTCTAATTTCCCATGCCAACAGGGGGCCCTCCCGAGTTCTTCTCAGGAAGTAGCATCGTGCCCAGCCAAGTCTTACGCAAGTGCAAGCCGGCCCCCTGATCTTGCTTTTAAAAAACCAAGCAATTGTCTCCCCCTGTTCCCCTCTCCACAGGCGGGCACTATGCCCCTGATACATTGGAGTATGCCAGTGAAGGGTCAGCGCTCCCGGGGTGTTGACCCAGGGGCCAACCAACCTGCGAAACCTCTGACGGGGGCTCCAGTGAGGCTGATCCTCCAGCTGGAAGTCTGGGGAGGGATTCATACGGTTGTATCGTTAAGATATTGGGGGTAGTCTGCTAATTGCAGTGGTCGCAATGCAGGTAATGGAAATGCTCCAAGGCTTGGGGATCCTGTGCAAGCAGGGGAGCCCAATCTACATCTCCCCACCTTACAGGCCCCTTATTTCTCACGGGCTGTGCAGTGCGGGGATGTATTGTCCAGGCGTAAATACGACCGCCCTCCTGCTGTCTAAAAAAGTACCAGCGTCCCCAAAATGACAACCAGTAGTTCTTGGAGCGCCCAGCAAGATGCCTAGTGCATCGTGTTATGAGCCACCCAGTTGTTGTACCATTAGACCCTTCCCACAGTTGGATTTTAAGGTGATAACAGAGGGTCTCTTCCCACCTGAGGGACAATTTATGCGGGGTCCGCACCCAGGGACCAATTAAATAGTGGAAACTAGCGCCTGGTGTCCATTGATCGTGGTCTAGCCTGTCGTAAGGAGAAAGAGAATGTGGTCCCCTAGTGAGACAGACAAGACAACTACAACAGTTAGTGAGGGAGGGAGAACACATACGGGAGCCTATTCAGCCGCTTCTCTGTGGTCCCGGCCCACCGTGCTCGCGCAGGCGGGAAATGCGGTACTGACAGATCCACTATCGCTTCAATACCAAGTATTGTCTCAGGCGCACATCAAGCACACATCAGGCATACCAGACAGATTATGTTGCAGTAATAAAACTCTCAACCAATGAGGAGGCACAAAACCTCCTTTCTTTCCCCCACTTTTTTGGAAGCTCTGGAAGAAGAGTGGGGCACCTCGCCGAAAACCTATGACAGGATAGCAAGCACAAAAACAGCAGGGGCGTCCCCCAGATTATAAGTCACTGATGGTTAACCAGACAGGCAGAACATTTTAGACATATTGGACACACAATTTCCCCTAAACATTAAACACAAAACTTTCCCCAAATGGAAGAAGAGGCGGCCTCACCCTGGCGGGTGACTCAGCCGTTTTATTTTTCTCCTTCACTTATTACCCTACCTATAGGAGGCAGAAGGGTCGAATTCGTCCCTTCCCCTCTTTGAATGCAGCCCGTAGCCTAGTGCAGCGGCTGCATGCGGAACCGACTAAGGCCCGCCGGCAGAAGGGGCTAATACCTTCCCTTCTCCGTCGATCAGACACTGTTAGAAGGCCGCAGGCGGAAGGCGACTGTATCCCTACCCGCACTGTGGGTCCTGCGAGTGCTGCTAAAGCGGGGTGTTCCTACCCGCCCCCCGCCGGAGGTGGGCTGTCAGGCGACCCTTCGGGTCACCTACCCGACCATCTCGGAGAGGTTCGGTACTGCAGTCAGAGTATTATACGTGAAGGAAAGCTACGCTGAGCACAAGGTCCTAAAAAAGTTGCCACGCCCTTGTGGTCAAGGTTCTAGGTTGGGGTTCAATACTCACGCTCCGGAGTCTTCTAAGCAGGGCTGCTTCCTGTTGCCTCTTTCCGCTAGGTCGATTAGGCCTGGTCGAAGCCAGCCGGCGACGGGGGAGACTGAGGACGGTCAGCCCAAAGGAGGGCCGGTGGCGCCACTACCGGTGCTCCAGTCCCACCAGCCACCAGCCGCAGTCGGCCGGGCTAATAGAAAGGGGCTAAAGGCCCCAAACCGGGCCAATGCACCAAATTATGTTACGGAAAAACCCTATTTATACATTACCAATTTCAGCCGGATCAATAATGGAGGCAGCGGAGACAAGGAATCAGGAAAACAGCTTCTTTATTTAACGTGCACGGGCCCTTTGTACACGGGCTTCAGAGAAACTCTGAGCAATGACTGTAGTTACCTGCCATCCTTTATAGGGTGTCTCCACCCACTCACTATCTAAAACAGTCTCAGCTTCCCATGTCCCTGGGACACTGACAAAAACATGCATCGACCACAATTTATGTGAGGTACTAGTCTGTTGGTTCATCTTCCTAGGTTCGTCCTTATATGGGCCTTCCCCTGCCGGCTGCACCCTGTTTCCTTATTAAGAATATTTCCAATACATTCCTTATTGCTAAATCGCTTCCAACCTGCGTATATGTTCTACCTTCTGCAGAAAGAGGAAGTTCTTCCTTAAGCTCGCTGCTGGGGCCCCAGCTAGCCTTTTGCAACCTGCGGTTTTGCGAGGGAAGTTAGAAATTTTGCTGCTTGCCTTCTTCGTTTGCTTAGCTGGCAGCCAGTTCCCCTCTTGCTTAGGCAAAAGATTCTAAAAGCATTTCTGTGGGCCTTATTAATTCCACCCTTCTCTACCATTTCCAATTATCCAGCAATCCATATTTCCCCTTTATCAATATCCCTTCTTACTCTGCCGTCTCAGAGCCACTTAGCGGAAGGCCCAGTTTAGGGGCTACCAGGTGGCTTCACCATCAGGTGTCAAGAAGACCATGCAGCAGTTTACATGAATCTTGGGGTCTTGCCATTCCATGGTGTGATCCTCCAGCATGCGGACTGGGGGATTATGCTTATCAGTTGGCAGGTGGGTCACTTGATGCCAGATCTGTGCCCATGTTGCACCAGTGCTTCTTCAACTGTATCCAATCAAAGCTGTAGCAATGTTCTCACCAATTTCTTGGTCTATTTGTGTTCCTTCTGCTGCATTGCCTCAGTATCCCTCCAAGCCTGCACCTTTGTGTTCTTTTAATTTTATTTCCTTGTTTCTCTTAAGCTCCACCATTTTCTGAGAAGCATATCATTTAACAACACTGCCGGGGAAGAGGTTTCCTTCAACCCAAATGGGGAACTGGTAGCTGGATTTGATATTATCAACTGGGTCACCTTCTCGAATCAGTCCTTTCTTAGGGTCAGAGTTGGAAGGATAGACCCAAAGGCTCCTCCTGATAAAGTACTCACCATTCGTCAGGATGCTATTGTGTGGCCAAGTGGATTTAATCAGGTATGGGCTACACCTATTTCAGGCCATCTCTAGTCATTTCACAGCATTTGAAATGTTCAATGTTTAATGTTCTGTCCCTGTATTTTTTAAGGTGAAGCTCACCTGAAATGCAGTTTCTAATCCCTAGTTTAATTTTGAGGGTATATCATGTTATTTTGTATGTATTCATTAAGATGCTGATACCCCAATTTTTTCACACACATGATGGCTTATTAGACTCACTTTAAAAGTCA
The DNA here is from genome assembly GCF_032191835.1 of Heteronotia binoei. Classification (NCBI taxonomy): domain Eukaryota; kingdom Metazoa; phylum Chordata; class Lepidosauria; order Squamata; family Gekkonidae; genus Heteronotia; species Heteronotia binoei. The sequence continues at coordinate 16,113,222 of NC_083237.1, read as the reverse complement.
CATAAGAACAGGGTTGTTATTTTTTTTTTGTAGCAGGACCTCCTTTGCATATTAGGCTACACACCCCTGCTCTAGCCAATCCTCCAAGAACTTACAGGGGTCTTAGTATAGGGTCTACTTTAAGCTCCTGGTGGATTGGCTACATCAGGGATGTGTGGCCTAATATGCAAAGGAGGTCCTGCTAAAAAAGAAGTCCTACATAAGATCATACAGAAGAACCATCAGCTAGCAGACATATTTCATTGTGGCATTGGTGGAGATCTAAGTAAAAATAGGAACATAAAAAGGTAACCACAAAAGGACTTTTGTCCCACTTCAACATCAGCAGAGAAAGAGCAAACAACAAACTGACAAGGCATGGCATTCTAGTTAAAAATTACAAGGGAGGTTATGAGAAGAAGATTAAAACACCCTTTCATCAACATCAAGCCGCATTCCAAAGTGACAGGTGCCCCCCGCCCCCCCTCCACAAATAAATGCAAGATGTTTCCTATGGGAACCGAGGCAAAAATGTCAAGATAGGGTCTTGACCTCCTGATCGGTAAAATGAATGCCGGGTGTTTCCAAGGTCAGAACTTTAGGTCACTGATTTTTACGGTTGTAAAATATTGTCGTACAAATGTTGTTATACTCTCATCAACAAAAATTATGGTCGTTTAGCCATGCCTGACCACAAATGTAAACTGAGATTTCAGCAGCAAAGAACCATTTTATCTGCAGAGTAAAAAAAAGCATGGGTGGATAAAAACATATGCAGCTGCTGCATAGAAGATTCTGAAATTTGGCTGGAAAAAAAATGCAGGTAACGGGGGGAGGTTATACCATACAAGTTATACCACATTGAGGACTGGTTCTCCTCCACCCTTGGTGCCTCAGATTCCAAGTGACTGTTCATTATGAGTTCACTGGCTCTACAAGCAGAGCAGAAGTGAGCTTTCTGTACTGGTATGTGTGAGGGGCAAGAACCTCTGAATCTTAGTGCCAGGAGGCAAAATCAGGGGAAGGGCTTGGCCCTCCAGACAGTGTAACCGGCTGTCCACTCTGTGAGGCAAGATGTTGAATTAGATAGACCTCAGGCCTGAACCAGCAGGGTTCTTTTTATGTTCTTATGAATGTTTTTGCTTAAAAACAAAGAAGGGTGATTATCCTGAATGGGGGTTACCTAGCTATAGACATTATGCAGTATAAAATGCAACCAAACAATTTAAGTCAGGCTGTTTTGTTTTTTGCCATGATGCAAACCTTCAAGACCGGCTGTGAATCTTATGCCCAGCCGTCAAATCTGACCATGCCACCGTGTTACTCTGGTGCTACTGAGCAATTAGAGAGAAGGACTGGGAGAAACAGCTTATCCCTCTCTCAACATGGGATGTTTCTGACACCGAGGATATTTCCTCGGGCATGAAGTGTGTGCCTTCTCTGCTGCCACCTACCCAAGTTCTCCATTCGAGGCGGACTACAGAGTCACTTCCTCCGCAACCTGCCTCAAACAGAGCCCGCATGGACAGCAGAGGGCAAACATCCTCTAGCGTCACCTAGGAGGAAAATGTAAATGTCCTCTTATGCTATTCAGGCAAGATCCAAGGTGGGGTGTAGAAGGCTCTGCTTCTTGCTTTGGACCCTTAACACCAGCAGCTCCGGTCTCTGGTGAGGAAAGGGCAACAGGAACGCCACACATGTCACCTTTTTTCCATTGTCAGCATCATCCACCTGTTAGCACTCCAAGGAGCTGTCTGGGGGTTACTTGAGCAATGAACAGGGCCCCGGCAGTAGGAGGTTGTCTAGGATTCTAAAAGAAAAAGAAGAGTTTATTGTTGCTGCTTTAGAGAGAAGAGGAGGTTGTGGATCATGGTCAGCCTAGGGACTGATCTCCTTGATGAACCAAGGGAGCAGACAGAGGAGCGAATTCCACATTTTAATCACTCTCTGTGTAAAATAGTATTTTCTTTTGTCCACCCTGAATATACTATCAGCCTCGTTGTATTGAGTTCTAGTATTTTGAAAGGGAGAAAAAGTTCTGTTTGTCAACTCTCTCCACCCCATGCATAATTTTATAAACCTCTATCTTGACCCCACCCTCCCCCTCCCCCACTTAGCCATCGCTTTTCTAAACTGAAAAGTCACTCATCAGCCTTTCCTCATTGGGAAGGTGCTCCAGCCCCCTAATCAACTTTGTTGCCCTTCTCTGTACTTTTTTCTAGCTCTGCAATGTCCTTTTGGAGATACGGTGACCAAAATTGTACACACTGTTCCAAACAAGGCTGCGATATAGATCTATACAGGGGATTACAATATCAGCTGTTTTATTCTCAGTCCTGTTCCCAAGAATACCTACCACAAAGTTTGCCTTTTTCACTGCTGCAGCACACCTGGTTGACACTTTCACCGAACTATCCACAACACACTTGGGATTTCCCCCCTCTCATTCACAGCAAGTTCTATCCCTATTAGCTTATGCTTGAAGTGGGGATTCTTTGTCCCACTGTGCCATCACCTTACACTTACCAGCACCGAATTTAATTTGCCACACACCACACCCCTACTTCCTAATCATTTATGAATAAATGAAATAGTCATGCCCCCATACCAATCCTTGTTGGACCCCGCTGCTTACTTCCCTCCACTGTGAGAATTGTCCTCTGATTCCTACTCTTTACTACCTGTCATTTAACCAGTTTTTTTAATCAGAAAAAGAACCCATCCTCTTATCCCATGACTGCTAAGTTTACTCAGGAATCTCTGGCGAGTCTTTCTCAATGAACTCTAAAAGGTTGGTGAGGCAGGACTTCCCTTTTCAGAAGCCATGCAGGTGAAGATTAACAGAGACCTGTTGTGGGATAAACTGGAACAAACAAGTATTGATAAAAGACTCCTTATGCTCATTAAAAAATTATATACTTTCAACTTTTGTCAAGTCAAATGCTCTTTATCAGGCAATCTTACGTCAAAAATCCCGTTAAGAAAGGGGGTTAAACAAGGTTGTGTGTTGGCCCCCTTTTTGTTTAACCTCTTTCTTAATGATCTTGCTCCCTTTTTGTCAGATACTGACCATCATAGTCCAAAACTTGGTGCCAGACATGTTCCCTTAGTGTTATATGTGGACGATACAGTCTTACTATCTTGTTCCAGAATTGGATTAAAGTGTTTGCTTGTTCGCTGTATCACTTTCCTTGATAACAATAAGCTCCTATTGAACTATGACAAATCTAAAATTGTTGTTTTTTCCAAATCTTGGAAACCAACTAAATATTCATTAGGCGGCAAAGAGATAGAACAAGTAAAATATTACAAATACGAGGAATTCATTTTCAATATAACACACTTTGGACTAATCATCGTAACTGTATAATTAAATCAGTCAATGTTAGTGTTGCAGCTATCCAGCGCTTCTTTTACAGAAGAGGCAATCAGTTTATCCCAGCTGTGCTAAAAATCTTTAAGGCTAAAGTGATACCGCAGCTTTTATATGGGGTCCCAGTGTGTATAAACAATTTTAATTAGTAACATATGGTAGTAGAACTATATCTACAACTTATAAAAAGCTTAAGATAAAAAAAACATCATTCTACCCCACATCTTACTTTTCTCCCACCCCTTCCCCCAATAGTTGACCCCCGCCAGTGTTATTTTTTTAAAAAAAAACCAATATTAAAGGTATCTTTAACTATCAAGAAAAAACAAAAATTGATTAAGAAAAAGATCCCCCCTTCAAAAGTTATATTCTTGTCTTAAAGGTCTTAATCTTCAAAAATTGTCCAATGTCCTTTTATTTTCCACTCTTTTTCTACATATCTTCTGAATTTCTTCCACTCCCGATTAAAAAGTTCTAAATCGCAGTCTCTTAGTTTTCTTGTTAGCTTGTCCATTTCACTCCATGACATAACTTTTATAGTCCAGTCCCATTTTTCTGGTATTTTTTCTTGCTTCCACAACTGCGCATACAATGTCCTAGCAGCTGAGAGCAAGTACCATATTAAAGTTCTATCTTCTTTTGGAAATTTTTCCATTTGTAATCCCAGCAGAAAAGTCTCTGCTTCTTTGTTAAATTCATATCCCAGGATCTTAGATATCTCTTGTTGAATCATCTGCCAAAACATTTTAGCTCTTTCACAAGTCCACCACATATGGTAGAAAGAACCTTCATGCTTTTTACATTTCCAGCACCTATCTGGCATCTTATTGTTCATCTTTGCTAATTTTTTTGGAGTCATATACCATCTATACATCATCTTAAAACAGTTCTCTTTAATACTATGACATGTTGTGAGTTTCATAGAGTTTTTCCACAGATATTCCCAAGATTCCATCTTTATTTCTTTATTTACATTAATTGCCCATTTTATCATTTGAGATTTCACTACTTCATCTTCTGTAGTCCATTGTAAAAGTAATTTGTACACTTTTGAAATTAATTTCTCATTATCTCCAAGCAGAACTCTTTCCATTTCTGTTTGTTCTTTCCTTATTCCTTCAGCTTTGATATCATTCTCCATCAAGCTTTTTATTTGTTGCATTTGAAACCAATCATATTTATAATTCAATTCTTCTGCAGTTTTCATTTCTATTTTCCCACTTTGTATTTTTAGTAGTTGGTTGTATGATAGTTGTTTTTCCTTAACTGTTTTGGCCGTTAACTTTATCACTTCAGCCGGCACTATCCACAAAGGTCTTCTCTCATCGCCATATTTCTTGTACTTTATCCACACATTTAGTAAGCTGCTCCTTATATAATGTTGTCCCAGTGTGGATCACAGCCTTGGATAATAACATTGAAGGGGTCCAATCAAAATTCCTATGGAAAATTCTGGGATTCCCAAAGTGCATACCATATGCAGTTTTGTGTTTAGAAACAGGGACGAATCAACTGCTCTCAGAATCTAATTTGTCAAATTGGCTAGTATTTATTGAGAGGAAAATAAAATCTATGGGCATTGATTTAGATTCACTTCTTATGCTATCCTTAAAAGAAGCTTTTTTGAAACTTAAGCTCAGAATTCTAGATATTGAAATGCAAATGTTATATAGCCTGGCCAACAAGTCCTGCTCCCCGCTGAATTTCGAACTTCCTCTTTCAGTAGGGAAATTAGCGTCGTATTTCTCCTCTCTGCAAGCTCCACAGCAACGGCGTGCATTCTCGTTAATGAGATGTAATGCATTACCATCTGCTATCCTATTTGGTAGATTTAACAGGATTGAGTACTCTAATAGACACTGTCTTTGTAATTCCAAGTGTATTGAAACTATTTCCCATGTACTACTGAACTGTCCTCTTTATGATGATATTCATTGTATATACTTGAAAGATATCTTAGCAGATATGTTGGGCTGTGCTGATTCAGGCAAAGTCCACAAACTTTTGAATGACACTTGCGCTGAGGTAACTTTAATGGTAGCTGGATTTCTCCAACAGGCCATGGAAATACGACAGAGAATGGTTCTGGAATGACCACATTTTATCTTTTAATTATTAATTTTGGCTAAACTCGACTCATATGTATTTTACTTATTTTATGTATTTTAGCTCCCTATGTACTTTATAATCTAGGATTTTATATTATTTATATTGCTATTTTACTGCTAAATCTGTTTTAGGCCAATAAAGGCTTGCTATTTGCTATTTAGAAAGGTGTGCCATTTACTCTTCCTGGTAGGATCACTGAGGGGAGGACATTAAGCCTAGCAAGTGAAAAGGTTTTATGTAGTATTGAATTCTGAAGTTGGTAAAGGTAACTGGGAGGATGACCCAGTTATGACCCAGGGGTAAATCTAAAGTTCTGCAATTCAGTAGGAAAAATCCCATGCATAGCTACAGGATGGGGGAGACTTGTCTTAGCAGCAGTATGTACGAAAAGGATCTAGGGGTCTTACTGGATCCTATGCTGAACATGAGTCAACAGTGTGATGCAGTGGCTAAAAAGGAAATTCAATTTTGGGCTATATCAACAGAAGTATAATGTCCAGATCACGTGAAGTGATGGTATCGCTTTACTCTGCTCTGGTAAGACCTCACCTGGAGTATTGTGTTCAGTTTTGGGCGCCACATTTTAAGAAGATATAGACAAGCTGGAACAGGTCCAGAGGAGGGTGACGAAGATGGTGAGGGGTCTGGAGACAAAGTCCTATGAGGAAAGGTTGAAGGAGCTGGGGATGTTTCGCCTGGAGAGGAGGCGGCTGAGAGGTACTTGAATATACTTGAAGGGCTGTCATATAGAGGATGGTGTGGAATTGTTTTCTGTGGCCCTGGAACATAGGACCAGAACCAATAGGTTGAAATTAAATCAAAAGAGTTTCCAGCTCAATCTTCGGAAGAACTTCCTGACTGTTAGAGCGATTCCTCAGTGGAACAGGCTTCTTCGGGACGTGGTGGGCTCTCCTTCCTTGGAAGTTTTTAAACAGGGGCTAGATGGCCATCTGACAGCGATGAAGATCCTGTGAATTTGGGGTAGGTATTTGTGGGTTTCCTGCATTGTGCAGGGGGTTGGACTAGATGACCCTGGAGGTCCCTTCCAACTCTATGATTCTATGACCCAAAATAGGTAATATTCCATGGTTGAGGGGAGAGCAAGTCTTATTGGCTGCACTGTACAAATCCATTAGTTCTGCCTTTAACAGTCTATCCTTATCCTGCCCCGCCCTGGCCGGGCCGTGCAAGCGGCTACGAGCTGCGGGGCCGTCAATTGCATCCACGATAGGATGCAGCTGACTTTCGTTTCCCCGGCTTCAGGAGCTTCTGGGGGCGTGGCTGGGGCTTTTATAGCCTCAGCCCGCTTGTTCACTTTCAGTTTGGGAAGCTCTCGACTTGGACAAAGGCACGTTGCTGCCTTCTGCCAAGAGCTTGATCGGAGGCCCCTGTTTTTTGTCCCGGCTGGGAAGAGGTGGCGTCGGAGCGACTTCGGCGTCGGAGACTGGGCTGTGTTGCCCAAGTTTTTTCCCGGTTTGAGGGGACCGGGTTGGCTGGGGCTTGTGGCTGGTTCCTCAAGGGGGGAGTGGGGGTTGTTGATAGCGTGTGTTCATAAGGGAGGGTAAATCTTCCCCTCGCTCCCCCCTCTCTTCTTCTGGAAATGGCCAAATGCGACATCAAGTCGGCATTTCGGCTCTGCCTGTGCACCTGGAGGATTTTGAATTGTTGGGATTCCAGTTTGAAGGAAAATATTATATGGAAAGCTCTCATACGAAAAGTCTCATCATATTGTAACCAGGCCGCCCCCGCAAAATCGGTATATGCCCTGTATATGATATGATATGGATATGGGCTGCTCTGTATCTTGCGCGGCTTTTGAGCGGTTTAGCTCTTTTTTAGAATGGCTGCTAAAGGTTAAGTGAGGGCGCAGCGAGATTGTTCATTATTTGGATGATTTTTTGTCCGTTGGCACTGCAGGGACTGGGCGCTGTGCCAGGCTGTTAGAGCTATTTATGAAACTGGCGGATGACCTTGGTGTGCCCTTGGCGTACGAGAAGACCAAGGGTCCCGCCACTCGGTTAACATTTTTGGGTATTGAGTTGGAAACTTGTCAGCAGGCTTCGCGTTTGCTTGCTGAGAAGGTGCAGCAGCTTAGGGTTAGGTTGGCAACATTAAAACAACAACGTAAGGTTTCGTTCTTAGAGTTGCAGGAACTGGTCGGGCATCTGAACTTTGCCTGTAGAGTGGTTGCACCAGGCAGGGCATTCTTCGGCATCTTTGTGATGCCATGGGGGCCCTGCGCTTGCCTCATCACAGAGTGTGCAAAACTGCTTCCATGAGTTGTGATCTTAAGGTATGGGAGAGTTTTCTTGAGTCATTTAATGGGGTCTCCTTTTGGCGGGAAGATATGTAGTTAGAAGCTGATCTTCAAATATCTTCTGACGCAGCTGGTTCTTTAGGTTTTGGGGTTGTTTTTAGGGGGCACTGGTGTGCCGAGCAATGGCCTGAGGATTGGCAAGACAGTGGTATTTGCAGAAACTTGACCTTTTTGGAATTCTTTCTGATAGTGGTAGCAGTATGCCATTGGGGTGAGCAGTTGGCCAACCAAGTGGTGCATTTTTGGTGCGACAACTTGGCAGTGGTCCACATCATTAACTCTTTGTCATCTAAGTCCATTCCAGTTATGAACCTGGTTAGAGTTTTTACACTGCATTGTCTGCGTTTAAACATTTTGTTTTTAGCCAAACATGTGCCTGGGGTTAATAACGGGGTGGCGGATGCCCCGTCTCATCAACAGATGGAGCACTTTTGTCTGTTGGCCCCAGAGGCAGATCCGCAGCCATTCCAGATGCCCCTGGACCTGTGGCAGCTTGGCAGGCAGAAGTTGGTAGGGCAATTGTTTTAGCTTTGGCCCCCAGTACACGTAAAACTTATGAGCAAGCCGCCCTACAGTTCAGGGTGTTTAGAAGTTCTGCCAATTTGGGTGAGTGTTGGCCTATTCTGGTTTCTCACCTTATGCAGTTTTGCGTGAATCAAAAAAGCAGGGGAATAACTGTGAACTCTTTTAAGGACAGTTAGCTGCCTTAGCGTTTATTAGTAAAGCTCAAGGGCACCCTTCAGCTACAGATGATTTTCAGGTAAAAAAAGATGTTAGAGGGTTGGTCCAGGGAGCGGGGGGCAAGGGCGGACACCCATCAGCCCTTTTCCCCTTCCATACTTCATGGGCTTGGCAAAGTGTGGCCGGAAGTGTGCAGCTCGGATTATGAGGTGGCTTTGTTCCACGCAGCTGCCCTAATGGCATTCTTTGGCGCCTTAAGGGTATGTGAGTTAGTTCCGTTGTCCTGGAAGGATCATTCCGATTGTGTACTGCAGTGTGGCGATGTAACTTTTAGGGAGGAGCGTGGTTTCTTACGGATCCGGCAATCTAAGATGGATCAATGGCAGAAGGGCACCAGGTGGTGATCAGCCCATGTCAGGAGGCAGTTTTATGCCTTGTACAAGCATTGTGGCAATATGTGGCCTTACGTGGGCGCTCACAAGGGCCATTTTTCTGCCATTCGGTGGGGGTGGGGGGTCACTAAGTACCAGTTTTGGACTGTGACTTCTCGAGCATTGGAGAAGCTTGGGCTTGGGAATTTTAAGTTTGGGACCCACTCCTTTCGGCAGCAGCAATGGGATACCCAGGACTGGCTATCCAGAGGGTGGGATGTTGGCGGTCGGCCACTTATTGGACCTATGTGCATCCCTTGTTGTTTCCCTGAATGGCCCTAAGTTTTGGGTTGTGTATTAATGTTTCAGTTGTTTGACTGTTGTTTCATTACAGGTGCTGTGTCTCGCCAGGGGAGGCTGCGGATCCTCATCTGCGGACACAGTATGATATTTTGGGCTGCCCACTTTGCCAGAAGATCGATGGTTGGATCTCAGTTGGGGCTGAGTGAGTGGGCAGTAGTTGATTGGAGGGGACGTAGGGGGCTACATTGGCCTGGCCTTTTGCCCCTGTTGTTTTCCGGAAGGGTCGGTCCGCCGCCTCACATACTCATCATTCACCTTGGGGGGAATGATTTGGGTTTGATGAAGGGGAAGGCACTGTGCAGGCAGTTGCTGACCTTCGGGCCATCGTGAGGAGTCTGGGGTCCGCTTGATTTGGTCTGCCATCTTGCCACGGATTGTCTGGAGTGCCTCTCTGGACCCCGCGGGGATTGAGCAGACCAGAAAAAAGGCAAACCGGGCCCTGAGGAAGGCATTGGAAGGGGGTCTGGGTACCTTCCATCCCCATCCTGTTATTGGGGTGAACAAAAAGGAATTGTATCAGCCAGATGGTGTTCATCTGTCTGACCTGGGGAATCGGGCCTTCTTGAGCAACTTACGGCAAGGTCTTCGGGCGGCTCTGGGCCGCCCGGGGGGCACGAATGCCTAAGCAGAGGCTTGGCATTGGTGGTGGCGGAAGGAGCAGGGGGTTCATACCCTGCTGGTGAGCACCCAGGCCTCTGCACATGTTTAGTGCAGTCAATCCGCGGGAACGACAGATGGGCTTTATGGCTCAATGTCGTGCGATGTGGATCGTGTGCATGCCTCCCCTTGGTTCCCTCTTTCTGGTGATCGGGGCTGAAGCTAAGGGGAAGGCAGTTGTGGTCTGCTGGCCTAGCACTAGCCACGTTTGTATGGCTAGTGCTGGGGGCAGGGTGGCTCACCCATTGTTGGACTTGGCGGGGTCGGTGGAAGACCCCAGGGCTTGTCTTACAGTTGTATTACCTTGCCGTATTAAGTTGTAGTTAATAAAGTGGCCCTTTTCCCATAATTATGTGTCAGCCTCTTTATTCCATATGTGGGTGCAATCCTGCCCCGCCCTGGCCAGGCCGCGCAAGCAGCTACGAGCTGTGGGGCCGTCAATTGCATCCACGATAGGATGCAGCTGACGTTCATTTCCCCGGCTTTGGGAGCTTCTGGGGCCATGGCCGAGGCTATTCACTTTCAGTTTGGGAAGCTCTTGGCCCACCCACCCATTCGCAGTAGTACAGGTTTTGACTGGTCTTCTTATTAGGGGCCGGGTAGGAATTTTTTCACACTCACGGATTGGCTAGTGGTGAGGTGTTTTTTGCCTACCTTGTACTACAAGCCGCGGTGTGGCAGTTAGGTAGGTAGTTCGGTTGGTCACTTTGCAGAAGGAGCAGGGGGTTCATACCCTGCTGGTGAACACCCAGGCCTCTGCACATGTTTAGTGCAGTCGATCCGCAGGAACGGCAGATGGGCTTTACAGCTCAATGTTGTGTGATGCAGATCGTGTGCAAGCCTCACCTTGGTTCCCTCCTTCTGGTGATCGGGGCTGAAGCTAAGGGGAGGGCAATTGTGGTCTGCCGGCCTAGCACTAGCCACATTTCTATGGCTAGTGCTGGGGGCAGGGTGGCTTGCCCATTGTTGGACTTGGCGGGGTCGGTGGAAGACCCCAGGACTTGTATTACAGTTGTTTTACCTTGCCGTATTAAATTGTAGTTAATAAAGTGGCCCTTTCCCCATAATTATGTGTCAGCCTCTTTATTCCGTATGTGGGTGCAATTATTTTCAGTGCTTCCATTTCTGAAAGAGGAAGGAGGGATTCAAGAGAAATACTGTGTCTCCAGTTTGCTTCCTATGTTAGCCAGCCAGGATGAATGATTAGATTCAGATAATAGTTGGAAGAAGTAGCTGGAAGGGTCAGTGTTATAATGCAAATGCAGCCAATATTTGAACGTCATGAGCCATGCCCTTGTGAGCATAAAACTGGCCACATTCTAGGCATAAAGCCGCATATGGGACAACAATGGGACACCCAAGCTCTTCCATAAGCAGCCAGATTGTACCTGCTCAACTGCCTTATTTATTGAGTCAATCCAGATGGGGGCACCATATAGTATTTGAGGGCCTATATTCAGATTGAACACTTTCAAAACAGCTGGAATGTACTGATTCCCTCTTTCAGAGAAAAAGAAACGCAGAAGTGCATTTACATTTGCTTTAGAATTGTCAATTATTGCTCTGCGTCGTTGGGTCCATGTTGCAGTGGCTTGTAAATACAAACCTAGGTATTTGTAGTGTTTAACTAGTACCCAATGCAAAGGTCACAAGCACAAAAATAAAAACATTGCAACATAAAAAATGGTGGTAAACAAGAACTGATGTTAAAAGGCATAACATTATGTCAAGCAATATTTCAGAGAAAAAGCTGCACTAATTCTCAATATAGTGGGCATATGTTCCCTAAAACTATATGCTGAGGTCACAAGACTCCAGTAAGGTGATGCCGGTATGTCGTTCTATCAGTAACTCCAAAACAGTTTCATCTGCAATATACAAGCTCTCAAACTTAATTATCTGAATAAATAATATTATGCTCTTTCCCTCAGGGGCAGGCACTACCTCTATCTATGTGCAATAGTGTTTGCCATTCAGGTTATAATAGGATAAAGAAGGAAGGAAAGCCATTTTGCTGCTATGAATGCCTTCGGTGTCCAGAAGGGAAGATTTCTAAAGATGAAGGTAGGAAGTGACCTGTGAAAATTTTCTTGGCTATATTAACTGTGATGAAACATGTGCACACCAGGGTTCAGAGATGCTAACTATGCTAATGTTTCCAAAAGCACTTTATTCAGTGTTGATGGAGTTTTCTAGTAGTCCAGTATTTTTACTTGGGACTAGAGTCACCAGCCTCCAAGTATGCCCTGGAGATCTCAATGAATTTCAATTGATGACTTGAGTACCTACTGTAGGTCAGTTCCCCTGGCTGCTTTGGTGGAAGGACTATATGACATTATACCGTGTCCCCATCTGCAATCTTCGCCCTTCCCAATCCTATCCAAACCTGAAAATTTCAACTCTACTTGGATTCTATGCAGGGCTTTATTTGTAGTAAAAGTCCAGCAGGAACCTATTTGCATATTAGGCCACACCCTCTGATGCCAAGCCAGCCGGAACTTCGTTCCTGTGTGTTCCTGCTCAAAAAAAGCCCTGATCCTTTGACTGTGTCATGACTCACCCCAGTTCTGCTGATCACACATCAGACAAAGAATGGTCCTTCATGGTGCAGGCCCCTCCAAATGTATTGCAGGGGGACACTGTGGTCCTTCCCTAGAAACCAGGCACAGTCCCTGCCCCCAAGGATTTAAGAGACCAGGAACCTCTTGAGCAGAACTGTATCCCCTTGATTGCTCTGACTGACCTGAAGTCACTACTGGAGCTATATGAGACTTTGTAACACCACCACCACTCTCCCAGACAGGACATAATGAGCTCCATGCCCACTAAGTTGTCTCTGCCACACAACATCCTTCTTCCACTAACATTTATGTTTATGTAAGACGAATGGTTTGCAATGAGCTCTTGTACAAATGGAATTGCTGGATGAAAAGAGGCATGCTCCATTGCAAAGTCTATCTAGTACAGGGGTGTCAAACATGTGGCCCTGGGGCCAAACCAGGCCCCCGGAGAACTTCTATCAGACCGTTGAGCAACTGGCTCTTGTCTGCTTCCTTCTCCCTCTCTCTTGCTTTCTTTTGCATCACAGCTTGCTTTGCAAGGCTTGCTCAATTGCACAGGAGCTACAGATCAAGACCTCTATTTTTTCCATTGGTTGAGTGCCTCCTGGTCCCCTGGGGAGGGAGGGAAAGAGCCTATGTCCAGTTCCCTGGATCTCACAGGAGAAATACAAAGAAAGCACCTTTAAGACCAACAAATGCTAATGTTTTAAGCATGTTTTATTTTAAGTTTTGCTTTGTTTTTTTTTTTTAAAAAAATCTTTAATTGTGTTTATCTGTGTCATTTAAAAACTTTATATCTCTGCTACCTAATCTTAAATAGGTACACACATGGCCCGGCCCAACATGGCCCAGTCCAACGAGTTCTCATTTATGTCAGATCCAGCCCTCATAACAAATCAGTTTATTACTCCTGATCTGGTGTACAAAACATTTGTTTATAGGATCCAGGTAATAGTCTGGTAAAATCACCTTGCTTATAGAACCGAACTTAGCACCAAATTTGACTGCAACAGTGTACATCCTACAATAAATCCAGATAACATAAATGGAGAGGCTGGAATGTATTTCCACTTACAAGTTCAAATCTGAGTATGAAATTGCATGTATACCTGTACTCAGGGGTTGTTTTGTTGAAAAATAGGTGGTGGAGCTCATTAGCATAACTCATTATCATATGCCAGGTCCCCCAGCCAAAAGCAACCTGATGCAAGAAAGGAGAGCCCTGGGTGAGCGAGGCCTCCTTGGGTAGTCAGCGATCCAGCCAGCCCAAGCAGGTCTCACTCACCTGGGTCTCTCCTGGGCCACCCCAGCCCACAGTCAAAGGGACAGCAAGCCATCTGCCACCCAAAATCATAAAAGAAGTGGTGAAAGGTGGCACGGGCTTCTCCAGGGGTTAATGAGAGCTGCTGGGGGTGTGGCAAAGCCCCTGATGGCTGATTGGCTGCCCACTCCCCTAATCCAGGGATTATTATGCAGCTGCCCCTACTATTCAATGGACAAGGTAGGTGGGGAGGAAGAGGAGGAACCCTCAGAAAGGTTCAGGAACTGTCTTCCCATGAGCTCTTGCTGAATCTGAGGCCTGCCTGTACTGGAAGACAATTTTTTTTCTTAATTTGCAAACAGGGAATTGTCTTTCAGGGTTACATATTGAGGGCAGATTACTGGAATTGTTTCTGTTAGTCATGTGTATAAACCACATTGTCTTTTTCAGATATGAATGACTGTTTTCCCTGTCCAGAAGATCATTATCCTAACAATGACCACAACTTATGCATTCCCAAAGTTAAAAACTTCTTATCTTATGAAGAAACATTGGGAGCCAGTCTGGCTACTTCTGCCCTTTTTTTATCACTCCTCAGTGCTTGGGTCCTTGGGATTTTCGTGAAATACCAGGAGACTCCCATTGTCAAAGCCAACAACCGGCACTTAACCTATACCCTTCTCATCTCCCTCCTACTATCCTTCCTTTCTACTTTACTATTTATTGGCCAACCTGAGAAAATCATGTGCCTCCTTCAACAAACAGCCTTTAGCATGATATTCTCTCTAGCTGTGTCTTGTGTGTTGGCCAAAACCACCACTGTGGTCCTAGCTTTCATGGCCACCCGACCGGGGTCAGATATTAGGAACTGGGTGAGGAAACAACTGACAACTGGCATTGTTCTTTCCTGCTTCCTTATTGAAGCAATTGTTTGTACTGTATGGCTCGCAACCTCTCCTCCATTCCCCGATTTTGATATGCACTCAATAACTGAAGAAATTGTACTGCAATGCAATGCAGGGTCAGTCGCTATGTTTTACTGTGCACTGGGGTTTCTGGGCTTCTTGGCCCTTGTCAGCTTCACTGTGGCTTTCCTGGCTCGGAAATTACCGGACAGTTTTAATGAAGCCAAGTTCATCACTTTCAGTATGTTGGTCTTCTGCAGTGTTTGGCTCTGCTTTGTTCCAACCTACTTAAGCACCAAGGGAAAATACATGGTGGCTGTCGAGGTTTTCTCCATCTTGTCTTCCAGTGCTGGATTGCTGGGTTGCATCTTCTCCCCTAAGTTATACATCATTATACTGAAGCCTGAGTTGAATAATAAGGAACAGTTACTAAGGAGGAAAAAAGAAGAATAGGAGCCTAATGCTCTGTGGCCCTGGCCAAGCTGAAGTCATCCTTTGTTAAGACACATTGTAAGCAATGCAGTATCATTTAAGATAGATAGATAGATAGATAGATAGATAGATAGATAGATAGATAGATAGATAGATAGATAGATAGATAGATAGATAGATAGATAAATTTATTGTCATTGTTCTCAACAAAAAGAGAGCAACGAAATGAGGTGCTCTTCCACAAAACATACCAACACATCAAACACACACATATTCATATTCATACCATTTAAATACATCTAAAACCATTTAAATACATCTAAAACAGATAAACATTCATAAAACCATTTAAACCATTTAAATATATCTAAAACAAATAATCATTCATAACCCTGCATTTAACCTAACCACAGCACTTGGATAGAAACTGTCCTTAAATCTGTTTGTCCTAGCCTTCAACACTCTATATCATCTACCTGACGGTAAGATCTCAAACAGCAAATGGCCCAGATGTGAAGGGTCCCTTAGGATCATTTGTATCTACCTTTTACATCCCATATTATACAGATCCACCAATGAAGGGAGAGAACATCCACAAATCTTTTGTGCTCTTCTCGTCACTCTTTGGAGCACCCTTCTCTCTGCTTCCGTGCAGCTCCCAAACCACACGCAGAGGCAATAAGATAAAATGCTCTCAATGCAACTACGATAAAAGGCAACCAGCAGACTCCCTGACAGTTGTAGTGATCTTAAGAGTCTTAAGTAGTATAGTCATTGCTGGGCCTTTTTCTCTAGAGCTAAAGTATTTGCCCCCCATGTTAGATCCTGTTTCATGGTAATTCCCAGAAACTTCCATTCTGTCACCTGTTCTACCATAACACCATCAATAAACAACGGCTGGATGTCCAAACTACTCTTCCTGTAATCCACTATAATTTCCTTCGTCTTATTTATATTAAAAATAAGATTATTTGCTTTACACCAAAGGGACAGCTGTTGAACTTCCCTCCTATACGCAGACTCATCATTCTCAGAGATGAGCCCTACCAACGTTGTATCATCTGCATACTTAATGATTTTGTTACTCAGACTGCTAGAAACACAATCAGACGTGTAAATAGTGAAAAGAAGTGGACTCAAAACACATCCCTGAGGGGCGCCAGTATTTAAGATCTTCACGGAGGAAATATATCCATCCATTTTAACCCTTTGTGAACGACCTGACAAAAAGTTCACAATCCACTCACATATAGAGTCCGACAGCTTCAAATCTTTAAGCTTAAACAACAATCTATGGGGTGATATTGTATTAAAAGCAGAACTAAAATCTACAAACAACATTCTAACATACGTCCCCTTTTTATCCAAATGTGATAAAGCAGTATAAAGAACAGTATTAACAGCATCCTCAGTAGATCTATTTTTCCTGTAAGCAAACTGATATTCATCAAAAATGACAGGAAGGCAGGAAATAATATATTTTTGAACTAATTGTTCAAAACACTTCATTATCACAGAAGTCAAGGCCACTGGCCTATAGTCATTTAAAACCTTTGCTGGCGTCCTCTTTGGTATTGGGACAATAAGGGAAGCTTTCAAACAAGTGGGAACAATGGATTGTGACAAAGAACGATTAAAAATCTCAGTCCACACCCCGGCTAACTGCCCTGCACATTCCTTTACTACACAACCAGGGATATTATCGGGACCTGCAGCCTTTCTAGAATTTACTGCCTTCATTATACACCTAACATCGTGCTCCCTCACAACGAAAGGAGCACCTCGCTCGGTCCCCAACGATGATGTTACTAGTAATTCCGCTTCCTTTTGATCCACTTCAAACCGGGCATAAAAAGTATTTAACTCCTCTGCCAGCTCCTGCTTTCCATTCATACTAGCCTTTAGCGCCTTGAAATTAGTTAACTGCTGAATCCCCTGCCAGGCTTGTCTCAAATTATTCTGAGAAAGCCATTCTTCTATCCTGCCCTTATATTCAGCTTTGGCCTGTTTAATACCCCGCTTCAAATTTGTTCTGGCCACACTGTAAAGTGAGGCATCCCCAGACTTAAAAGCCTTATATCTCGTATGCAAGAGAAACCTAACAGTGCCAGTCATCCATGGCTTTTGATTTGGATAGGTTCGAATACACTTGTTTGTTGTAACAGTATCAATACAGTGGGCCATATATCCCAAAACTGTATCTGTATAACACTCTAAGTCTGGATGTTCAAAGATGTCCCAATTTGTTCGTTCAAAGCAGTCCTGAAGCTGCATAGTCGCCCCCACAGGCCAGCATCTCACTGTCCTAGTTACAACCACCCCCCTCTTCCACTTAGAAATATACACAGGAACCAAGACCAAGGATAAATGATCCGACATACCTAACTGTGGTAGCTGCAAAACTCTATACCCCTGTGCGATATTTATATAAACTTTATCTAAAGTATTCAAACCCCTAGTCGCACATGTCACCTGTTGATAAAACTTAGGAAGAACAACTCGCAAATCAACATGATTAAAATCCCCTGCTACAATAAAAACAGCATCTGGATACTTAGTTTGCAACTCACTAACTTCGTTGCCTAAACAACTCAAAGCTAAATCAGCTTTTGCATCTGGTGGAATATACACAACCAATATAATGACCACACTAAATTCCCGTGGCAAATAAAAAGGTCTAATCTTTACAGTCATATATTCTACTTCAGCAGAACAATGGCTTGTTATGATCTTTGAGTTCGTACTCCAGTCCTCTCTCACATACATACAGACTCCTCCTCCTTTGCTCTTCCCGACAGTCTTGTTCCTATCCAAACAATGTAATGAGAAACCGTCCAACTCTATCTCAGTACTTGGAATAGAGGGGTTTAGCCAGGCCTCAGTAATTAACAGCACACAGCAGTCTTTATCAAAGTTGCTTGTAGAAGCCATTAGCCTTAAATCATCCATCTTGTTTCCGACCGACCTGGTGTTTGTCAGGAAAAGACTTGGAAGCGGCAGCCTCCTCTTTTGTTTTTTCATCCTATACACAACACCAGCCCGACAGCCCCTCTTCCTCTTCCTTGCCGAACATTTCCTTCGTCTGTTTCTACTCCCACTCACCGGAGCCACAATCCACCAGGAGCCAGGAGGCCTCATGATCTCAGCCGGAATGTTCAGACGCCGAGGAAGGTCGGCTGTTATCACCTGTTTACTTTGTAAACCAATCTCCACAAGGTCCCATCTATTATAGAAGACATTCGCCTCACAGGAGGAATTCATAACAGCCGATAACACAGCCACACCCAGCCACAAACAACACACATCCACAGAGCACTGAGCTGCAGCAAGTGATTGCGCCGCCATAAAGTTTAAAGTGCAATGGGTATTTTGACTCCTAGAGTGCTGGAATATTTATCTCTCTACTGCTAAGGAAGATACAGTTAAGACATATCTATAATACTGTAATAAAAATGACATCTCTAAATGAGCTCTTCCTTCCTTCCTTCCTTCCTTCCTTCCTTCCTTCCTTCCTTCCTTCCTTCCTTCCTTCCTTCCTTCCTTCCTTCCTTCCTCTCTTTCTTTCTTGACAAATTGTATACCTTGAGCAGATCTCTGAGAGCAACTATAGCAAAAATAACCTCTAAAACCCCTTAATTAAATTATACTATTTATTTGTTAAATTTTTATGACATATATGCATCCGGATATACATTATCAAATAATATTCCTAGTGCAATTTTATTATGTTACTCATACTCAAAGGAAAGTCAGCCATATTAGGAAATTAATCTAGTAGTCATTTTTAATGGAAATGCATGTGGTGGCAGTGTAACTCAGCTGATCCAGTTTGGATGACATTATACGAGATTGTGTCTCCCATTCAAGAAATCTTCCCATGCAGAATTCAGCAAAGTTATAGGAAGTACCCCCAAATCAGGCTGTACGTAACAGTTGTGTTTCTCACTTGCATAGCCATGTAACTTTTGCCCTCCAGCCCAATCTGCTCCAATGCTTGAAGCATATTATCTCCTGACAAGACTCTACACCTGTTATAGATTCAAGTTCATACTAAAGGTACTGCTAACTGATCAAAGTTCAATATATATATTTTTTTCTCATTAATGCTAAAAAATTGTCCAATATCTTTTTACATTCCACTCTTTCTCCATATATCCTTTAAATTTCTTCCACTCCTTTTTGAATATCTCTAAATCATAGTCTCTTAGCGTTCTAGTTAGTTTGTCCATTTCACTCCACGATAAAACTTTCATAGTCCAGTCCCATTTCTCTGGTATTTTTCCTTGCTTCCAAAGCTGTGCATACAATGTCCTAGCAGCTGATAGCAAGTACCAAATTAGAGTCCTGTCTTCCTTTGGAAATTTTTCTAATTGAAATCCAAGCAAGAACGTCTCTGCAGTTTTCTTAAAGTCGTAACCCAAAATTTTGGAGATTTCTTGTTGTATCATCTTCCAGTACTCTTTCGCTTTTTCACAAGTCCACCACATATGAAAGAAAGAACCTTCATGTTTTTTACATTTCCAACATCTATCCGACATCTTTTTACTCATCTTAGCCAGTTTTTTCGGAGTCATATACCACCTATACATCATCTTAAAACAGTTCTCTTTTATACTCTGACAAGTTGAGATCTTCATTGAGTTCTTCCAAAAATGCTCCCATGCATCCATTTGACCATTTGAGACTTTACTACTTCTTCTTCTGTAGACCATTTCAATAATAATTTATATACTTTTGATATCAATTTTTCATTATCTCCAAGCAGGACCCTTTCCAGTTCTGTTTGCTCTCGTCTGATTCCCTCCGATTTAATATAATTTTCCATCAAGCTTTTGATTTGTTGCATTTTAAACCAATCGTACTTATTGTTTAACTCTTCTGAGGATTTTAATTCGATTTTGTCTCCTTGCATCTTGAGCAGTTGATTATATGACATCTCTCTTTCTTCATCGGATTCAGCTGTTATTTTTATTACTTCTGCTGGCACTATCCATAGCGGTTTTCTCTCGTCCCCATATTTCTTATATTTTATCCAAGTATTTAGTAAACTATTTCTGATATAATGGTGAGAGAAAAAAACGTCCATTTTGTTCTTCCCATAATACATGTACGCGTGCCAGCCGAATTTGGGGAACAGGGAAATTCTGCTTGAACTACAGCTGGGGCTTCGGTTGGCTTTGGGTCAACCGGTGAGCCCAAGTGCCTAAGCTGAAGCTTGGCATTGTGGTGGCAGGAGTTTGATTTTGGCTAGGTAGGTAACTGGTGAGCACCCTCGGTTTTCCCTGTTTTTAGGGGAAGTAGCGGGATGGGATGGCAGCTGGGCTTTACGACTCTCTGCAGTGATGCCCGCTATAGGGTTCCCTCCTCTGGCTGGCCACTCCTGGGTGGGCGGCTTTGCCACTTGGGGGTATTCCCGGCCTTCGCCGGCCTGGCGGTAGCTGGTATAAACTGGCTACTACTGGAGGCTGGGTGGCTCGCCCTACCCGGGCAGGGAAGGGTCAGGGGTTTCCCTTGGACTGTCCGGGAGGTTTAGGTTGCCCCATGCCGTGTTTGGTTCAATAAAGTTGCCCTGTTTGTTTACCCAATACAATGTTTTGTCTCATTCTTCCGACTGGGGGGGCAAATGGGACTGCCAGCTCCATGTTTGAAAATTTCCAGAGATTTGTGTGGTATAGCCTGGGGCAGGTTAGGTTTGGGGTATACTGCCATTGATTCCACCCTCCAAAACAGCCATTTTGGGAAAACTTTTGTTGCTGTAGGTCATTGTTATACCACTTGCTTCTCCTTTTCTGCTGGGGATGACTTGAGAAGCTTCCACTGAGATGGCATAAACATGTTTTCCTCTGCAATACCACCAAAACTCTATATAGCATAGAGGAGTAGTTAATTATGGTCCCTGTAGCTATAAAACTATCATTTATTCTAACTTCTTCTCTAGATCCCTAAGGAGTTCCCCTAGCAAATCTAGAAACCAAGTCTGAAAATGCTATTAGTATCCCCTGTAATGTTCAAGGATGTGACTTGAAGGCAGAAAGGGCTCTGCCAGTCTTCTCACTGATACTTTATATAGCCCAACCTACAAATCAGCCTAGAGTTTGAGAGAGGCTGTGTGACTCCAGAAGACGCTTGCATGGCAAAGAAGGCACAGCTGAACCTGTGCCCAGAAAGAAGGTTTCCATGCATGATGCTGGTATTTGTGAGACTGTTACTGATGTTGATGCCTCAGGCTTTAGGCAAGGTTCCTCTTTATAATTGCATGCCCAGTGATTCTCTTTCCATTCTTCACAAGTATTATCATTTAGGAGACGTCATCATTGGTGGCATCATCTCTCAGATCTACATCACTTCTGAAGCGATAACATTTACAAGCTATCCTCATCAGGAAGAAGTTGAGGAACTCATGTAAGGAGACATGAAAGTCAATCAGGCTAGTCTTAGGGGATGGCTTTTCTCTTTGCTTTGTCTTTGCTTTGATGACAAGTGACTGTCCTTCAACCCCCCCCCCCCCTCATTTAGGTTGTCTATGATGATGTTGATTTATTTATTTCAGGGCTCTTTTTGTAGCAGGAACTCCTTTGTATATTAAGCCACACCATCCTGATGTAGCCAGTTCTCCAGGAGCTTCCAGTAGGCCCTGTCAGAATGCAAAGGAGTTCCTGGTACAAAAAAGCCCTGATTTACTTTATTTATACATCACACTTCTTGCTTAGCCTCCAAGGTGAATCAAGTGATATAAATAGTTCAGGAGGGTGGCCATATTGGTCTGCTGTAGAAGAGCTTGCTTTGATTCCAATAGCACCTTAGAGACTGACAATGTTCTGGGGTTATAAGCTTTCCAAGTGTCAGAACTTCCTTTTGTCAGATACTAGATACCTGATGAAGGGAGTTTTGATGCTTGAAAGCTCTAACTCCAAAATATTCTTGGTCTGCTGTGAAAACATTGGCCGTTTTCCCACTCACGTTTTACTGGCGCCACGACCATCCTGACGCCGGCGAATCTGCCTGGATTTCGCATCAGAAGCTCCGGCGCTCCCAGAAGCGCCGGCTACTTCCGTCGCTAAGCCAGCGCAAACGGAAATCGCAAAGATGCAGGAAAACGTTTGCGCTGGCTTAGCGACGGAAAGCGCCGGCGCTTCTGGGAGCGCCGGCGCTTCTGTTGCGAAATCCAGGCAGATTCGCCGGCGTCAGGATGGTCGTGGCGCCAGTAAAACGTGAGTGGGAAAACGGCCATTGTGAAAGCAACGTCACCCCAGAGTCGGAAATGACTGGTGCTTGCACAGGGGACCTTCCCTTCCTTTCCCTTTCCCTTCCCTTCCCTTCCCTTCCCTTCCCTTTCCTTTCCTTTCCTTTCCTTTCCTTTCCTTTCCTTTCCTTTCCTTTCCTTTCCTTTCCTTTCCTTTCCTTTCCTTTCCTTTCCTTTCCTTTCCTTTCCTTTCCAAGTGCTAAATTACTCCAGTGATGCAAATACTGTCATCAGACAGCAGAAGACATCCCATAAACTTTGCAATAGAACTAAGATCACAGACTAAGAAAAACAATACAGAGAAATTTAACAGACATTATATCAAATAATGCAGAAATCTGGATTTCAAAAAGTAGGAGACAGTATAATAAGAACAGGATAAATGTACAATAAACTCTGGAATGAACTACAATCCTGTTCCTTCTATTTTTTTTTTTAAAGGCCTCCTCTTGATTCCCTTTGTGGAAATTACTGCAAATACAGCTTTGCTCCCCCAACAAATCTTTTGTGCTCCCCCCTTTTTGCTGCAGCTCTTTCTGCCCTCTCTGAAAAGAATCTTCAGGACTGTTTTGAGAAGCAGTGAAAGGAATTGCAGATGAGAAGGAATCTGTTTAAGTTTCTAGACCTGTATGAGCAGAATATTATACTCTGTAGCTGATGCAGCATGTAATTCTGCTGCAGGTTAATAACTCAGAACTACCAACACATCCTGTCCTTGGCTTTCGCTGCCAAGGAGATCAATGGAAATCCATCTATTTTACCCAACATCAGCCTGGGATTTCACATCAATAGCGATTATTTCAAAATAAGGTATACCTACCTTGCTGCAATAGACCTTCTCTCTACACCCAACAAATTAATCCCTAACTACAAGTGTGACATCCAGAACACCCCAATGGCAGTTATTGGGGGACCACCTTCTGACACTGATCTCCATATGGCCACCATCTTAAGCAACTACAAACTTCCCCAGGTAAGGTGGGAGCATGAAACATTGAGAGTTACTCCTGTCTAAGCAAATTGAAATAATTGGTCTTACACAGTGAAATGTTAATGCAAAGCACATGGTCTACCACTGAGTTACAGACCCCATCAAAGTAAAACAAAACAAACAAAAACACCCATGACAGTATTATGCTTTCTTATGTGCACCCATAGAATCACAGATTTGGAAGGGGCCATACAGACCACCTTATCCAACCCCTTGTTCCATGCAGGATCAACCTAGAGAATTCATGAGAAGTGTTTGTCCAGCTGCAGTTTAAATACTGCCAGAGAGGGGGAGCTCTCCAGCTCCCTTAGTAGCTGATTTCACTGTTGAACAATTCTTACCTTAAAGAAAGTTTTTCCTAATATCCAGTCATATTAATATCCAGCCAGTTGTATGAAAATGGACAGGATCTCTCAGGTGAAATAAAAGAACTAAAGACCGCTTCGTCCACACTATTTTTACTTTGGAAATAGATCTCTCTCTTATTTCTTGACTTCCTTCTAGCTCACCTATGGTTCTCCTTCATCATTTAATAACAATAGTCAGTCTGTTTTCTCTCAATGGATGTTCCCAAATAGGAACCATCATTATATGGGGATTATCAAGTTACTGCTGCATTTCAACTGGACGTGGATTGGGGTGATTTATCTGCATAGCCACACCGCTGAGGAATTTTTACACAGCACACTTCCTGTTTTTTCCCAGAAAGGTATCTGCTTTGACTTCATCGAAAGATTTCCCCAAATGGCTTTTTCAAACAATTTTGCTGAAATGATCGAGAAGGGATCACAGTTATATGATAAAGCCATGAGAAGCACCGCCAATGTGCTCATCGTCCATGGTGAAATTCAAAGCATGATGATTTTGAGAATGCTGCTACGTTTGTCAAAAGATGAGAATAGACCAGTGAAGGAAAAAATCTGGATTATGACAGCACACATGGAATTCACATCACTATTCTTTCAAAGAGATTGGGATTTAGATTTCATCCATGGTGCTTTATCGTTTGCCATTCACTCAGAAAAGCTGCTAGGATTCCAGGAATTTCTTCAGAGGAGAAACCCTCAAGTGGAAAAAGAAGATGGCTTTATCAAGGACTTCTGGAAGGATGCATTTAAGTGTTGTTTCCATGACTCCAAGGAAGATATGAAGATCTGTACTGGAGAGGAGAAGCTGGAGTCTCTTCCTGGGTCCGTCTTTGAAACAATCATGACTGGCCACAGCTACTGTGTTTACAATGCTGTCTATGCTGTGGCACATGCTGTCCATGCCATGTTATCACCCAAATTCAGACAAAGAGTAGTGGATGGAGGGACCAGGAAGCTAAATCAACTACCTTGGCAGGTACTGCAGGATAATTCAGTCAACTTTGGTTACAACCCTGGATATTGTGTCCTAGACAGTGTGTCCTGAGGAGAAATCTGTTGCCTAGATATTCTTTATCTGCTTGAAATTTAAATCAAGATCACTGCGAGTTTACGCATCAGTTTACATCTATCTGGTCTGGTTTTATCAAGGGCCCTGAATTTTTAATAATAACTTATAGAGCTGATATGATAGCAGGCTGTTTTCAAGAACACTTATAAAAAAGCAAATTACATCCTTTTTTTGAGGTATTTGTGCGTGTGTGTATGTGTGGTGATAAAAATACAAGATAGGATGAGGGACAATTAGGTTCATTTTCCCTGAGTGACATTGTCATAGATTTTTTGAATTGGTTGGGTTAACAGCAAACATGAGACAAAACATATGAAAGTAGCTAAAGAGAGTGAAATAAGGGTAAAGGTAAGGGTAGTCCCCTGTGTAAGCACCAGTCATTTCTGATTCTGGGGTGATGTTGCATCACAACATTTTCACAGCAGACTTTTTATGGGGTGGTTTGCCATTGCCTTCCCCAGCAATCTACACTTTCTCCCTATCAAGCTGGGTACTCATTTTACCACCCTCGGAAGGATGGAAGGCTGAGTCAACCTTGAGCTGGCTACGTGAACCCATAAGAGAATGAAATACCCGTTGTCAAACAGCCACTCTCTATCTATCTATCTATCTATCTATCTATCTATCTATCTATCTATCTATCTATCTATCTATCTATCTATCTATCTATCTATCTATCTATCATCTATCTATCTATCTATCTATCTATCTATCTATCATCTCTCTCTCTCTCTCTCTCTCTGTCTGTCTGTCTGTCTGTCATCATCATCATCTCTCTCTCTCTCTCTGCAATGTGAAGAGCAGCATGGACTAACCCCTGCAGAGCCATTTTCAGACAGA
This sequence comes from Heteronotia binoei, assembly GCF_032191835.1. Taxonomy (NCBI): domain Eukaryota; kingdom Metazoa; phylum Chordata; class Lepidosauria; order Squamata; family Gekkonidae; genus Heteronotia; species Heteronotia binoei. Next base: position 16,087,702 of record NC_083237.1, on the reverse strand, counting down.
GGGAGGGTAAGGCATGGATGACATCCAGCAGCTCCATGCTGCCCGCAAGGATTGAAGGGTTGGGATCAGCTGCAGACTGGACCAACTGGCTTTGTCAGCTGAGGCTGGCTTTTGAGCCATGCGGTAGAGCAAACCCCTCAACAATTTAAAGCTGCTCCTCAGCCAGCTCACTCTTTGATTGCCTGGTTGATTTTCCGCCATCCTCCTTTCTTTCGTTTGGTTGTTATGGGTCAATATACATTGTCTTGTCATTTTGTCATTACATTTTTTGTCACAGCTCAGGCAGTTTGGGCATTGGGATGGATCTTTGGGGGAGGCGCTCTGCATGCATGCTCACCTCTGCCAGTTTGCGGATTCCCTTGAGGGGTCTTGGGGGTGGAGCCACTTAGTGGAAGGCCCAGTTTAGGGGCTACCAGGTGGCTTCACCATCAGGTGTCAAGGGGACCATGCAGCAGCTTACATGGATCTTGGGGTTTTGCCATTCCATGGTGTCATCCTCCAGCATGTGTACTGGAGGATTATGTTTATCAGATGGCAGGTGGATCCCTTGATGCCAGATCTGTGCCCATGTGGCACCAGTGCTTCTTCAACTGTATCCAATCAAAGCTGTAGCTATGTTCTCACAATTTCATGGTCTATTTGTGTTCCTTCTGCTGCATTGCCTCAGTATCCCTCCCCAGCCTGCACCTTTGTGTTCTTTTAATTTTATTTCCTTGTTTCTCTTAAGCTCCACCATTTTCTGAGAAGCATATCATTTAACAACACTGCCGGGGAAGAGATTTCCTTCAACCCAAATGGGGAACTGGTAGCTGGATTTGATATTATCAACTGGGTCACCTTCTCGAATCAGTCCTTTCTTAGGGTCAAAGTTGGAAGGATAGACCCAAAGGCTCCTCCTGATAAAGTCCTCACCATTCGCCAGGATGCTATTGTGTGGCCAAGTGGATTTAATCAGGTATGGGCTATACCAATTTCAGGACATCTCTAGTCATTTCCCCAGCATTTGAAAAGTTCAATGTTCAATGTTCTGTTCCTGTTTTTTTTTAAGGTGAAGCTCACCTGAAATGCATTTTCTAATCCCTAGTTTAATTTTGAAGGTATATCATTTTATTTTGTACGTATTCATTAAAATGCCAATACCCCAATTTTTTCACACACAGGATGGCTTATTAGAATAACTTTAAAAGTCACATAAGAACAGGGCTTTTTTTTTTTTGTAGCAGGACCTCCTTTGCATATTAGGCTACACACCTCTGCTGTAGCTGACCCTCCAAGAACTAACAGGGCTCTTCATACAGGGTCTACTTTAAGCTCCTGGAGGATTGGCTACGTCAGGGATGGGTGGCCTAATATGCAAAGGAGGTCCTGCTTAAAAAGAAGAAGCCCTACAGAAGAGCCTTGCAGCAAAGAAATTATGGGCCAAAGCTGTGTGCACAGGCGCCAATTAACTACTGATTTTGTAGTTACTTTGTGACTGTAATTTTTGCTCTTATTTTGTGGTGTATTTTGCCTTGTTTGTTTCATTTGCGGTCTTTAGTATTTGTTTATTTACTGATGAATTTTTCACAATTTTTTTCATGGTTATATGATATTTTACTTATATTGTATCCCACCTGTACATTTTATCACCATGAACCTCTTTGATATTTTTGTTTGTAATAGCCTATGGCTTAACACAAATAAATAAACTGTAAACTGTACAGAAGAATCAACACCTAGCAGACATATTTGATTGTGGCATTGGTGGAGATCTAAAAAAATATTGGAACATAAAAAGGTAACCACAAATGGACTTTTGTCCCATTTCAACATCAGCAGCGAAAGAGCAAAGAACAAACTGACAAGGCATGGCATTCTAGTTAAAAATTACAAGGGAGGTTACACAAAGGCCCAGAAAATACTGCGGATCTGGAGTCAGGCTCTGCTTCTAGTGGTCATACATCTTGTACCTGACAATGGGGATAACACAAAAAAGGCCTCTAAAGAAGATGGATTCCATACAGGGTTTTGACACATAATTCAACACTGGTTACTAACATTTCACTATATATGACATAGCAATTTCCTTTATTGGCATTATAAAACTCTTAGTATAAAAAAGAGTAGGGTAAAAGAAAATGCAGAAATAAAACATACACATGTATAAAAAAACATATTTCAAATTCCAGTTCCAATCATAAAAAGTTATGAATTAAATCATTATAAAATAGGTTAGTTTATCATAGTACTACGCAAAACCTTCCAGTTATGACCCAGGTAGGTACAATGAGGTGCTTCATCAGATGGAGAGTCTCGCCTCAGGAGGAGTGCCTTCTGATCATCCGCTTCCTCCATCTTGTGCAACTGGATGCAGTATTTAAGCCGGTCCATAATGCAAATGCAGTTATAAAAGTTATAATGCAAATGCAGCCAATATTTGAATGTCATGAGCCATGCCCTTGTGAGCATAAAAGTGGCCACATTCTAGGCATAAAGCCACATATGGGACACCAAATGGGACACCCAAGCTCTTCCGTAAGAAGCCAGATTGTACCTGCTCAACTGCCTTATTTATTGAGTCAATCCAGATGGGGGCACCATATAGTATTTGAGGGCCTATATTAGATTGAACACTTTCAAAACAGCTGGAATGTATTGATTCCCTCTTTCAGAGAAAAAGAAACGCAGAAGTGCATTTACATTTGCTTTAGAATTGTCAATTATTGCTCTGCGTCGTTGGGTCCATGTTGCAGTGGCTTGTAAATACAAACCTAGGTATTTGTAGTGTTTAACTAGTACCCAATGCAAAGGTCACAAGCACAAAAATAAAAACATTGCAACATACAAAATGGTGGAAAACAAGAACTGATATTAAAAGGCATAAAATTATGTCAAGCAATATTTCAGAGAAGATGCTGCACTAGATCACAAGACTCCAATATGGTGGGCATATGTTCCCTAAAGCTATATGCTGTGATCACAAGACTCCAGTAAGGTGATGCTGGTATGTTGTTCTAGCAGTAACTCCAAAACAGTTTGATCTGCAATATACAAGCTCTCAAACTGCATTATCTGAATAATAATATTATGCTCTTTCCCTTAGGGGCAGGCACTACCTCTATCTATGTGCAATAGTGTTTGCCATTCAGGTTATAATAGGATAAAGAAGGAAGAAAAGCCATTTTGCTGCTATGAATGCCTTCGGTGTCCAGAAGGGAAGATTTCTAATGATGAAGGTAGGAAGTGACCTGTGATTAAACATGTGCACACCAGGGTTCAGAGATGCTAACAATCCGAATGTTTCAAAAAGCACTTTTTACAGTGTTGATGGTGTTTTCTAGTAGTCCAGTATTTTTACTTGGGACTAGAGTCACCAGCCTCCAAGTGTGCCCTGGAGATCTCAATGAATTTCAATTGATGACTAGAGTACATACTGTAGGTCAGTTCCCCTGGCTGCTTTGTAGGAAGGACTATATGACATTATACCGTGTCCCCATCTGCAATCTTCGCCCTTCCCAGTCCTATCCAAACCTGAAAATTGCAACTCTACTTGGATCCTATGCAGGGCTTTATTTGTAGTAAAAGTCCAGCAGGAACCTATTTGCATATTAGGCCACACCCTCTGATGCCAAGCCAGCCGGAACTTCGTTCCTGTGTGTTCCTGTTAAAAAAAAGCCCTGATCCTATGACTGTGTCATGACTCACCCCAGTTCTGCTGATCACACATCAGACAAAGAATGTTCCTTCATGGTGCAGGCCCCTCCAAATGTATTGCAGGGGGACATTGCGGTCCTTCCCTAGAAACCAGGCACAGTCCCTGCCCCCAGGGATTTATGAGACCAGGAACCTCTTGAGCAGAACTGTACCTACTTGATTGCTCTGAGTGACCTGAAGTCACTACCGGAGCTATATGAGACTTTGTAACACCACCACCACCCTCCCAAAAGGACACAATCAGCTCCATGCCCACTAAATTGTCTCTGCCACATAACATCCTTCTTCCACTAACATTTATGTTTATGTAAGACGAATGGTTTGCAATGAGCTCTTGTAGAAATGGAATTGCTGGATGAAAGGAGGCATGCTCCATTGCAAAGTCTATCTAGTGCAGCGGTGTCAAACATGTGGCCCAGGGTCCAAACCAGGCCCCCGGAGAGCTCCTATCAGGCCCCCTAGCAACTGGCTCTTGTCTGCTTCCTTCTCCCTCTCTCTTGCTTCCTTCTGCATCTCAGCTTGCTTTGCAAGCCTTGCTCAATTGCTCAATTGCACAGGATCTACAGAGCAAAATGTTTATTTTCTCCATTGGTTGAGGCTCCTCTCCCTCCTGGTCCTCTAGGGAGGGAAAGAGAAAGCCAGAGCTTCCTATGTCCAGTTCCTTGGATCCCACAGGAGAAATACAAAGAAAGCACCTTTAAGACCAACAAGTGCTAATGTTTTAAGCATGTTTGAAGTTTTGCTACTTTTTTTTAAAAAAAATAAATCTTTAATTGTGTTTATCTGTGTCCTTTAAAAAGTTTATATCTCTGCTACCTAATCTTAAATAGGTACACACGTGGCCCGGCCCAACATGGCTCAGCCCAACAAGGTCTCATTTATGTCAGATCCAGCCCTCATAACAAATCAGTTTGATACCCCTGATCTAGTGTACACAACATTTGTTTATAGGATCCAGGTAATAGTCTGGTAAAATCAACTTGCTTATAGAACCGAACTTAGCACCAAATTTGACTGCAACAGTGTACATCCTACAATAAATCCAGATAACATAAAGGGAGAGGCTGGAATGTATTTCCACTTACAAGTCCAAATCTGAGTATGAAATTGCATGTATACCTGTACTTAGGGGTTGTTTTGTGGAAAAATAGGTGGTGGAACTCATTAGCATAACTCATTAATATATGCCAGCTCCCCCAGCCAAAAGCAACCTGATGCAAGAAAGGAGAGCCCTGGGTGAGCGAGGCCTGCTTGGGCTGATTAGAGATCCAGCCAGCCCAAGCAGGTCTCACTCACCTGGGGTTCTCCTGGGCCACCCCACCCCACAGTCAAAAGGACAGCAAGACACCTGCCACCCAAAATCACATAAGAAGTGGAGAAAGGAGCCACGGGCTTCTCCAGGGGTTAATGCGAGCTGCTGGGGGTGTGGCAAAGCCCCTGATGGCTGATTGGCTGCCCACTCTCCTAATCCAGGGTTTATTATGCAGCTGCCCCTACTATTCAATGGACAAGGTAGGTGGGGAGGAAGAGGGGGAACCCTCAGAAAGGTTCAGGAGCTGTGCTCCTGTGAGCTCCTGCTGAATCTGAGGCCTGCCTGTACTGGAAGACAATTTTTTTTCTTAATTTGCAAACAGGGAATTGTCTTTCAGGGTTAAATATTGAGGGCAGATTACTGGAATTGTTTCTGTTAGTCACGTGTATAAACCACATTGTCTTTTTCAGATATGAATGACTGTTTTCCCTGTCCAGAAGATCATTATCCTAACATTGACCACAACTTATGCATTCCCAAAGTTATAAGCTTCTTATCTTATGAAGAAACATTGGGAGCCAGTCTGGCTACTTCTGCCCTTTCTTTATCACTCCTCAGTGTTTGGGTCCTTGGGATTTTCGTGAAATACCAGGAGACTCCCATTGTCAAAGCCAACAACTGACACTTAACCTATACCCTTCTCACCTCCCTCCTATTATCCTTCCTTTCTACTTTACTATTTATTGGCCAACCTGAGAAAATCATGTGCCTCCTTCAACAAACAGCCTTTAGCATGATATTCTCTCTAGCTGTGTCTTGTGTGTTGGCCAAAACCACCACTGTGGTCCTAGCTTTCATGGCCACCCGACCGGGGTCAAATATTAGGAACTGGGTGAGGAAACAACTGACAACTGGCATTGTTCTTTCCTGCTTCCTTATTGAAGCAATTGTTTGTACCGTATGGCTCGCAACCTCTCCTCCATTCCCTGATTTTGATATGCACTCAATAACTGAAGAAATTGTGCTACAATGCAATGCAGGGTCAGTCGCTATGTTTTACTGTGCACTGGGGTTTCTGGGCTTCTTGGCCCTTGTCAGCTTCACTGTGGCTTTCCTGGCTCGGAAATTACCGGACAGTTTTAATGAAGCCAAGTTCATCACTTTCAGTATGTTGGTCTTCTGCAGTGTTTGGCTCTCCTTTGTTCCAACCTACTTAAGCACCAAGGGAAAATACATGGTGGCTGTCGAGATTTTCTCCATCTTGTCTTCCAGTGCTGGATTGCTGGGTTGCATCTTCTCCCCTAAGTTATACATCATTATACTGAAGCCTGAGTTGAATAATAAGGAACAGTTACTAAGGAGGAAAAAAGAAGAATAGGATCCTAATGCTCTGTGGCCCTGGCCAAGCTGAAGTCCTCCTTTGTTAAGACACTTTGTAAGCAATGCAGTTTTTCATATGTGTATGAACCACCATTGATGCTGCAAGAATTACATAAGTAGTCAGCCAGCTTAGTTTTGTTATTGCTGTGCATTATGACTGCCACTAAAGCATATGATGTTTTTTTTAAAAAAACGTTTTTAAAAAAATCTTCAATAACGTTTTTTTTAATTTGTTTTGAGTTGTTTTGTTTCATGGTCTGTGTGTTACTGGGGAATGTCTTGAACCAAACTCAGGGTAAGCTTGTTTATGTTACAAACAAGGCAAGGTCAGCCTTTTGACTGGCACTGCAACTGAAAATAGAGTTACTTCCTTTGGCCAGGGGGCAAGTGTACTCAGATCAGGCTTCCTGCATTCACTTGATGATGCAGTTGCCCTGACAACTGCTCCTCTGGTCCCCTGAAGCTGGAGAGGGGAGGACCTCTACTACACTAAGTTCCTTTCCTCTCTTCCTAGCCGGTCCTCAAGACAGTCCTGTCAGCCTTAAACAGGAAGGGGAGGGATACATAACACCCACCTCTTCCTTCTCCCATCACCCATTGTTCTGCAGAAAATGGAGGTTTTGACTGTCCTCCTTGGCCACCATACCCAGTTTCCTAAATAAGGCTGTGCAGTCTACATCAGAGGAGGCCTTGGTATCTGCCTAGTGTAAGCCCACTTTGCTGCTCCGCTGCTAGATAGGTGAACCGGCCTCCTAACCTCAATTTGCGGTGATTCCTGACAGTTTTTAGGTCACCCATCATCATCAGGGTCGGCCCAGAGAAGTCTTCAGCCAGCGCTGATAATGGTCCACACCTGGACATGGGTGAAATCCATATGAAAAAATGGACACAAAAACGAGTTTTCTCTCTCCATGTTGCGTTATTTTCAGTATGACACGCTTTCAGATGAACGTAACTCTCCATCCATATCCAACTTGCACCTGATCGACAGTAAACTAAATACCAGCACAGAATGGCAAGACAGGAAATATTTGTCTCTTGCCTTGGTGTTAGGGTTGCATTGCCTTTCAATTCCATAACCCATGTGGAGTGAGGCAATCCAGTATGTCTTCACAGAACCAGATCTGATTAGCTACATGATGTCGACACCGTCATGGTCATCACTTCCCCTTTTTTCAATGAGTTCTGAAAAAAGATTTCAGCCATGGAACAGAAAATGGGCTGTGGGAGGACTATCCACATTTCTGCATATAAACAATTATTGTATTCAAAACAAATTACACACAAGCAGATCAGGGAACAAGGACTCCAATTTCTTTCAAGACTGAATTCAAGGTGCTGGTTTTGCCCTTTATAGCCCTAAATAGTTTAGGGCCAGAAAATGCTTTCACTTGCCTAGGTTTTGGAATCCATTCATGATGTTCTCCTGCTTAAACCAGTCCTACCTATGTATGTACTTCCAAGTCACAACCTACTTATCTTGACCCTTGCTTCCAAAGCAAGCAAAAAGCAGAGCGTTGGGTTTTTTTACCCCTTTCAATTGCCTTCCGCTTCAGAGTCTTCCTTGGTCGTCCCCCATCCTGTCACTTGCAGGAAGGCTTTTTCTACTGCCCCAAGAGACTGTGGAATCCCTCCCCAGCAGTTAAGATGGAGGTTGCCCCTAAATACTTTTGAGACTGAATTTTCCTTTCTTGGAAGTCCTTCAAGCTGTGATAAAGTAGATAACAGAAAGTTGTTATGGTTTTACACCTCTGAAGTTTTTGGATTTTTTTTAGGATATTATATGCATGCTATATAAGAAATTGTATTTCAGTGCCCTAGATGCCACAAAGACATATTGAATAGAACGACAGCCATTTTGAATATATTCCAGAAGCATGAAAAAATGGGTGAAAAGTGGAGAGTCGAGTACCGTTTTTGTACACAGCTTACCACTCAGTCACAATTCTGTTCCCTCCGCAGCGTCCTGTCGGATTTCCCACCATCTTCGCCGGAGTTACAGCAAACGTAAACTGGGTATTAGCGGTTTACGTTTGCTATGCAAAAGCCACGGCACTTCCTGTAACTACGGCGCAGATGGTGCTAAATACGACCGGACGCTGCGGAGGGATCAGGATTGTGACTGCGAGGTTAGCTGTGTGAGAAAACGGTCAAGGTTTTTCATGAACATTTCTGGACTTGTAAATTATCCACCTTCATGGGAGCAACATATTCTCATTAAAATTAAGAAAAGCACTTAAATCAAGTAAAACCAAGTTAGACTTTATTGGCATAAGAATATCAATAAAAATCAATACAGTTTAAAAAAAACCCACAGCCTACATATACACCTGCGTGAGCATAAATTATTTACATGAGATCTTTTGGCTCAGGTTTAGAGCAGAGTAAAAAAAATTGGCCACCTTCTCAGTAACTTTGAAATAAAAGGCCAAGTGCATTTTTTGTAGAAGGAACTCCTTTGCATATTAGGCCACTCCCCGATGTAGCCAATCCTCCTAGAGTTTAAAGTAGGCCCTGGAAGCTCTTGGAGGATTGGCTACATCATGGGTATGTGGCCTAATATGCAAAGGAGTTCCTGCTACACAAAAAGCCCTGTGTAGACCTTAAGGACATCAGAGCAGTCCATCATCTTAGCTAAAACAGAATGTAAATACATGTAACGTCAATCTGTATGCAAATGGCAGTGCAGAAGAACTTTCTTAAATTGATTGGATAGGAAACTTTTGATGGATAACTCCCATGTTTACTACCAACAGTTCTCCTTCCCCTGATGCCTCAGCCTTTTAGGAAATGAATGACTGCCTAACATGCAATTATCTCTGATTCCTGTGATCATGAATTTCCCTACCAAATCAACTCTTAATTTTTTTTTGAATGATTTTATCAAATACCATCAGTACTATTCAGGGCAAGACACTGCTCAGGGCAAGCTTGAAACTATCTGCTTTTGATAGTTTTCCCTAGGCCTGTGGAACCCTGCTGTTGGATTCACCGGATAGCAGTTTCCCAGGTCAAATTTTAAACATCAGATGGTGTAACCAGACTACTGGTAGATAGTGGGGGATATGACTGAAGGTATGTCAAGAGACCAAGTTTCTGTCTTCTTGATGACAGGTTCCAGCTTGCCTTTACAGCACCTGGTATTTCTAATGCTGCCTCAGACTGAATGCAAGAGGAATAATCCTGCCTCATGGATTATGGATGATCAGCTCTGGACACAATACCAGTATTATCAACCAGGGGACATCATCATTTGTGGGCTCACTTCTCAGTTTATCTTGGTTTCTGACAGTGTATCCTTCAAGGAAGATCCCAAAGGAAATCTTATACATGAACCTTTGTAAGAAAATTTATGGGCTATTAGTTTCCATAACATGTCTATTTGGTTTTATAACACTTGCAAAGAGAGAATGCCTTGGATCCTACTAGTTTTCCTGCTACTGAAAAGGAAAGATGAGGTTCCACTTGACCACCCACAAAGCTTATGTTGGCGATCACAGAACACACATTACAAAAAGTACATGGGATGGAGGCTGTAGTTAGAAGAGGAATGCAGTGTGATTGAGTGAAATCATTGGTTAGGTCCAACCAATGTTCGCTCTAAGCTGCAGAGTCTTGTGAGCAAAAATTCTTCTTTGTGAGCCACTGGTATTAAAGTTGTGAGCTACTGCATAGATTATTGTGCTCTGGTGCCATTTTTCCTGAGCTAAGGCAAAAATGTGTGAGCTGGAGGCTAAAAATATCTGAGCTAGCTGTTTGACACTCTTTAAGAGGTGGGGGCAGGGAGGAACTGGCCTACCTTAATCTGGAAGGTTCTTTTAACTGAAGGAATAAGAACATAAGAACATAAGAACATAAGAGAAGCCATGTTAGATCAGGCCAATGGCCCATCCAGTCCAACATTCTGTGTCACACAGCGGCCAACACACACACACACATACACACTGTGGCTAATAGCCACTGATGGACCTCTGCTCCATATTTTTATCTAACCCCCTCTTGAAGGTGGCCATGCTTGTGGCCGCCACCACCTCCTGTGGCAGTGAATTCCACATGTTAATCACCCTTTGGGTGAAGAAGTACTTCCTTTTATCCGTTTTAACCTGTCTGCTCAGCAATTTCATCGAATGCCCACGAGTTCTCGTATTGTGAGAAAGGGAGAAAAGTACTTCTTTCTCTACTTTCTCCATCCCATGCATTATCTTGTAAACCTCTATCATGTCACCCCTCAGTCGACGTTTCTCCAAGCTAAAGAGCCCTAAGCGTTTCAACCTTTCTTCATAGGGAAGGTGTTCCAGCCCTTTAATCATTCTAGTTGCCCTTTTCTGAACTTTCTCCAATGCTATAATATCCTTTTTGAGGTGCGGCTTGAGGAATGATTTGAATATGACTTGTCCATTGCTAAATACGCTCTTTGCTGTGCCTCCTCCAAATTTCTTGCTAGGTCACCATGGCTTGGGGGATTACATTGAGCACTCATACAGATTACCATCTCAGGAATTTATGAATTGTATTGATTGTCATCTTGTTGATGTTGGATGTTATTAATTCTCTATGGATTTTGTATAACATTTGTTTATCCTTATCATTGTAATAGGCCCTGAGCCCTGCTGTGCGGGGGGTTGTCGGACTAAGAATCCAAACAAACGAACACCTGGGCTCTTGTGATTGGTCTTAAATTAACAGTATGAATGTACAATTCTCAGAGAAGCTGAAGGAGATCCTACCTCTTGTCCAACTACTTCACTGAATTAGGTTTCATCAACAGAAGAACTATGACACAATCATAATCTGACTCACCTATACCAAAATTTTTGAATAGCATCAAATATGTAGTTTTCAATTGTTTAATAGTTAAGTTATATTGTTTCTAAAATTGTAACTGGAAATGGTTGTTTTTAACATGACTGTTAGCCACCCTGAGTCCACTTACAGAGAGGGTGGGATATAAATCTAAGGGATGGTGGCTGAGAGGTAGAGCATCTGCTTGGTAAGCCGAAGGTCCCATGTTCAATCCCCGGCATCTCCAAAAAAGGGTCCAGGCAAAAAAGTGTGAAAAACCTCAGCTTGAGACCCTGGAGAGCCACTGCCAGTCTGAGTAAACAATACTGACTTTGATGGACAAAGGGTCTGAGTCAGTATAAGGCAGCTTCATATGTTCATGTTCATATGTTCAAATAAATATAAATAAAATAAATAAATTCATTTATTCAGGGTTTTTTTGCAGGAAAAACCCAGCAGGAACTTGTTTGCATATTAGGCCAGACCCTCTGACATCACCATTGTTTTGTGCAGGACTCTTTTTGTAGAAAAAGCCCAGAAGAAGTTTATTTGCATATTAGGCCACACATCCTGATAAAAGCCAGTCGAAACTGTGTTTCTGTGCATTCCTGCTAAAAAAAAGTGCTGCATTTATTTATTTATACTCCACTTTCCCTTTTGGTTCAAGTTTGAAGCCTTCTTCCAATCTAAAATGCCTTTCTCCAACTAAATTGACTCTTCCTTTGGAGGAAAGATACTTAAGTTGAAGGAAGACTTCTTAGGCTAAAGAGAGGCTTTCTACATGATGATTGGATCCACTCAACAATTTGTAAAAACATTAAATAGGGAAAATTGGAAAACATACTATTTCTTTTTTAAATGGACAGGTTGTTCCCCTTGTTGTGTGTAACGAGAACTGTCTACGAGGTTCCAGCACAAAAAGGAAGGTCCGGCCCCTCCCCAGCCAAGCCGGCTCGCCGGCGTTCGGGCTGGGGGCCGTCTTTGCCCCTTCCCGGAAGGAGGAAGAGGCAGCATCACCCGACATACGGGTGTTTGCTAGGGCGTGGAGTCGGGGCTATATAAGCCCCAGCTCCCGCCCTCCTACACACAGTTCTTTTCGGATCTCTGTTTGAGAGAGCCACGTGTGGGCATCGTGGATCGAAGACGAGGCCTGTATTGTACCTTGGGCCGGAGGACGCGGGCGAAGACGGAGCGCGAGCGGCGGCTGCAGCGCTGGCTGGCTGAGACACGTGCGGCGGCCGAGACGCTTGCGGCGGTGGTTTGCGCTGGCTGGCTGAGATGCGTGCGGCGGCTGAGACGCTTGTGGTGGTGGTTTGCGCAAGCGGGGTTCGGGCGGCCCTTTAGTTGGGTGAAGGGGCAGCTCAGGGGGTTGCTGGCGGCAGAAGGCAAGTGCTTGCGGCGGCCATTTCGTCGGCGCTGGGGCCCTTGGCCCATTCAGGGGCTAATTGTTGACCATTACTGGGGGGGGGAGGCGAGCGCTGGCCTCCTGTTTCTTCACCCCTCGGTACCGGGCGTAGTTTGCAGTGACCCTTCTAAGGGGCAGCGTGCACGCGGCAGCCACGTTAGGGCATCCTAAAGGGTGATTAACATGTGGAACTCACTGCCACAGGAGGTGGTGGCGGCCACGGGTACGGCCACCTTCAAGAGGGGTTTAGATAGAGGTATGGAGCACAGGTCCATCGGTGGCTGTTGGCCACAGGGTATGTGTGTATATGAATTTTTTTGCCACTGTGTGACACAGAGTGTTGGACTTGATGGGCCGTTGGCCTGATCCAACATGGCCCAGTCTCCCGCGCTGTATTCAAGCGCTTTGGCTCCTTGGTGGAGTGGGCGTTATAGGATAGGACCGGGTCTAACGACACGGCATACCTTCGGGGCGCCTACCTTTTGCGGTCCAGCAGGTACATGGTGAGGTGCCTGGCTCTTTCATGTTTTTCAGGAGTTGGTCGTCAAGCTGGGGGTACCTTTGGTATATGAGAATACTGAGGGGCCCAGTACAGTGCTTATATTTCTTAGGCATTGAGCTCGATACCCACCAGGGGGCATTTCGGCTGCCGGTGAAAGTGCTTGCTGACTTTAGGGGCCGGTTGGCTGCGTTTAGGGGGCAACGCAAGGTGTCGCTGCCCTAATTACAGTAGGTGGTTGGTCACCTTAACTTTGCATGAAAGTAGGGGCACCTTGCGGGGCCTCTTTTAGGTGTATTTGGGACACCGGGGGCACCTGCGTTGGACAGCGGGTTCAGTACGGTCCTGCCAATTGGGAATTTTTTTTTCCAATTCTATTGGCAGTTTGGCTTTGGGGTGAGCTACTCGCCGACCGGTTTGGGCTTGTTTGGGGCTTTAACATGGCGGTAGTACATGGTGGTAGTACATGTTAGCAACCCCTTGACCTCTTAAGTCGTGTGTGTGACGAACCCGGTTAGGTTATTCATAATTTACCTCCGGGGGAACGTTTGGTTCCTGGTAGGGCACGTGCCCGTAGGCTGCAATGGGGCGGCGAACGCTCTACCTTGCCAATAGCTGGGGTGCTTTCGGCAGCCCATCCCAGAAGTTGACTCGCGGCTGACATGATTCCTCCCGGATCTCTGGCAATTTGTGAAGCTGAAGCTGGTAAGCATTCCAGCTGGCTTTGGCACCTAGTACCAGAGGGGATCATAGTAGAGCGGCTTTCCTATTCAGGAGCCGCATGGGGCCATGGTGTTGTAGGATTACTGGCCAATTTCGACGGCTCATATTAGGTAATCCTGCGTGTTGTAGAGAGAGAGGTTGGATTCGAGGACTATTGGGGGCCAACTGGCGGTGTTGCCTTTATTGGCAAAGCCCAGGGGTTGGCTGAGAAGACCTAATAGCAGAAGGGCATATGACAAAGCTGCTTCCCAATTCCGAGCATTTGGGAGCACCGCAGGACCACATGTTAATTGGGTGGTTCTGTGACGCGGGTATGCTGTTCCCCTTTCGGGACCACGCTGCTTCATGCGGCCTTGTTGATGGCCTGTTTTTGGTGTTATGTATTGGCTGGTTAGTTGTGCAGTCTAATTACTGACACTGCGGGGTGGGCACCCCAGGATGGGATGTCAACATTGGTTGGCCTGCGGATGGCGGCAACCGTTTGAGCCAGGTGCGCCAGTTGGTTGCCTAGTGGGCATTTTTGGAGGGCATAGGGTTTTATTGCCTCCTGGCCATGACTCGTTCTGACAAAATTTTTGTTTTTCAGGTGCTGTGGCTCGTAGTCAGAGGCAGCGTGTTCTCATCTGCACACACAGTGGGGCATTCCAGGCGGCCCCTCAAGCCATGTGGTCTCCAACAGGCACCCAGCTGGGTTTCAGCGACGGGGCAGTTGGGGAAGGGCTGGGTCGCTGGGGCCGGTGTTGGCCGTAGTGCGGAGAGAGGCGGGGCACCTTCTACGCACATCTGTGTCTTTCGTTGGGGCGGTTTCAGGGGAACACCTATGGCCTAGCACCAAGTGTGCAGGTGGTCTGTATGAACAGCAGATGGGCTACACGACTCAGTGCGGGGACTACAGATCACTGAACAGCCTCACCTGAGCATATCTTTCCATGGGGGATTGACGCTAGCACAGGTGGTGAATGGCTCGGGGCCTGGCCGCTCAGCAACAACCCGAACCTGGAGGGCTTGTGCTGGGGGCAGGGTGTTCGCCCTCTGGACAAGGCGGGGTCAGGGTGTGACCCCAGGGCTTGTCCTTCTTGGTTGGTCCTGGTGTGGTCAGCTAGATCGCCATGAAAGACTTGGAGGTGTTCCCTTTCACCTGGGGGGATAGAGTGCACTAAGCGCAAGGCCAATAGGGCCATGTAGAAATTGGGAGGGAACGACTTGGGGCTGCTGCGTGGGAAAGCTCCCTCCCAGCAGGTGTTGGCTGACCTCCGCGAGATTCAGCGGAGGTGGCCCGGGGTCATTTTGGTCTGGTCGGCAATCTTGCCATGCAGGGTGTGGAGATATGCCATTTCGCCGGGCGGTGTTGACTGTGCCAGGCGCAGGCCAATAGGACCATTCAGAAAGCTATGCAAGGGGAATGGGAATCTTTCTCCCGCATCCGGCCATACGGGTCATACAGGTTGACCTGTATCGGCCAGATTGTGTTCATCTTTCTGAGTTGGGCAACCGGGCCTTTTTTTTGATGAGCTTCGGCAGGGGGTTCGGTTGGCTCTGGGCCACCCGTTGGGGCGCTAATGCCTAAGCAGAGGCTTGGCATTGGCGGTGGCTGGAGGAGGTTTGGCCACAGGGTTTTCCAGGGGAGCACCTATGGCCTAGCACCGGTGGTGCGGTGGTCTGTATGAACCGTAGATGGGCTACACAGCTCAGTGCGGGGAATGCAGATCACAGGGAGCCTCACCAGGGCGGATCTTTCCATGGGGATTGATGTCGGCCCAGATGGTGGATGGCTGGAGGCCTGGCCGCTCGGCTACAACCCGAATAAGGCGGGCTTGTGCTGGGGGCAGGGTGGCTCACCCTTTGGACAAGGTGGGGTCCGGGGTTGACCCCAGGGCTTGTCTGGTTCAGGTTTTCACCCCCCTGCCAGTTACAGTTAACTAAGGGTTTAATAAAGCGGCCCGGTTTAAAACCCAACACTTGTGTCTGCCTCTTCATTCCGACTGGGGGGGCAAAAGAGGAGAAGCGTTTTGCTGTTATGATTGTGCTCCATGCCCAGAAGGAAAAATTTCAAACCAGAAAGGTAGAAGTCATTTTACTTAGCATTTAAAGTAGAAAGTGTTTGTGGTAAAAGGAAAACAAAAATCATGTGTTCCTCACATGCAGACTCCATGTACAATAGACAGACGGAGTTCAGGGATGCTAGTCTACTCGCCTCTTAACCTTTCTGGTCCAATCGTGAAGCTGCCTTGTACTGAATCAAACCCTTGGTCCATCAAATTCTGTATTGTCTATTCAGACTGCCGGAGGTTCTTTGGAGTTTCAGGCAGAGGTCTTTCACACCATCTACTGCCTGATCGTTGTAACTGAAGATGCCAGGATTGAAGCTGGTACCTTTTGGGCGCCAAGCAAATGCTCTACCTCTAATCCATGGCCCCTCTTTACATTCTACAGAACTAAGGAAATCGGAAAGTTCTGTATTTTTTGATATATGATACAAGTAGTATATACATATCGGGTCAGTATAGAACTTTACAGTACTATGATTTTATTGAAAAATACTTTATTTTTAATTTTTGTTTTAGAGATGAATTACTGTTTCAAATGCCCAGAAGATCATTATCCCAACAAGGATCAAAATGGATGCCTTTCAAAGAATCTCAATGTTCTGTCTTTTGATGAACCATTGGGCATAAGTTTGGCTGTTTGGGCTCTGTGTCCTTCTGTGACCACAGCTGTGGTGCTGGGTATCTTCATTAAGCAACAGAATGCACCCATTGTCAGAGCCAACAATCAGAATCTCACCTACTCTCTGCTTTTTTCCGTCTCGCTCTGCTTCCTCTGCTCTTTGCTATTCATTGGCCAGCCTCACTTTCTGATCTGCCTTCTATGACAAATTGCTTTTGGCATCATTTTCTCTGTGGTTATTTCATGTGTCTTGGCAAAAACCATCACTGTGGTTTTGGCTTTCATGGCCACTAAACCGGGATCGTGGATGAGGAAATGGGTGGGAGAAAGAGTCGCCATCTCTATTGTTCTTTGTCTATCATTCATTCAGGTGATTATTTGCATGACTTGGCTATTTCTTGATCTCCCATACCCAGATTTTGACACACACTCGCTAGCAAAAGAAATTATAGTACAATGCAATGAAGGATCTGTTGGAATGTTTTATTATGTTCTGGGCTACATGGGGTTTCTTGCACTTGTCAGCTTCATTGTGGCTTTCTTTGCTAGAACACTGCCCGATTCCTTTAATGAAGCCAAAGTAATCACTTTTAGTATGCTGCTGTTTTGCAGTCTGTGGGCATCATTTGTCCCAACATCTTAGTACCAAAGGAAAATACATGGTGGCTGTGGAGATCTTCTCCATCTTGGCTTCCAGTGCTGGATTACTAGGCTTCATCTTTTTCCCAAAATGCTTTATAATGGTCCTAAGGCCTGAATTAAACTGCAAGGCACAGCTATCAAGGAAAAAATCAATCACAATGTAACAACCCTAAAACTGCTTACACAAAAAGTCATTTAGTAAGAATGGGTGGTTGCATCTGTTATGGACTCACTGGAATCTCCTAACCTCAGGGAGACTAGAATTCACGCCTGGTTAGTACTTGGATGGGAAACCACCAAGCAATTTTAGGATAGCTATGCCTCTGTTCTTATTTTGCCCTGAAAACTCTATAGGATTGCCATAAGTCAGTTGCAACATGGTGGGGGGGGGGTGAGAGGGGGAAGTTTCTGATGCAGTTCAGATGCAGTTCAAATGCCACATCCTTAACCATTCCATTACCATATTGAGGCCCCTATTCAGAACTTCCAAGGACCTACTCAGCTCAACTGATAAGGAAAAACGAAGTCGGTTGTGATACTCTGTATCCCTCTCTGTGGTTTTATGTAGATCGGAGTTCCCTAATAGCAGGGTCATGACCCAGCACTGGTCCACAGAGCCCTCAACACCGGGCTGTGGGGCATCCTAACCCCTGGCCAACCCTGCCTCCCCTCCGCATGGCGCCTCACTCCGCAGCATTGCTCCCCTTCACACCTCCTTCACAGCTGAAAAGGGCACGTGGCTCTTCCCTCGCTGGCACGTCCTTCCCATCCAGGAAATGCCGGCGAGGGAGGAGCCACACGCCCTTTTCAGCTGCAATCTGTTCAAGCTGCCACAGGCTTGGGCCAGTGTGGAGTGAGCTCCATGCATATTTCCCACTGATCAGGCCATCAGTTGGGAGCAGGCTTTAGGCAGTGTGAAATTGACCTGCCTGCGGTGGTGAAGGGAGGCAGAAGGAGGTGCAGAGGGGCGCAACGCAGTGCAGGGGAGGAGTCTACAAAATACCCTGCTCCTGTAGTGCAATATACATTGGCACTACTCAATGCAGTATCAACACCCGCCTCACCGAACACAAGAGACACTGTTCCTTGTTTCAGCCATAAAAATCAGCTGTAGCTGAACATGCACTTCAAGAAGGAGACCACGTCATCCACTTTGAAAGAACTGAAGTCCTTTCTACGGCCTCACATTATCATACCCGCCTGAACAGAGAAGCTATTGAGATTTACAAACACCAGCACAACTTTAACAGAATGGAAGAAGGCATTTCCATCCACCAATCTTGGTATCCAGCTCTGCAAAACACCCTACAGACTATAAATGGCAGAAATTCACAGAAAAACCAGCACATTCCACAGAACAATCAGCACAGTCAACAACCATCTTCCTTTTCTTCACACCCCTTCCAACCCTTCCAGCAATTAACACAGAACAATGGTCACATTCAACAGCCAGTTTCCTTATCACTACCCTTCCAGGAAGCCCCACCAAACAATGGGCACATCCACAAACCTATTGCCCTTTCACCACACCCCCTCCAGCCTAGAAAAAGCAGCTCTCCAGCAGCCCTGGCCTCACTCAATGCACAGCAGCCAAGAAGGTCAGAGCGCCTGCTCCGATTGCAATGCCACTGAGGATGTTCTCCACAGCCGAGAACAAAACGTCTGGAAGAAAAACTTTCTCCAGTAGAACACCTCGAGATTGGATTACTGCAATGCCCTCTACATGGGGCTGCCCCTGTGCCGGACCTGGAAATTGCAGCTGGTGCAGAATGCCGCGGCCCGGCTGTTATTGGTCCTCCCAAGGTGGGGGCACATCCGGCCGGGCCTTCGGGCTCTGCACTGGCTTCCAATAACATACCGAGTCCGGTACAAGGTGCTGGTCATTACCTTTAAAGCCGTATATGGCCTGGGACCTGCCTACCTGAAGGACCGTCTCTCCCCACACGTTCCCCAGAGAGTACTGAGGTCTGGGACTCAAAACCTTCTCACCCTCCCCGGGCCCAAGGAAGTCCGTCTCAAGACAACCAGAGACAGGGCCTTTTCTACAATGGCCCCCACATGGTGGAACCAGCTGCCGGAAGAGGTGAGGGCCCTGCGGGATCTTACTCAGTTCCGCAGGGCCTGTAAGACAACCCTCTTCCGGTTAGCTTATGCCGACTAGATAAATGTAGCTTATCAGATTTTAGTGAAATATACTGGGTAGTTTTAATGTTAAGATTTTAAGGTTTTTAGGTTTTTTAAATGTTTTGACTTTTAAAAGTATTAACTTTGTACCTTGTTTATTGTTTTGTCGTTGTTGTTAGCCGCCCTGAGCCACTTTGTGGGAAGGGCGGGATATAAATTATAGAATAAATAAATAAATAAATAAATAAACACGGCACTTGAGCCCGAAAGATTCAACAAACCCCAATGATGTTACCAGCCGTGAAAACCTGAAACATTAGAAGATAGTTTCATGTGTTCATCAAGGTTTCAATTCCAATTTGATTATGTATGGGCAAAAGACCCCAAAAGTGGTAGAAGTTCCAATACTCCAATGAACAGCAAGTACCCAGTAGACCTCTTCACCATTATGCTAGGGCAGAAGGAACACAGTGCCTAATATTGGATTGGCCAGTGAAATAAAAATCCCAAAGTATATGTTTTGAATGCTAAAATGTTTTTCTCTTTCCTTTATGGACAGACACTGCCCCTTTCTGTATGTAAGGATGTTTCCCTTCTGGGCTATAGTAGGACAAAGAAAGGAGGGAAGCCATTTTGCTGCTATGATTGTATTTCATGTCCATTAGGGAAGATTTCAAACCAAATGGGTAAGAGATGTTGAGCGCAGAATATGTTAACTGCAATCTGGGTTATGAGCATTCAGGAATAAAGATTCTCTTTTTCCTAATGTTTAAAAACATTGTTCACAGTTCAATGATGATGGTAGTTATTGATAAGAAGATGGAGTCTGACATACCCACAGAAACCTGACATACCCTCCCTGTAATGGAAAGAAACAGTGGTGGACTGACCATTAAGGCCACCAGGAGAAGTTCCAGTGGGCTGTTGGCCCAGTTCCCAGAATTTGCTGTTCAGGTACAGCAGACCTCTTTCAATAATTGAGTTGAAATTCTGTTTTTGCAATGTCATGCAGGACTACTTTTGCCCACACTTTGAGTGTGACTTTTTGCAAATATAATTACAGGATGCAAATTCCCCTTAAGCATTCATTCAAAGCTGAAGTTTTATTATTGTAATGCTCTCTAGGAAAGTCTGTCTTACATGGCAATCTACATTTCCCTTTTCTTTTCCAGACATGGATTACTGTTCTCCATGCCCAGAAGATCATTATCTGAACAATGACCAAGATTCATGCCTTCCAAAAGTCATAAGCTTTCTGTCTTATAAAGAGCCTTTAGGGATCAGTTTAGCTATTTTTGCTCTTTCCTTTTCTTTCATCACAGCTTTGGTGTTGGGAAGTTTTGTGAAGTACCAGGACACCCCCATTGTCAAAGCCAACAACCAGAGCCTCTCCTACGTTCTCCTTGTCTCTCTCTTCCTGTGCTTCCTTTGTGCTTTGATCTTCCTTGAGTGACCTGAAAAAGTGAGATGCCTGATTCGTCAAGCTGCATTTGGCATCATTTTTTCAATGACTGTTTCTTGTGAGTTGGCCAAAACCATTACGACGATTCTAGCTTTCATGGCTATCAAGCCAGGGACCTAGATGAGGAAATGGGTGGGGAGAAGACTGGCCAGCTCTATAAGAATTTCCTGTTCCCTCTCTCAAGCAACTATTTGTACTGTGTGGCTTGCAAGCTTTCCTCCTTTCCCAGATATTGATATGAACTCAGTATCTAGCGAAATTGTTGCGGAATATAATGAAGGGTCAGCCATAATGTTTTACTGTGTCCTGGGCTTTATGGGGTTCCTGGCTTTTGTGAGCTTCACTGTGGCTTTCCTAGCTAGGAAGTTACCAGATTTATTCCATGAAACCAAATCCATCACATGGTGGCTGTGGATGTCTTCTGAATTTTGGCCTCTACTGTTGGCTTACTGGGGTGTATCTTTTTCCCTAAATGATACATCATTGTGCTGAGACATGATCTGTATTAGAGAGAGCAACTAATAAACAGAAGAAAGAGAAGAATAGGTGCTTACTTTGTAGGAAGCAGCTAAGAATCGTGTCAAGTGTTTCTAAGGGAGTGATCACACAAGAGCTTTGGCACAGCAGTATCCCAGCTCTGAAAAAGCCAGTTCTCTTTGATCCATGCCATGACATTCTCACAGTCCCCACCTACTGCCAGGAAAGTCGTGGATCACACACGGATAAGAAGGGCATTCAGACTTCTCATGTGCATGTGGGGTGGGTGCATCATGCACTCCTGCTGCTCAGACATCCAGGAAATGTGCCCTACATATGTTTTAGAGGTTTACTACTGGAAAGTTCCTGGTAGCTATTTAATCTGGTCCCAGTCCATTTTAAAATGAGTTAGGTACAGGTGGAACCTGGAGGGGGGGGGCAAATGTGCATATGTGATCATGCACATTAAATCTGAATGGGAGGTGTGGCTACGTCAGAACAAATCTCTTGTGTGATCACACCCTAAGTCTTAACTCATTTCTTCCTAATTCTGTGCAATCAACTAAGGGATTTGTAGATACTGTTCAGCACAAATGGTCTCCATTCCCCAAACTACTTGGCTGCTCTGTCAATGATGGCCTGATTTGGGAATTGTAATGGTTCTTCAACCCCAGATGACTCATGGGTTTCCTTAATTCCTCTACCTATGGTATAGCAACCAACCAGGAATACACCCTCATTGTCCATCTTAAAATATCCCCAAAAGTACTGCTCAGCCCCTTGAAAGACACCAGTTTCCTGTGTATTGGCCAAAGCAATCACTGTGGTTCTAGCTTTCATGGCCACCAAACCAGGATCAAGAATAAGGAAATGTGTGGGGAAGAGAGTGGCCAAATCTGTAGTTATTTCCTGCTCTTTCATTCAAGCCATTATTTGTACTTTGTGGTTGGCAACTTCTCCATTTCCAGATTCTGACATGCATTCAATGACTGAAGAAATTGTACTGCGATGTAATGAAGGATCAGTCTCCATGTTCTACTGTGCCCTGGGCTATATGGGCTTCCTGGCTGTTGTCAGCTTCACTGTGACTTTCTTTGCCAGGAGGTTACCTGACAGTTTCAACCAGGCCAAGTTCATCACCTTTAGCATGTTGGTCTTCTGCAGTGTTTGGGTGTCCTTTGTTCCAACCTACTTGAAAACCAAGGGAAAATGCATGGCGGCTGTGGAGATCTTCTCTATTTTACCCTCCAGTGTTGAACTACTGGGCTGCATCTTTTCCCCCAAATGTTACATCATTTTACTGAGACCTGATCTGAACAAAAAGGAAATACTTATTAAAAGAAATAAATAATAAATGTTTCTGTGTCTTCTCTTATAGCCTGATTGAAAGGTGTGATGAAGTTTTGATATTGAGAATTTCCATCTCAGTTGAGCTAGGACTGCTTTTAGGCACTGCAATGTGGTATACCTCAGGCATCAAACTGCATAGATAAATGTCCTGTTAAATTTTGGTGAGCGTGAAAAAAACCTTCATGAGAGTTGTCAAGAGCTTCTCTATCTTGTTTTTCACATTAGGTTACACCGGTATGCTCCTTTTTTGTTGAGTTAAATAATACCAGGAACAGTTAATAAAAGACTGAAATATTAAAAATGTCTGGCTGTGATCTAGAGCTGAATGCACGTTGTCTTAGAGTGTCCCTTTCTGCAGTGTAGGCACTACCAGGTGGCCAGTAGGGGTATCTTGTCCTAAGGAAGCAGGTTTTCAGAACTGCACTTAAGGATAAAGTTTAAAGTGTAATGGGTATTTTGACTCCTAGAGTGCTGGAATATTTATCTCTCTACTGCTAAGGAAGACAAAGTTAAGACGTATCTATAATACTGTAATAAAAATGACATCTCTAAATGAGCTCTTCCTTCCTTCCTTCCTTCCTTCCTTCCTTCCTTCCTTCCTTCCTTCCTTCCTTCCTTCCTTCCTTCCTTCCTTCCTTCCTTCCTTCCTTCCTTCCTTCCTTCCTTCCTTCCTTCCTCTCTTTCTTTCTTGACAAATTGTATAACTTGAGAAGCTCTCTGAGAGCAGTTATAGCAAAGGAACCTCTAAATCTCCTTAATTAGCTCATCCAATTTGGATGACAGTATAAGAGGTTGCGTCTGCCGTTCAAGGAATCTTCCTATGCAGAATTCAGCAAAGTTATAGGAAGTACCGCCAAATCAGGCTATACGTAACATAGCGATGTAACTTGTGCCCTCCAGCCCAATCTGCTCCATTACTTGAAGCATATTCTCTCCTGACAAGACTCTACAGCTGGGGCGGTTGGGGGGGGGGGTCAGTGGGTCCCAGAGGACAACATGGAAAGCTGCAGAGTACATTTGTGGGAACCGTTCACGGAAGTGGAGGAGTATAAATCAATGAAAACAAATACAGCAACTGCAGAAGGAGACAGGCTTCAGCTCCACTCTATGTGCACTCAGTTGTTGTTGTTTTTTTAAGAAAATGAAAAAGGTTATTTATATTTCCCTTCAAAGTATATACATGTGTGTTTGCTCTTTACTGTCCTAGTAGTAGGGAACACCTTGAAAGAGTTGAAGGCAGTGCATTGCAACCAACTGGGGAGTTGTAGGCAGGGATACGGGTGAAGGCGCAACAGCAACTTCAGCACTGATTCACTTCTGCTAAAAGTTGGAAGTGACACCAGTAGTTTTCTGAATGTCCAGAAACTCTATGGTAATTCTAGTGATTCCTACAGCTACTCTATCCTTAAAGCCACCAATTCTGTTTTTTTAATAGCTAGTGATGTGACATTGCAATTATTGTTGTATTGCTGTTCCCCACACCTTTCTCCTGTGAGCTGCAGGAGTAGGGGGGAATCTCCACCCCCACTTGGAGAATAGGACTTCTGGCCTTTAATCTCTGTCTTGGTCTCTTCCTTTAGTCTTCAGGGCAGGCAGGCTGGAGGTGGAGGTGATCAAGCTATCTGCCTTTATTCCACCAAGCAAACGCCCCTTTACACTTTTAACTTGCTGTTAGTATTTATGTGCAAATCTTATGTCTCTTTTCCATGCTGCAGTCATCCTTTCTGTTAGGCTTATGGGTTGGTGTAACCTGATTCCCTCACCAAGCCCAATATGTGCAAGTAAAGAAGATAGCTCAGGAAGAAGCTATGGAGACTCATGTGTGGAGGTCGTGGTGGAGGTAACAGCGCTCACACAATTTTGTTAAGATTGTTTTAACATCATAATAAGTCTCCAGCAAAGAATTTGCTAGCTTGGATTGATATTTTTTTCAAAGCCTGCAACTTCAAAAAGCTTCCATAATAGCAATAACCTCATAAAAACATAAGAGAAGCCATGTTGGACCATCCAGTCCTACACTCTGTGTCACACAGTGGCCAAAATCCAGGTACCATCTGCACCAGAACTCTAACAGCAGGACCAGAACTCTAGAAGCTCTAGTCTCTAATCCCTGCAATCAAGAGGACAGGGTCTTAGAGCCTTTTGTTGACTTTTGTTAAAAGGCCATCAGCCTACAATAGCTCTCTGATGTTGTTACTTCCAACTCAAGTAGCATTGATGCAGGCAGAATCAAGCACCCTCAGGTTATGTGGGAAAAAATGGGACTGCCAACTCCATGTTTGGAAATTTCCAGAGATTTCTGTGGTATAGCCTGGGGCAGGTTAGGTTTGGGGTATACTGCCATTGACTTCACCCTCCAAAACAGCCACTTTGGGAAAACTTTTGTTGCTGTAGGTCATTGTTAGACCACGTGCTTCTCCTGTTCTGCTGGGGATGACTTGAGAAGCTTCCACTGAGATGGCATAAACATGTTTTCCTCTGCAATACCACCAAAACTCTATATTGCACAGAGTAGTTAATTATGGTCCCTGTAGCTTTAAAACTATAATTTATTTTAACTTCTTCTCTAGATCCCTAAGGAGTTCCCCTAGCAAATCTAGAAACCAAGTCTGAAAATGCTATTAGTATCCCCTGTAATGTTCAAGGATGTGACTTGAGGGCAGAAAGGGCTCTACCAGTCTTCTCACTGACACTTTATATTGCCCATCCTACAAATCAGCCTAGAGTTTGAGAGAGGCTGTGTGACTCCAGAAGACGCTCGCATGGCAAAGAAGGCACAGCTGAAGCGGTGCCCAGAAAGACGGTTTCCATGCATGATGCTGGTATTTGTGAGACTGTTACTGATGTTGATGTCTCAGGCTTTAGGCAAGGTTCCTCTTTATAATTGCATGCCCAGTGATTCTCTTTCCATTCTTCACAAGTATTATCATTTAGGAGACCTCATCATTGGTGGCATCATCTCTCAGATCTACATCCCTTCTGAAGCGATAACCTTTACAAGCTATCCTCATCAGGAAGAAGTTGAGGAACTCATGTAAGGAGACATGAAAGTCAATCAGGCTAGTCTTAGGGGATGGCTTTTGTCTTTGCTTTGTCTTTGCTTTGATGACAAGTGACTATCCTTCAAGCTTCCCCCCTCCTCACCATTTAGGTTGTCTATGATGATGTTGATTTATTTACTTCAGGGCTTTTTTTGCAGCAGGAACTCCTTTGTATATTAGGCCACGCCCTCCTGTTGTAGCCAATTCTCCGGGAGTTTTCCAGTAGGCCCTGTCAGAATGCAAAGGGGCTCCTGCTACAAAGAAGCCCTGATTTAATTTATTTATACATCACACTTCTTGCTTAGCCTTCAAGGTGAATCAGGTGATATAAATAGTTCAGGAGGGTGGCCATATTGGTCTGCTGTAGAAGAGCTTGCTTTGATTCCAATAGCACCTTAGAGACCAAAGATGTTTTGGGGTTATAAAATTTCCAAGTGTCAGAACTTCCTTTTGTCAGGTACTAGATACCTGATGAAGGGAGTTTTGATGCTTGAAAGCTTTAACTCCAAAATATTTTTGGTCTGCCATGAAAACACTGTCAATACAGAGTCTGAAACAACTGGTGCTTGCACAGGAGACCTTTTCTTTCCTTTCCTATGATGCAAATATTGTAATCAGACAGCAGAAGACTTCCCATAAACTTTGCAATAGGACTAAGATCACAAACTAAGAAAAACAACACAGAGAAATGTATCAGACATTATATCAAATAATGCAGAAATCTGGATTTCAAAAAGTAGGAGATAATATAATAAGAACAGGATAAAAGTACAATAAACTCTGGAGTGAACTACAATCCTCTTCCTTCTATTTTTTTTTTTTAAAGGCCTCCTCTTGATTCCCTTCGTGGAAATTACTGCAAATACAGCTTTGCTCTCTCAACAAATCTTTTGTGCTCCCCCTTTGTGCTGCAGCTCCTTCTGCCCTCTCTGAAAAGAATCTTCAGGAATGTCTTGAGAAGCAGTGAATGGAATAAGATAAGAAGGAATCTGTTTAACTTTCTAGACCCGTATGAGCAGATTTGGACTTCTTGTGTAGAAAGGGGGTGCAGATCACTAGAAGTAGTAGCGGTATTTTTATCTTGCTTTCTGCAACCACTGATCCATAGCCCCACTTGGTAACTAACTTTTTCCTTTAGCTGATTTGAGGGAGTAAAGGCCCAGCTACAGAACTCACGGGACATATGGTGGTGGTGAAGTGCTGTCAAGTCACATGGGTGACCATGTAGAGCAGTTTTTAAACTAAATCTTGGGGGAAAGCCAACAGGAGATGAAATGTCTCTGGTTCGGGAGGACTCATCTCGAAGAGATGAAGGGTTGGCTGCTATTTTTCTACCGGGTAACAGATTAGTTGTCCACTGTGATGGCGACAAACAGTATGGACTGTCTGCCAGATTCTCGAGGCGGCAGGAGGGAGGTGGGGGGCCTAGCTTGCCTGGGAAATTATAGATGTTTGTATGCAAATGCTAGAAGTGTCCGAAGTAAAATTGGTGAATTGGAATGTTTAGTGTTGGGAGAAAACATAGACATTGTGGGAATTTCAGAAACTTGGTGGAATGAGGAGAATCAGTGGGACACGGTGATTCCTGGATATAAGTTATATCGGAAGGATAGGGAGGGAAGGGTTGGAGGTGGGGTGGCGCTGTATGTCAGAGAGGATATACGGTCCAGTAAGACTGAGGTTAGAGAATTAGATTCCCTTTTAGAAATGCTTTGGGTTGAAATAGAGGGCCCAAAAGGAAATTTAACTATGGGAGTTTGTTATCGCCCACCAAATCAAAAGAGAGAGGATGATTATAATATGATGGAAGGCTTAAAGGTATCGGCTACACGTAAAAATTGTGTCATAATAGGTGATTTTAACTACCCGCAGATTGATTGGGTCAATATGTGTTCTGGTTGAGAGAAAGAGATTGAGTTTCTTGATCCTCTCAATGACTGTGCTATGGAGCAGATGGTCTCAGAACCTACCAGGGGTGGTGCGATCCTGGATTGGTCCTAAGTAATGCCCAAGACTTGGTGAGAGATGTAAAAGTGATTGTGCTGCTTGGGAGCAGTGACTATAATGTTATTGATTTCACCGTTTGTATGAATAGGGAGTTGCCCCAAAAGACCGCCACAACCACGTTTAACTTTAAAAGGGGTAAATTCTCTGAGATGAGGAGGCATGTGAGGAGGAAACTGAAAAAAAAGGTAAATATGGTCAAAACCCTTGGGGAAGCTTGGACACTATTTAAAACTATAATCCTAGAAGCTATGATAAAATACATACCACAAGTTAAGAAAGGCCAAACAAGTATAAGAAGAGGCCAGCATGGTTAACAAACAAAGTAATGGAAGCTGTAAAAGGTAAGAAGGACTCCTTTAAGCAGTGGAAAACCAGTCCAAGTGAGATTAATAAAAGGGAACACAGGCTGTGGCAAATCAAATGCAAGACTGTGATCAGGCAGGCAAAAAGGGACTATGAGGAGCATATTGCAAAAAACATAAAGACCAACAATAAAAATTTCTTCAAATATATTAGAAGTAGGAAACCAGCTAGGGAACCAGTGGGGCCCTTGGATGACCATGGGGTAAAAGGATTACTGAAGGAAGATAGGGAAATGGCTGAGAAGCTGAATGCATTTTTTGCCTCCGCCTTCACCGTGGAAGATGAGAAGTGTTTGCCCGCCCCAGAACCACTAATGTTGGAAGGGGTGTTGAAAGACCTGAGTCAGATTGAGGTGACAAAACAGGAGGTCCTACAACTAAAAGACGAATTAAAAACTAATAAGTCACCGGGTCCGGATGGCATACATCCGAGAGTTCTGAAAGAACTCAAAGTTGAACTTGTGGATCTTCTAAAAAAAATCTGTAATCTTTCATTGAAATCTGCCTCCGTTCCTGAGGACTGGAAGGTAGCAAATGTCAACCCCATCTTTAAAAAGGGTTCCAGAGGAGATCCGGGAAATTACAGGCCAGTCAGTCTGACTTCAATACCGGGAAAGTTGGTGGAAACCATTATCAAGGACAGAATGAGTAGGCACATTGATGAACACGGGTTATTGAGGAAGACTCAGCATGGGTTCTGTAGGGGAAGATCTTGCCTCACTAACCTCCTACATTTCTTTGAGGGGGTGAACAAACATGTGGACAAAGGAGACCCGATAGATGTGGTTTACCTTGACTTCCAGAAAGCTTTTGATAAAGTTCCTCATCAAATGCTCCTTAGAAAGCTTGAGAGTCATGGAGTAAAGGACAGGTCCTCTTGTGGATCAAAAACTGGCTGAGTAATAGGAAGCAAAGAGTGAGTATAAATGGGCAGTCTTCGCAGTGGAGGACGGTAAGCAGTGGGGTGCCGCAGGGCTCGGTACTGGGTCCCATGCTCTTTAACTTGTTCATAAATGATTTAGCGTTGAGAGTGAGCAGTGAAATGGCCAAATTTGCGGATGACACTAAATTGTTCAGGGTGGTGAGAACCAGAGAGGATTCTGAGGAATTCCAAAGGGATCTGTTGAGGCTGGGTGAGTGGGCGTCAACGTGGCAGATGCGGTTTAATGTGGCCAAGTGCAAAGTAATGCGCATTGGGGCCAAGAATCACAGCTACAAATACAAGTTGATGGTGTGTGAACTGGCAGAGAATGACCATGAGAGAGATCTTGGGGTCGTGGTAGATAATTCACTGAAAATGTCAAGACAGTGTGCGTTTGCAATAAAAAAGGCCAACGCCATGTTGGGAATTATTAGGAAGGGAATTGAAAACAAATCAGCCAGTATCATAATGCCCCTGTATAAATCGATGGTGCGGTCTCATTTGGAGTACTGTGTGCAGTTCTGGTCGCCGCACCTCAAAAAGGATATTATAGCATTGGAGAAAGTCCAGAAAAGGGCAACTAGAATGATTAAAGGGCTGGAACACTTTCCCTATGAAGAAAGGTTAAAACGCTTAGGGCTCTTTAGCTTGGAGAAACGTCGACTGCGGGGTGACATGATAGAGGTTTACAAGATAATGCATGGGATGGAGAAAGTAGAGAAAGAAGTACTTTTCTCCCTTTCTCACAATACAAGAACACGTGGGCATTTGATGAAATTGCTGAGCAGACAGGTTAAAACGGATAAAAGGAAGTCCTTCTTCACCCAAAGGGTGATTAACATGTGGAATTCACTGCTACAGGAGGTGGTGGCGCCCACAAGCATAGCCACCTTCAAGAGGGGGTTAGATAAAAATATGGAGCAGAGGTCCATCAGTGGCTATTAGCCACAGTGTGTGTGTATGTGTGTGTATGTGTGTGTGTGTATATATATTTGGCCGCTGTGTGACACAGAATGTTGGACTGGATGGGCCATTGGCCTGATCAACAGAGGTGGTTTCCCATTGCCTGCCTCTGTGTAGCAACCCCAGGCTTCTTTGGTGGTCTCCCATCTAAGTACTAATAGGAATCACCTTGTTTAGCTTCTGGACTTAGTTTGGGCCATCCAGGTCAGCTGCAGACCACATGGTGAACTTAAAGATACTGAATGTTACATTCTCTGGCTCATGAAGAAATAATATTATACTCTGTAACTGATGCAGCATGTAATTCTGTTCCAGGTTAATAACTCAGAACTACCAACACATCCTATCCTTGGCTTTCGCTGCCGAGGAGATCAATGGAAATCCATCTATTTTACCGAACATCAGCCTTGGATTTCACATCAATAGCGATTATTTCAAAAAAAGGTATACCTACCTTGCTGCAATAGACCTTCTCTCTACACCGAACAAATTAGTCCCTAACTACAAATGTGACATCCAGAACACCCCAATGGCAGTTATTGGGGGACCACTTTTTGACACTGATCTCCATATGGCCACCATCCTAAGCAACTACAAAGTTCCACAGGTAAGGTGGGTGCATGAAACATGGAGAGTTACTCCAGCCTAAGCATATTGAAATAATTGGTCTTAGATAGTGAAACGTTAATGCAAAGCAAATGGTCTACCACTGAGTTACAGACCCCATCAAAGTAAAACAAAACAAACAAACAAAAACACCCACGACAGTATTATGTTTTCTTATGTGCAGCCATAGAATCACAGATTTGGAAGGGGCCATACAGACCACCTTATCCAACCCCTTGTTCCATGCAGGATCAACCTAGAGAATTCATGAGAAGTGTTTGTCCAGCTGCAGTTTAAATACTGCCAGAGAGGGGGAGCTCTCCAGCTCCCTTAGTAGCTGATTTCACTGTTGAACAATTCTTACCTTAAAGAAAGTTTTTCCTAATATCCAGTCATATTAATATCCAGCCAGTTGTATGAAAATGGACAGGATCTCTCAGGTGAAATAAAAGAACTAAAGACCGCTTCGTCCACACTATTTTTACTTTGGAAATAGATCTCTCCCTTATTTCTTTACTTCCTTCTAGCTCACCTATGGTTCTCCTTCATCATTTAATAACAATAGTCAGTCTGTTTTCTTTCAATGGATGTTCCCAAATAGGAACCATCATTATATGGGGATTATCAAGTTACTGCTGCATTTCAACTGGACGTGGATTGGGGTGATTTATCTGCATAGCCACACCGCTGAGGAATTTGTACACAGCACACTTCCTGTTTTTTCCCAGAAAGGTATCTGCTTTGACTTCATCGAAAGATTTCCCCAAATGGCTTTTTCAAACAATTTTGCTGAAATGATCGAGAAGGGATCACAGTTATATGATAAAGCCATGAGAAGCACCGCCAATGTGCTCATCGTCCATGGTGAAATTCAAAGCATGATGATTTTGAGAATGCTGCTACATTTCTCAAAAACTGAGAATAGACCAGTGAAGGAAAAAATCTGGATCATGACAGCAGAGATGGAATTCACATCGCTATTCTTTCAAAGAGATTGGGACTTAGATTTCATCCATGGTGCTTTATCATTTGCCATTCACTCAGAAAAGCTGCTAGGATTCCAGGAATTTATTCAGAGGAGAAACCCTCAAGTGGAAAAAGAAGATGGCTTTATCAAGGACTTCTGGAAGGATGCATTTATGTGTTGTTTCCATGACTCCAAGGAAGATATGAAGATCTGTACTGGAGAGGAGAAGCTGGAGTCTCTTCCTGGGTCTGTCTTTGAAACAAGCATGACTGGCCACAGCTACTGTGTTTACAATGCTGTCTATGCTGTGGCACATGCTGTGCATGCCATGTTATCACCCAAATTCAGACAAAGAGTAGTGGATGGAGGGACCAGGAAGCTAATTCAACCACCTTGGCAGGTACTGCAGGATAATTCAGTCAACTGTCGGTACAACCCTGGACATTGTGTCCTAGACAGTGTGTCCTGAGGAGAAATCCGTTGCCTAGATATTCTTTATCTGCTTGAAATTTAAATCAAGAGCACTGTGAGTTTACACATGTTTTTATCTATCTGGTCTGGTTTTATCAAGGGCTCTGAATTTTTAATAATAACTTATAGAGCTGACATGAAAGAGGGCTGTTTTCAAGAACACTTATACAAAAGCCAATTGTATCCTTCCTTTGAGGTATTTGTGTGTGTGTGGTGATAAAAATACAAGATAGGATGAGGGACAATTAGGTTTATTTTCCCTGAGTGACATTGTCATAGATTTCTTAAATTGGTTGGGTTAACAGCAAAGATGAGACAAAGCATATGAAAGTAGCTAAAGAGAATGAAATAAAGGTAAAGGTAAGAGTAGTCCCCTGTGCAAGCACCAGTAATTTCCGACTCTAGGGTGACGTTGCATCACAACATTTTCACAGCAGGCTTTTTATGGGGTGGTTTGCCATTGCCTTCTCCAGTCATCTACACTCTCTCCCCAGCAAGCTGGGTACTCATTTTACCGACCTCAGAGGGATGGAAGGCTGAGTCAACCTCGAGCTGGCAACCTGAACCTAGAAGAGAATTAAATACCTGTTGTCAAACAGCTACTCACTCACTCACTCACTCACTCACTCACTCACTCACTCACTCACTCACTCACTCACTCACTCACTCACTCACTCTATCTATCTATCTATCTATCTATCTATCTATCTATCTATCTATCTATCTATCTATCTATCTATCTATCTATCGATCGATCGATCTATCGATCTATCTATCTATCTATCTATCGATCTATCGATCTATCGATCTATCGATCTATCGATCTATCTGTCTGGGACTGGCTTTTGAGCCGTGTGGTAGAGAAGACCCCTCTGCAATTTAAAGCTGCTCCTCAGCCAGCTCACCCTTTGTTTGTCTGATTGCTTTCCCTCCATCCTCCCTTCTTTCGTTTGGTTGTTATGGGTCAATATACATTGTCATGTCATTTTGTCATTACTTTTTTGTCACAGCTCAGGAAGGTTGGTAATTGGGATGAATCTTTGGGGGAGGGGCTCTGCTCGTGTGCTCACCTCCGCCAGTTTGAGGATTCACTTTAGGGGTCTTGGGGGTGGAGCCACTTAGCGGAAGGCCCAGTTTAGGGGCTACCAGGTGGCTTCACCATCGGGTGTCAAGGGGACCATGCAGCAGCTTACATGAATCTTGGGGTCTTGCCATTCCATGGTGTCATCCTCCAGCATGCGGACTGGGGGATCATTTTATCAGTTGGCAGGTGGGTTGCTTGATGCCAGATCTGTGCCCATGTTGCACCAGTGCTTCTTCAACTGTATCCAATCAAAGCTGTAGCAATGTTCTCACCAATTTCTTGGTCTATTTGTGTTCCATTTGCTGCATTGCCTCAGTATCACTCCCCAGCCTGCACCTTTGTGTTCTTTTAATTTTATTTCCTTGTTTCTCGTAAGCTACACCATTTTCTGAGGAGCATATCATTTAACAACACTGCCGGGGAAGAGATTTCCTTCAACCCAAATGGGGAACTGGTAGCTGGATTTGATATTATCAACTGGGTCACCTTCTCGAATCAGTCCTTTCTTAGGGTCAACGTTGGAAGGATAGACCCAAAGGCTCCTCCTGATAAAGTACTCACCATTCGTCAGGATGCTATTGTGTGGCCAAGTGGATTTAATCAGGTATGGGCTATACCTATTTCAGGGCATCTCTAGTCATTTCCCCAGCATTTGAAAAGTTCAATGTTCAATGTTTTGTCCCTGTTTTTTTTTTGTGGTGACGCTCACCTGAAATGCATTTTCTAATCCCTAGTTTAATTTTGAGGGTATATCGTTTTATTTTGTACGTATTCATTAAAATGCCGATACCCCAATTCTTTCA
Organism: Heteronotia binoei; assembly: GCF_032191835.1. Classification (NCBI taxonomy): domain Eukaryota; kingdom Metazoa; phylum Chordata; class Lepidosauria; order Squamata; family Gekkonidae; genus Heteronotia; species Heteronotia binoei. The sequence goes on along the minus strand of NC_083237.1, from coordinate 16,054,020 downwards.
CACACAGGATGGCTTATTAGACTAACTTTAAAAGTCACATAAGAACAGGGCTTTTTTTTTTTTTTTTAGCAGGACCTCCTTTGCATATTGGGCTATACACCCCTCTTGTAGCCAATCCTCCAAGAACTTACAGGGCTCTTAGTATAGGGTCTACTTTAAGCTCCTGGAGGATTGGCTGCATCAGGGATGTGTGGCCTAATATGCAAAGGAGGTTCTGCTAAAAAAGAAGAAGAAGAAGCCCTACATAAGAACATACAGAAGAACCAACAGCTAGCAGACATATTTGATTGTGGCATTGGTGGAGAACTAAAAAAAAAATTGGAACATAAAAAGGTAACCACAAAAGATGATGAAGAAGAAGATGATATTGGATTTATATCCCACCCTCCACTCCAAAGAGTCTCAGACCAGCTCACAATCTCCTTTACCTTCCTCCCCCACAACAGACACCCTATGAGGTGGGTGGGACTGAGAGGGATCTCACAGCAGCTGCCCTTTCAAGGACAGCTCTGCAAGAGCCATGGCTGACCCAAGGCCATTCCAGCAGTTGTAAGTGGAGGAGTGGGGAATCAAACCCAGTTCTCTCAGATAAGAGTCCGCACACTTAACAACTACACCAAACTAGCTCTCAAAGGACTTTTGTCCCACTTCAACATCAGCAGCAAAAGATCAAAGAACAAACTGACAGGGCATGGCATTCTAGTTAAAAATTACAAGGGAGGTTATGCAAAGGCCCAGAAAAAGTTTGCGGATCTGGAGTCAGGCTCTGCTTCTAGTGGTCATACATTTGGTACCTGACAATGGGGATAACACAGAAAAAGGCCTCTATAGAAGATGGATCCCATATAGGGTTTTGACACCTGATTCAGCACTGGTTACTAACATTTAACTACATATGACATAGCAATTTCCTTATTGGCATTATAAAACTCTTAATATAAAAAAGAGCGGGGTAAAAGAAAATGCAGAAATAAACCATACACATGTATAAAAAACATATTCCATCTTCCAGCTCCAATCTTAAAAAGTTATGAATTAAATCATTCTAAAATAGCTTAGTTTATCATAGTGCTACGTAAAACCTACCAGTTATGACCCAGGTAGGTGCAATGAGGTGCTTCATCGGATGGAGAGTCTTGACCCCACACAAACTCAGGAGGAGTGCCTTCTTATCATCTGCTTCCACCATCATGTGCAACTGAATGTAGTTGTGACAGATCCGGCCCAATTCTGCCTTCAGACCTGGTCCCGTCAACTCCCTATTGAGTCGCCAACTCCTGGAGGGAGCTATTTCTCCTCCGGCCACTTGGCCTCGCTGCCACAACCTGCTCAGTCTAGGGGTTCAGATTGAGAGGAACAGGACTCCCAATCCCCCTCTCCAGCTATGAGGCCAGGCCTCAAGGTCCTCTGCCACCCTGTACTTGGGTATCACAGAGACCACAGCACTTCTTTGGGGAACCCCTGGAGGATTGGCACCTTATCCAACTGCATGCCTTCCCCCTTCCCAAGGTCCCCCTTCATAAAGCAGCGTGGTCTAAGCGGTTGGGGATCTATGTGGTACAGAGTTTGACTGCCAGCATTCAAAACAGTAAAAATGTTTAATAAGAAGAGAAAGAAAAAAATAAAAACAAAGGCCCTGACCTGCCTCTTAGTCTTTGGGGCCTCCCACTTTTGGATTGTCTCCACTTTGTCCCACAGTGGAGTTATTCTCCCACTCCCCACCTTATGTCCAGGGTACACCACCTCTAACATTCCAAACTGGTATTTGTTCAGTTTAATCGTGAGGCCTGCTTTCTGGATTGCCTCCAGCACTTTGACCAAATGTTCAAGGTGAGAATCCAAGTCCTTACTAAAAATGGCGATGTCATCAATATAAGCTACAGCATAGTCCGACATGCCACTTAACAGGTTGTTCACCAACCTTTGGAAGGATGAGGGAGCATTTCGGAGGCCAAAGGGCATCACCCTGACTTCATACAGTCCATCTGGGGTGATGAAGGCTGACTTGGCCCTTGCCTCAGACTCCAATTCCATTTGCCAGTAACCTTTGCACAAGTCCACAGTAGATATCACCCTAGCTGAGCCTAGCATATCCAGCAGGGTATCTATCCTGGGCATAGGATATGCACCTGGTTTTGTGATGTTGTTTAATTTTCAGTAGTCCACACAAAACCTAATTGAGCCATCTGGTTTGGCTACCAACACCACTGGAGCTGCCCATGGACTTACTGAGGGTTGTATGACTCCCATCCTCAGCACCTCTTGGACCTCCCTCCAGATATCTGCCAACACCTTACCGTTGACTCTGAAAGGGGAGCACCTGATAGGCCCATGAGTACCTGTGTCAATCCGATGTCGTGCCAGGCCTGTTCTTCCTGGCTCTTTCTTGAAAATATCCTTAAACTGTTGCAAAACCACAAGGATCTTTTCTTTGTCCGGCACAGATATAGTTATAGACCACAACAACGCTTCCCACTGTACCAGTTCTGAAAAATGGGCTAGAACATCCAATGGGTCATCATCTATCATCTCAAGGTTTCCTTCCTGTCTGGTTATATGCAGCACCAGGGGCCTCTCTAAGAAGGGCTTTAGCATATTCACATGCACCACTTTAGTCTTTTGCCCAGACCTCTCCATAGACACTGCATATGTGACATCGTCCAATTGGTCCACAATTACATGGGGACCGTCCCATGCAGCTTTTAGTTTATTAGTGTGCAGTGGCAGTTAAAGCATCACCCTATCCCCTATTTCAAAAGTTCGGGATCTGGCTGTTTTGTTATACCAACTGTTCTGATTGCTTTGAGCTTTGAGCAGGTTCTCCCTCACCAGATCCATCATCTCTTTCAGTTGCTCCCTGAAGGACAACACATAGTCTACTACTGACATCTTAGTCTTTGGGATTTTCTCCTCCCATCTCTCCTTGACCAGGTCTAGAGGTCCCCTGACCCTTCGGCCAAACATAAGTTCAAACGGAGAGAACCCGGTGGATTCCTGGGGTACCTCCCTATAAGCAAATAATAATTGTGGCAGTTTTTCATCCCAGTCTTGGGGATGAGTATCAACATAAGCTCTTAGCATTCCTTTCAAAGTCCCATTAAACCTCTCCGTTAACCCATTTGACTGAGGATGGTAGGCTGTGGTTTTCAGATGTTTCACTCCACAGCATTTCCACAAACACTCCATTAGTTCTGACAGAAAGTTACGCCCCCTGTTTGTCAGAATTTCAGCAGGAAACCCCAGTTGACAGAACACCTTGATCAGGGCTTCTGCTACTACTGGAGCCTCAGTGGAGGCTAGAGGCACTGCTTCTAGGTACCTGGTTGCGTGGTCCACAATAGTTAATATAAACCGTTTGTCTCTCTGAGTGGGTTTTGGGAATGGGCCCACAATGTCGATTCCTATCCTTTGGAATGCCTCTCCCATGATAGGAAGGGACTGCAAAGGAGCTCCTGCTTTGCACCCACTTTTGCCCACCTTTTGGCAGGTTGGACATGACTTGCAGTAGTCCCTCACATCCTGAGCCAGCTTCGGCCAGTAAAAATTTAACAAAAGCCTCTGTCTGGTCTTGTTAATCCCTAAGTGTCCAGCACATGGTATGTCATGTGCCAGCTCCAAGAGCTTCAGCCTGTATTTCCTGGGAACCACAAGCTGTTGAACTGCTTCCCAAGTCACTCGTCTACCAGGTGGCAACCAGAGCCTATATAAGTGATCCTGCTTCCATACCACGTGTTCAGTCAGAGCTTCTGAGAACTCCACTTCCTGGTCCCTTGCTACCTTACGCAGCGGTTCCAGACTAGGGTCACATTGGATCTCTGACAGGAAAGTTTCTGGTTCCCCTAGACTCTCTGCTCTCAGCTCCTCCAAGCCACCCATAGTCCCACTATTCCCAGGACACTCAGACAAAGTTTGGTTTGGGTTCTCTGCCCCCTCAGTTGGTTTTTCAGTGTCAACCAACTGAACTCCTTCCTGCCTGGAAGGCTCCACAGCATCCTGCTGCCCTTGGGTGAATTGGCACCCCTCTTCCCATTGGGCACACCCTCCTTCAGGGCTTGAGACAGGCTGGTCCTCCCCCTCCTGGGTGACTGACCTCTCTTCGTTCTCAGTAACCTGGGCTATTTCCCCCTCCCTGTTTGGTGGTGAGGTGGCTTCCCTAAAGTTGCCTTCCTCCTCTCACTTTCCTCTGCGGGTTTGGCTGTGGGTTACAGCATTGATAGAGTACTGGCCAACCAACAAATCCCGGCCCAATAACACTGGAACTGTCTGTTCCTTCATTACCCCCACCTCCATAAGACCTGCTGATCCTCGCCATTCCACTGGCATCTGGGCCACAGGAATCTTGGCGGGTGGTCCCAGAACCCCCTTGATTCTGAATGCCATATCAGGGACAATGTCAGCTTCTGACACCAGATCTGCCCTCACAAGGGTGACTGAAGAGCCAGTGTCATCATATCCCAAAACCAACCGGTCTTTAAGCCTTACTGGTTCAACAAAATCACTCCAGGCCTCTGCAGGCTCCATTCTGGTGAAAAGACATGCATGGCATACCACGGCCACGTACTCCTCCTTCACCTTAGGAGTGACTGGTGCTTTTGTTGTGGGTTTGGGGGTTTCGGCTTGCAGCTCTGGGCAGGCCAACCTTAAGTGCCCAGCCCGGCCACAGCTGTAGCACGTTCGAATCTGGGGCCAATCCTGATTAGTCAAATCAGGGGATTTCCTACCCTTTTCCTGGGCAGGTTTCCCTTCCCTTTTGGGTGACGGTTGTTCCTTCCCACCCCTTAGGGACCCCTTTTGTCCCCTTCCCAACTGGAAAGGGATCCAATTCAACCCATCTCTGTTCTGCACCAGCTCGTCCGCCAGTTCTGAGGCCTTCGTAATGGTTTTAGGTTTCCTATCTTTTACCAGGCATTTCAACTCTTTGGGAAGTCAACAACTGAAACAAAGCCTTAAAATCCTGGGCTTTTTCTTCCTCTGCCCATCTCTTCCCAAGATCACCTAGCTTTACACCAAATTCAGAATAGGATTTACATTCTGGTGGGGCTAAACCCCTGAACTGCTTTTGGAAGTGGTCTGCCCCCAGCTTAAACCTTTTAAAGACAGTGGCTTTATAGGCTGCAAAAGGTATCCCCCCATCTTCCATAGGTATGCTGTGATAGATGGCTGCATGTTCTCCAGTCAGGATGCTACAGAGGTAAGACATAGTCTTCCTCTGCAATTCCCCACTGTTTGGCTGCCTTCTCAAAGTTGGAGAGGTATATGGAGGGGTCTTCTCCCTCTTTGTACACTGCAAAGTCTTTGGGGGTGACTTTGATCTTTTTGCTTTGTTCAGCTTTCAGACATAGCACCTCAAGCTCATGGTGGCATTCCTCTTCCTGCTACCGTCTGAGGATCTCAGCTTGTCTTTCATCCCTATCTCTTTCCTCCCGGCTGCAGATCTCTGCCTGTCTTTCATCCCTCTCTCTTTCCTCCTGTCTGCGGTCTCAGTCCGCCTCGATACGCATTCTCTCCAGTTCCAATTGTAGCCGTAAGGTTGCTTCTGACTGGGCGGAGTGCACTTCTGCAGGTGCCCCTGCATGCTGATTATGCTCCAACAGGAGGTCTTGCATATCTGCTACAGTCATGTTGTCACACTCCAGCTTTTGCTTTGCACACTCTTCCTGGAGCTGTGGCTTTGTCATCTTCAGGATGTCCTGTCTCTTGGCACGCTCCATCCTAACTAAACTAAACTTTCCCTACTCCAGATGACCCGAAAATAAAACAAAACCTCTGTTGCTTCCTCTGGGTGCTTGCACGTATCAAATTCAAAATGCCAACTTAAAAAAAAAATGCCTGGCCAATCAAGTTCTCTGTTTGTTCTTATCCCACCGCTGCCACCAAATGTGACGGAACCGGCCCGATTCTGCCTTCAGACCTGGTCCCGTCAACTCCCTATTGAGTCGCCAACTCCTGGAGGGAGCTATTTCTCCTCCGGCCACTTGGGCTCTCTGCCACAACCTGCTCAGTCTAGGGGTTCAGATTGAGAGGAACAGGACTCCCAATCTCCCTTTCCAGCTATGAGGCCAGGCCTCAAGGTCCTCTGCCACCCTGTACTTGGGTATCACAGAGACCACAGCACTTCTTTGGGGAACCCCTGGAGGATTGGCACCTTATCCAACTGCATGCCTTCCCCCTTCCCCAGGTCCCCCTTCATAAAGCAGCGTGGTCGAAGCGGTTGGGGATCTATGTGGTACAGAGTTTGACTGCCAGCATTCAAAACAGTAAAAATGTTTAATAAGAAGAGAAAGAAAAAAACAAAAACAAAAACAGTTACATGTATAGCACAGCACCTGAACAGCAACAAGAAGGACAAATAAAAGGTAGATTTAAATGCATCCTCTCGTCCCTGGTGTAAACTTGCCCTACCTTGTGAATTACTGCATGGGGGCCACTCCGCCCCTCCCACAGGCAGGAGCCCACAGACTGGCAACCTTTCTCCTTGAGCGCCAGCCGAGAAATGCCCCTTTCCCACCTAACTCAAATAAAAAGAACAAAAAAACGTCCTACCCCTCTAGGAGGCTTTCCCCCTAGAGTTGCTGGTTTAACTCCAGAAGGGAGGAGGGAATGAGGGGAAGGCTAAAGAACTTCCTCCCCCTCTAGGAGGCTTTCCCCCTAGAGGCGCTGGTTTAACTCTGGAAGGGAGGGGGGGATGAAGGGAAGGCTAGGCCCCAATGCCTGCTTTAGTAGTTTCATGTTCCCCTCCAACCAAGCACCAACATTAACTCAGATGGCGTTTCTCCACAGTAGTATTTAATGAATCCCACAGGTCAGGTCTGGACGGGCTAAACTCCGGTAGTTGGCATCCTGGAGTGATAGCCATGATCCCAGCTGCGATGCATGACCCTGTGTGCAATTAGAGCACTGGAGTGTTGTGCGGACTTGCAGTGCAGCTGAGTAATAGGCTGACTCAATAGGATCCCACCTTCTTTGCCAGGAACTTTGCAACAGTTTTGGTAACATCATCAGCAGTATTGTTCAGCAGAAAGAGCAATTTGTGTGAGTCAGGTAAATCTAAAATAAAACCAAGAACTGGTGATAAAATGCTATGCCATACACTGATGTAGTAACAGCATTCTAATAGCACATGGGATACTGTCTCGATGGCACCGCTTGCACAGGGTCATAATCTATTATAGAAAGGTGTGCCATTTACTCTTCCTGGTAGGATCGCTGAGGGGAGGACATTAGCCTTGCAAGTGAAAAGGTTTTATGTAGTGTTGAATTCTGATGTTGGTAAAGATAACGGGGAGGATGACCCAGTTATGACCCAGGGATAAATGTAAAGTTCTGCAATTCAATAGGAAAAATCCCATGCATATTTACAGAATGGGGGAGACTTGCCTTAGCAGTAGTATGTACGAAAAGGATCTTAGGGTCTTAGTGGATCCTATGCTGAACATGAGTCAACAGAGTGATGCAGTGGCTAAAAAGGCAAATGCAATTTTGGACTATATCAACAGAAGTATAATGTCCAGATCACGTGAAGTGATGGTATCGCTTTACTCTGCTCTGGTAAGACCTGACCTGGAGTATTGTGTTCAGTTTTGGCCACTACATTTTAAAAAGATATAGAAAAGTTGGAACGGGTCCAGAGGAGGGTGACGAAGATGGTGAAGGGTCTGGAGACAAAGTCCTATGAGGAAAGGTTGAAGGAGCTGGGCATGTTTCGCCTGGAGAGGAGGCGGCTGAGAGGTGATATGATCACCATCTTTAAGTACTTATAAAGGATGGTATGGAATTGTTTTCTGTGGCCCTGGAACGTAGGACCAGAACCAATAGATTAAAATTAAATCAAAAGAGTTTCCAGCTTAACCTTAGGAAGAACGTTCTGACTGTTAGAGTGATACCTCAGTGGAACAGGCTTCCTTGGGAGGTGGTGGGCTCTCCTTCCTTTGAGGTTTTTAAACAGAGGCTAGATGGCCATCTGACAGCGATTAAGATCCTGTGAATTTGGGGTAGGTATTTGTTGGTTTCCTGCATTGTGCAGGGGGTTGGACTAGATGACCCTGGAGGTCTCTTCCAACTCTATGATTCTATGACGCAAAATAGATAATATTCCATGGTTGAGGAGACAGCAAATCTTATTGGCTGCACTGTACAAATCCATTAGTTCTGCATTTAACAGTCTATCTCTTATTATTCGCAGTGCTTCCATTTCTGAAAGAGGAAGGAGGGATTCAAGAGAAATACTGTGTCTCCAGTTTGCTTCCTATGTTAGCCAGCCAGGATGAATGATTAGATTCAGTTAATAGTTGGAAGCCGTAGCTGGAAGGGTCAGAATTATATTGCAAATGCAGCCAATATTTGAATGTCATGAGCCATGCCCTTGTGAGCATAAAACTGGCCACATTCTAGGCATAAAGCCACATATGGGACAACAATAGGACACCCAAGCTCTTCCGTAAGAAGCCAGATTGTACCTGCTCAACTGCCTTATTTATTGAGTCAATCCAGATGGGGATACCATATAGTATTTGAGGGCGTATATTCAGATTGAACACTTTCAAAACAGCTGGAATGTATTGATTCCCTCTTTCAGAGAAAAAGAAACGCAGAAGTGCATTTACATTTGCTTTAGAATTGTCAATTATTGCTCTGCGTTGTTGGGTCCATGTTGCAGTGGTTTGTAAATACAAACCTAGGTATTTGTAGTGTTTATCTACTACCCAATGCAAAGGTCACAAGCACAAAAATAAAAACATTGCAACATACAAAATGGTGGAAAACAAGAACTGATGTTAAAAGGCATAAAATTATGTCAAGCAATATTTCAGAGAAGATGCTGCACTAATTCTCAATGTAGTGGGCATATCTTCCCTAAAACTATATGCTGTGATCACAAGACTCCAGTAAGGTGATGCTGGTATGTCGTTCTATCAGTAACTCCAAAACAGTTTGATCTGCAAGATACAAGCTCTCAAACTGTATTATCTGAATAATAATATTATGCTCTTTCCCTTAGGGACAGGCACTACCTCTATCTATGTGCAATAGTGTTTGCCATTCAGGTTATAATAGGATAAAGAAGGAAGGAAAGCCATTTTGCTGCTATGAATGCTTTCGGTGTCCAGAAGGGAAGATTTCTAATGATGAAGGTAGGAAGTGACCTGTGAAAATTTTCTTGGCTATATTAACTGTGATGAAACATGTGCACACCAGGGGTCAGAGATGCTAACTATGGTAATGTTTCCAAAAGCATTTCATACAGAGTTGTTTTAAACAATTTTATTTATAACATAAGGTAACAAATTCTTATTATATCATTACTATCTCTAACCCATAGGATATTTTCCTATCCCCCCTCCCTCCGTTATTAGACTCCCGCCGAGGTTATATACTTAAGTTCAGTTATAAAGGTACCCTTAACCAATCAAGGTTCAATGTCTTTCTTTTCTCATATTCATATTAAAAAATTGTCCAATGTCTTTTTACATTCCATTCTTTCTCTACATTTCCTCTAAATTTCTTCCACTCCTTTTTAAACACATCCAAATCGTAGTCTCTTAAAGTTCTTGTTAATTTGGCCATCTCGCTCCATGATAAAATTTTCACAATCCAATCCCATTTCTCTGGTATTTTTTCTTGCTTCCACAATTGCGCATATAATGTCCTAGCAGCTGAGAGCAAGTACCAAATTAGAGTTCTATCTTCTTTTGGAAATTTTCTCATTTGTAAAACCAACAGAAAGGTCTCTGCAACTTTCTTAAAGTTGTATCCCAAAATTTTAGACATTTCTTGTTGTATCATCTGCCAAAACTTTTTTGCTTTTTCACAAGTCCACCACATATGAAAAAAGAACCTTCATGATTTTTACATTTCCAACATCTATCCGAAATCTTTTTACTCATATACCACTTATACATCATCTTAAAACAGTTCTCTTTAATACTCTGACATGTTGATATTTTCATCGACTTCTTCCAAAGATACTCCCAAGTATCCATTTGAATTTCTCTATTCACATTAATTGCCCATTTAATCATTTGAGATTTTACTACTTCTTCTTCTGTAGACCATTTCAATAGTAATTTATATACTTTTGATATTAATTTTTCGTTATCTCCAAGCAGAACCCTTTCCATTTCCGTTTGCTCACGTCTAATTCCATCAGATTTAACATCATTTTCCATCAAGTTTTTTATTTGTTGCATTTGAAACCAGTCAAACTTATTATTTAACTCTTCTGCATAACTCATTATCATATGCCAGCTCCCCCCAGCCAAAAGCAACCTGATGCAAGAAAGGAGAGCTGTGGGTGAGTGAGGCCTGCTTGGGTAGTCAGAGTTCCAGCCAGCCCAAGCAGGTCTCACTCACCTGGGGCTCTCCTGGGCCACCCCACCCCACAGTCAAAAGGACAGCAAGACACCTGCCACCCAAAATCACATAAAAAGTGAAGAAAGGTGGAACGGGCTTCTCCAGGGGTTAATGAGAGCTGCTGGGGGTGTGGCAAAGCCCCTGGTGGCTGCCTAACTGCTCGCTCTCCTAATCCAGGGATTGTTATGCAACTGCCCCTACTATTCAATGGACAAGGTAGGTGGGGAGGAAGAGGAGGAACCCTCAGAAAGGTTCAGGAACTGTCCTCCTGTGAGCTCCTGCTGAATCTGAGGCCTGCCTGTACTGGAAGACAATTTTTTTTCTTAATTTGCAAACAGGGAATTGTCTTTCAGGGTTAAATATTGAGGGCAGATTACTGGAATTGTTTCTGTTAGTCACGTGTATAAACCACATTGTGTTTTCCAGATATGAATGACTGTTTTCCCTGTCCAGAAGATCATTATCCTAACAATGACCACAACTTATGCATTCCCAAAGTTATAAACTTCCTATCTTATGAAGAAACATTGGGAGCCAGTCTGGCTACTTCTGCCCTTTCTTTATCACTCCTCAGTGTTTGGGTCCTTGGGATTTTCGTGAAATACCAGGAGACTCCCATTGTCAAAGCCAACAACCGGCACTTAACCTACATCCTTCTCATCTCCCTCCTACTATCCTTCCTTTCTACTTTACTATTTATTGGCCAACCTGAGAAAATCATGTGCCTCCTCCAACAAACAGCCTTTAGCATGATATTCTCTCTTGCTGTGTCTTGTGTGTTGGCCAAAACCACCACTGTGGTCCTAGCTTTCATGGCCACCCGACCGGGGTCAAATATTAGGAACTGGGTGAGGAAACAACTGACAAATGGCATTGTTCTTTCCTGCTTCCTTATTGAAGCAATTGTTTGTACTGTATGGCTCGCAACCTCTCCTCCATTCCCTGATTTTGATATGCACTCAATAACTGCAGAAATTGTACTGCAATGCAATGCAGGGTCAGTTGCTATGTTTTACTGTGCATTGGGGTTTCTGGGCTTCTTGGCCCTTGTCAGCTTCACTGTGGCTTTCCTAGCTCGGAAATTACCGGATAGTTTTAATGAAGCCAAGTTCATCACTTTCAGTATGTTGGTCTTCTGCAGTGTTTGGCTCTGCTTTGTTCCAACCTACTTAAGCACCAAGGGAAAATACATGGTGGCTGTTGAGGTTTTCTCCATCTTGTCTTCCAGTGCTGGATTGCTGGGTTGCATCTTCTCCCCTAAGTTATACATCATTATACTGAAGCCTGAGTTGAATAATAAGGAACAGTTACTAAGGAGGAAAAAAGAAGAATAGGAGCCTAATGCTCTGTGGCCCTGGCCAAGCTGAAGTCATCCTTTGTTAAGACACATTGTAAGCAATGCAGTATCATTTTTTTTTAAAAAAGTAAAGATAGTCCCCTGTGCAAGCACCAGTTGTTTCTGACTCTGAGGTTAAGTTGCTTTTAAAACCTTTACACGGCAGACTTTTTTCGAGGTGGTTTGCCATTGCCTTCCCCAATCATCTACACTTTCCCCCCAGCAAGTTGGGTATTCATTTTTGTAGTGTATCGGCAGCCATACGCGTCCACGCGCAGAGGCGACTGGGCGGTCCCAGGCGCCTCCAACGCGGGGCGCGTAACCCCCCGCCAATCACCAGCTGTGGCGGGAAGTTTAACAGGTCAGGATTGGCCTGACCTGTCCAGTAGGCTGTACCGGGGATTGTACATAAGCGGGACCCGGCCCGCGTGTCCTCTCTCTTGCAACGTGCTCCTAATAAAGAATGTTGCCCTACTCGCGTCTCCCGATCGAGTACGTTACAGTTTTACTTACCTCGGAAGGATGGAAGGCTGAGTCCATCTTGAGCTGGCTACCTGAACCTAGCTTCTGTCGGGATCGAACTCAGATAGTGAGCAGAAAGCTTTGACTGCAGTACTGCAGCTTTACCACTCTGCGACACAAGGCTGGTTAATTTAGTAGTATCATTTAATTATGTGTATTATGCTATAAGAATATAAGCAAAATCTTTCTGAATTGTATCAGTGCTCTATTTAGACCAGTGTTCTGTTTTACACTGTGCCATCCAGTTACCCTGGAAGACTTTCAAAGAGGGCACAGAAGAAAAGGCCTTCCATGACATTTCATTCATCCTTTGTCTTTATATTATGGTCTTTTTAGTCCACATGAATGCTAACTATTGACAGGGCTTTTTTTGTAGCAGGAACAGTAGGCCTGTACTAAGAGACCTGTAACCTCTTGAAGGGTTGGCTACATCACGGGTGTGTGGCCTAATATGCAAAGGAGTTCCTGCTACAAGAAAAGCCCTGACTATTTCTAAATCTATCCTCCATGAAACTCTCTTATCTCCATTGAAACCATTCACAAGAATTTTGGTTTCAGTTGAATTTCATGTTGAGAAAACATTGTTTCTTTTACGTTCTCCTATCCATCCTCTCATTATTGTGTAAATTTCATGTGATCAACAAAGGAAAACCAGAAATGACATTAAATTACTATACAATGTTTACATTCAACTCTCTTCATCATATGTTGTAAAAGAAACACTTTAGAAATGAGTTTTTCATATGTGTACGAACCACCATTGATGCACAAGAATTACATAAGTAGTCAGCCAGCTTAGTTTTGTTATTGTTGTGCATTATGACTGCCACTAAAGCATATGATTTTTTTTTTTTAATCTTCAATAAAGATTTTTTGTTTTGTTTTGAGTTGTTTTGTTTCATGGTCTGTTTCACTGGGGAATGTCTTGAACCAAACTCAGTGTAAGAACATAAGAGAAGCCATGTTGGATGAGGCCAACGGCTCATCCACTCCAACACTCTGGCCGTTTTCGCACTAGCGTTTGCTCCGGCGTAGCGCCCCATTTACCTCCGGATCTTCTCTTGGATTTCGCACATGTTGCTCCGGCGCTGCGCTTTGCTCTGGCGCTTCAGGGATTTTACGCCGGAGTATGTTTTTCAGCATGCTGCCGGAGTTTCCGAAAACCTCCGAATCCACTCCGGATCCGCTCAGCGGAGTTTGCTGTGTGAAATCCATCCACGCCGGATCGACTGCTTTGTGGGCGTCACCCTCTCCCTTTCCGTCCTCCCACCCCATCCACCCGCTTGGCCAATCATCAGCCTTTCGCGGCGCTTCCCCAAAGTGCCGGCACGGCCATTTTTTTTTAAAACTTCAGTTTTGCGTAATAGCGATATTTCGAAATTAACAAATAGAAAAAAAAAACCCTCCTGGAATAGCCTCAATTGCCACTTCAATTGGTTTCGTTAGAATTTTTTTTATTATTATTGACTTTAGTTGCATTATTTCGCTGTTGCGTTATCTCGATAATGCGAAAACGACCATTGTTGGGGGGGGAATCTAGTGCCGGTGCGGGCCAAAGCGTTCATGTGTGTGTGTTTTAAAAAGGGAATGCCTCCCTCAGCTGTGCCACCAGGATTTCTGGACCTGCACAAAATCGCCATGTATAAAATGGGAAGTTGGAGTCATGCATTCTTCTCCCTGGCTACATTCCGCTCGGTTAGAAAGTAGACGCAAGCGAGCTCTTCACACGCGCCACAGAAGGGGAAGGAGAGAATGGAGCGGGGGGGGGGGAGCTCTGGCAGCAGGAATCAGTCAGGTCCCCGTTGCAAGCGCCAGCCGGGGAGGGTAAAGAGAGCGGAGGAAATTTTTTTGGGGGGATCTAGTGCTTCAGAATTTGGGGGGGGGGAAATCTAGTGCTAGGATTCTCCACTGTGAATGCTTCCGTTAATACATAAAGGGCTGTGGAGGATTCTACAGCAGCAGCACACGTGATGTGGTTTGTCCAAGAAAAGAAGGGGAGGAAACAGCTCGATGTTACGTTAGTACGTTAGTATGTCATTACGCAACCAGACTTGCGCTTAAAAAAAAATGATTGACAGGGCATCGAACTCAAGCCGATGCCAGTGGGAAAACGATTTGAGCCGGGGCTTCAGGGAAGGCGACTCCGCAAAGAGTCACTAGTGGGAAAACGAGAAAAATGATCCGGACATAATTGCGCCGCGGAATAAGGGGAGCAAACGCTAAGTGCGAAAACGGCCTCTGTGTCACACAGTGGCAAAACTTTTTATATATACACACACACTGTGGATAATAGCCACTGATGGACCTGTGCTCCATATTTTTATCTAAACCCCTCTTGAAGGTGGCTATACTTGTGGCTTCCACCACCTCCTGTGGCAGTGAATTCCACATGTTAATCACCCTTTGGGTGAAGAAGTACTTCCTTTTATCCGTTTTAAGAGGGCAAGCTTGTTTATGTTACAAAAACAAGGCATGGTCAGCCTTGTGACTGGCACTGCAACTGTAAAGAGAGTTACTTCCTTTGGCCAGGGGGCTAGTGTACTCAGATCAGGCTTCCTGCAGTCACTTGGTGATGGAGTTGCCCTGACAACTGCTCCTCTGGTCCCCTGAAGCTGGAGAGGGGAGGACCTATACTACACTAAGTTCCTTTCCTCTCTGCCTAGCCTGTCCTCAAGACAGTCCTGTCAGCCTTAAACAGGAAGGGGAGGGATACATAACACCCACCTCTTCCTTCTCCCATCACCCATTGTTCTGCAGAGAATGGAGGTTTGACTGTCTTCCTTGGCCACCATCCCCAGTTTCCTAAATAAGGCTGTGCAGTCTACATCAGAGGAGGCCTTGGTATTTGCCTAGTGTAAGCCCACTTTGCTGCTCCGCTGCTAGATAGGTGAACCGGCCTCCTAACCTCAATTTGTGGTGATTCCTGACAGTTTTTAGGTCACCCATCATCATCAGGGTCGGCCCAGAGAAGTCTTCAGCCAGCGCTGGTAATGGTCCACACCTGGACATGGGTGAAATCCATATGAAAAAATGGACACAAAATGAGCTTTCTCTCTCCATGTTGCGTTATTTTCAGTATGACACGCTTTCAGATGAACGTAACTCTCCATCCATATCCAACTTGCACCTGCTCGACAGTAAACTAAAAAAGCCAGCACAGAATGGCAAGACGGGAAATATTTGTCTCTTGCCTTGGTGTTAGAGTTGCATTGCCTTTCAATTCCATAACCCATGTGGAGTGAGGCAATCCAGTATGTCTTCACAGAACCAGATCTGATTAGCTACATGATGTCGACACCGTCATGGTCATCACTTCCCCTTTTTTCAATGAGTTCTGAAAAAAAGATTTCAGCCATGGAACAGAAAATGGGCTGTGGGAAGAATATCCCGTTTTCTGCATATAAACAATTACTGTATTCAATAAAAATTACACAGAAGCAGAACCAGATCAGGGAACAAGGACTCCAATTTCCTTCCAGACCAAATTCAAGGTGCTGGTTTTGCCCTTTATAGCCCTAAATAGTTTAGGGCCAGAAACTGCTTTCACTTGCCTCGGTTTTGATATCCATTCATGATGTTCTCCTGCTTAAACCAGTCCTACCTATGTATGTACTTCCAAGTCACAACCTACTTATGTTAACCCTTGCTTCCAAGGCAAGCAAAAAGCAGAGGGGGGGGGTTACCCCTTTTAATTGCCTTCCTCTTCAGAATCTTCCTTGGTGGGCCCCCATCCATTTAAATCAGTCCTTCTTTAGGATATATTCCCTGTCACTTGCAGGAAAACTTTTTCTACTGCCCCCAGAGACTGTGGAATCCCCCCCCCCAGCAGTTAAGATGGAGATTGTCCCTAACTACTTTTGAGACTGAATTTTGCTTTCTTGGAAGTCCTTCAAGCTGTGATAAAGTAGATAACAGAAAGTTGTTATGGTTTTACATCTCTGAAGTATTTGGATTTTTTTTAGGTTATTATATGCGTGCTATGTAAGAAATTGTATTTCAGTTCCCTAGATGCCACAAAGTCCTATTGAATAGAAAGATAGCCATTTTAAATACATTCCAGAAGCATGAAACAATGGGTGAAAAGTGGAGAGTCGAGTACCGTTTTTACACACAGCTTCCCTCTCAGACACAATCCTGTTAACTCCGCAGTGTCCGGTCGGATTTCCCACCATCTGCACCGGAGTTAAAGGAAGTTCCGCAGCTTCTGCGTAGCAAACGTAAACTGGGTTTTAGTGGTTTACATTTGCTACGCAAAAGCCGCGGCACTTCCTGTAACTGCGGCGCAGATGGTGCGAAATCTGAGCGGACACTGCGGAGCGAACAGGATTATGACTGCGACATTAGCTGTGTGAGAAAACGGTCGAGGTTTTTCATGAACATTTCTTGACTTTGTTGTAAATTATCCACTTTCATGGGAGTAACATATTCTCATTAAAATTAAGAAAAGCACTTCTATCAAGTAAAACCAAGTTAGACTTTATTGGCATAAGAATATCAATAAAAATTAATACAGTTTTTTTTTTAAAAAAAAACACAGCCTACATATACACCTGTGTGAGCATAAATTATTTATGTGAGATCTTTTGGCTCCGGTTTAGAGCAGAGTAACAAAATTTGGCCACCTTCTCAGTAACATTGAAATAAAAGGCCAAGGGCATTTTTTGTAGAAGGAACTTTTTTGCATATTAGGCCACTCCCCGATGTAGCCAATCCTCCTAGAGTTTAAAGTAGGCACTGGAAGCTCTTGGAGGATTGGCTACATCATGGGTATGTGGCCTAATATGCAAAGGAGTTCCTGCTACACAAAAAGTCCTGTGTAGACCTTAAGGACATCAGAGCAGTCCATCATCTTAGCTAAAACAGAATGTAAATACATGTAACGTCAATCTGTATGCAAATGACAGTGCAGAAGAACTTTCTTAAATCGATTGGATCGGAAACTATTGATGGATAACTCCCATGTTTACTACCAACAGTTCTCCTTCCCCTGATGCCTCAGCCTTTTAGGAAATGAATGACTGCCTAACATGCAATTATCTCTGATTCCTGTGATCATGAATTCGCCTACCAAATCATTATTTTTTTTTAATGATTCTATCAAATACCATCAGTACTGTTCAGGGCAAGACACTGCTCAGGGCAAGCTTGAAACTATCTGATTTTGATAATTTTCCCTAGGCTCGCAGAACCCTGCTATCGGATTCACCAGAGAGCAGTTTCCCCTTTTAAACATCAGATGGTATAACCAGACTGCTGGTAGATAGTGGACGATAAGATTGAAGGTTTGTCAAGAGACCAAGTTTCTGTCTTCTTGATGACAGGTTACAGCTTGCCTTTACAGCTCCTGGTATTTCTAATGCTGCCTCAGACTGAATGCAAGAGGAATAATCCTGCCTCATGGATTATGGATGATCAACTCTGGACACGATACCAGTATTATCAACCAGGGGATATCATCATTTGTGGGCTCACTTCTCAGTTCATCTTGGTTTCTGACAGTGTATCCTTCAAGGAACATCCCAAAGGAAATCTTATTCATGAACCTTTGTAAGAAAATTTATGGGCTATTAGTTTCCATAACGTCTATTTTGGTTTTATAATACTTGCAAAGACATAATGCCTTGGATCCTACTAGTTTTCCTGCTATTGAAAAGGGAAGATGAGATCCCACTTAACCACCAACAAAGCTTATGCTGATGATCACAGAATGCACATTTACAAAAAATACATGTGATGGAAGCTGTAGATAGAAAAGTAATGCAGTGTGATTGAGTGAAAACATTGGCTAGGTCCAACCAATGTCCCTATAAGTTGCAGAGTCTTGTGAGCAAAAATTCTACTTTGTGAGCTACTGGTATTAAATTTGTGAGCTACTACTCAGATTATTGTGCTCTGGGGCCATTATTCCTGAGCTAAGAAAAAATGTGTGCGCTGGAGGCTAAGAATCTGTGAGCTAGCTCACGCTAACTCAGCTTTGAGTGAACTCTGGATCCAACCCAATATAATCATGGGCATGTATACAGCCATGAATTTCAAAGACTTTAAAGGAACTGGCATCTTTAAAAAAGTGGGTGGTGATTTCCCCTGCTTCTCAATATACTTAAGATCCTGAATTTCTTCCTATGGCATTCTCTTGCCCACCCCATCCAACGTCACTGAAAAAATCAGGGGTTGAATTCAGATGGCTAATTTGAGCTGACATAGGCATGGCCTCCAGGAGGATTAAAAAAGAAAGGTCAGACAGGTACAGCTGCTGCCCGTCCTACTCTTGCACTCATCCCATCCTCTGATGTCTTTGAGACAGATCAAATAGCTAACACTCAAAATTCTTCCCAGGGTGGTTTGTCTGTTTCCCTCTACTGATGTCTTCTGAAGGAGCATTTAGACATAAAATGTTTTTATTGTTTTGTTTAGGGATCTCCGATTAGGTGTAAAGATTTTAAGTACATAAATAGATAATTGCCACTGACATATTTTGCAAATGAAATACTTATTTGTATTAACAAGTCATGTTCAAGTATGTATTTCAGAATAAGTAAAGCACAAGTGAGAAATTCATCCTCTCCAGCATGAGTTTCTCATGAATAATTTTGGATCCTGTGAGAGTTTATGTTTTTTTTTTAATGTGACCAAACTTTTATTTTGCAATATATTGAAGTACATTCAACTATTCATATTCAAATATACTTCTCCAATACATTACATATTTCCTCCCCCCCCCCCCCCACTCTTATTCATGACCTCCGCCGGTACTTAAAACAGATTAAAAGCATATTAGAGGTAAATTCACACTTATAGAATCTTGATGAAGAAAGAAGAAAGAAATATATATATATATATATATATATATATATATATATATATATATATATATATATATATATATATATATATATATATGTCATTCACTAACCTTTTCACTAATAATCACTTAGCACTTATTAAACACATCGCACATAATTATTAATTCAATTCCAGGGCTTCCTCTATCTTAGTCTTATCTTAACTCTCATATATATATATTTACTAAGTAGCTATGTTCTACTAATACTTTTATCACAATAGCACAGTACCTCTTTATCCTTAAAAGTTCGCTTAATGTTGTCATGCACTACTAAATATCTTTTCGCCATTATAAAATTTTTACACAAAGAGTTATCTTTCCCTAACCTTTTCTCTATAATTCCCTTAGTGCTTATTAAACACAAAACCCAAAGTTATACAACCAACTCCGGAATTCCAACTGTCTTGATTTTATCTTAACTCATATATACATAATTACCATGTAGCTATATTCTATTAATTCAATAATCACAATTCTTCTTTATCATTTAAAGTTCAGTTAATGTTATCATAAACCACTAAGTGGCTCTTCACCCTCCATTGTGTTTCCACGTAACTTTGGAATTTACTCCAATCTTCTTTAAACTTCTCCAAATTGTTGTCTTTTAAGATTCTAGTAAGTTTGTCCATTTCACTCCAGTTAAGAACCTTTAAGACCCAGTCCCATTTTTCAGGTATTCTGTCTTGCTTCCACATTTGCGCATACAATGTTCTCGCAGCTGAAAGCAAATACCACAACAATGTTCTGTCTTGCTTCGGAAAGCTTTCCATTTGTAATCCCACCAGAAAGACATCTGGTGCTCTCTTAATATTATAACCCAAGATTTTCGAGATCTCCTGTTGAATCATTGACCAAAATTGTTTTGCCTTTTCACAAGTCCACCACATGTGGTAAAAAGAACCTTCATGTTTTTTACATTTCCAACACCTATCTGAGGCTTGATTATTCATTTTTGTTAACTTTTTAGGTGTCATGTACCATCTGTACAGCATTTTGAAACAGTTCTCTTTAATGTTATAACACGTTGATATTTTCATTGAATTCTTCCATAGGTGTTCCCACGTCTCCATTTGTATTTCTTTATTAAAATTAATCGCCCATTTAATCATTTGAGGCTTCACCACCTCTTCTTCTGTAGACCATTTCAATAGCAGTTTGTACATCCTTGAAATCAATTTTTCATTCTCGCCCAGCAGCATTTTCTCCATTTCTGTTTTCTCTCGTCTTATACCTGTAGTTTTAATGTCTTTCTCTATTAAGCTTTTAATCTGTAACAGCTGAAACCAATCAAATTTGTCCTGCAATTCTTCAACCGATTTCATTTCAACTTTGCCCCCCTTGAACTTTAGCAGTTGTTCATATGATGCCCATTTCCCTTCCTTTACACTTTGCGGCATACTTATTACTTCAGTTGGCACAATCCAAAGTGGTTTCCTCTCATCTCCATATTTACTATATTTTTTCCAAGTATTCAGCAAACTCCTCCTTATATAGTGATGCGAAAAAAAACCATCCATCTTCTCTTTCCCATAGTACATATACGCATGCCAACCAAATACATTTCCATGTCCTTCTAGCGCCAATAATTTTTTGTTGATCAAAGTCATCCATTCCTTAATCCACACCAAACAGACTGCATCATGGTATAGCATTAAGTCAGGTAGTTGGAAGCCGCCTCTTTCTTTCGCATCTGTTAAGATTTTCATTTTAATTCTTGGTTTCTTGCCCGCCCAAATAAACTCTGAAATTTTTCTTTGCCACAGATTAAATTGTTTCTTATTTTTCACTATTGGAATAGTTTGAAATAAAAACATCATCCTTGGTAGAACATTCATTTTAATTGCAGATATCCTCCCCAGCATGGATATGTTTAGTTTATTCCATTTTAACATATCACCTTCTATTTTATGCCAGAGCTTTTCATAATTGTTCTTATATAAGTCAATGTTTTTCATCGTCATCTCCACACCTAAATATTTTATTTTGGAGGCAACTTCACATCCAGTAGCATTTTGTAATTCTTTCTGTTTGTTTAGTGTCAGATTCTTAGTAAGGATTTTTGATTTTTCTTTGTTGATATAAAAGCCAGCTAGCTCACCATACTCTTTAATTTTTTTTAACAACAAAGGCATCACTTGTACTGGGTTCTCATTGACGAACATCACATCGTCTGCAAAGGCTCTGTATTTATAGGAAAAACCTTTCAACTTCAAACCCTCTATTTCACTATCTTCATCAATTTGAGTCAACAAGACCTCTAGGGTCATTATAAACAGCAATGGAGATAGAGGGCAACCTTGTCTAGTGCCTTTGCTAATTTTCAGTTGTTCAGTTAAGTCGGCATTCACACAAAGTTTTGCCTGTTGTTCTGCATATATTGCTTTGATCATCCTTATAAAATCATCTCCTAGATTCATTTTCTCCATAACTGCAAACATAAAGTCCCAATTAAGATTGTCAAAAGCTTTTTCCGCATCCGCAAAGAATAAGGCCACCTCCTTTTCTGGGTGTTTTTCATAAAATTCAACAATGTCTATTACATTTCTGATGTTGTCCCTTATTTGCCTCCTGGGGAGAAAACCTGCTTGTTCTTCCTGAATAGAAATGTTTAAATGCTGCTTGAGTCTTTCCGCTAAAATTCTAGCAAATATTTTGTAGTCATTATTCAGTAGTGAAATCGGTCTATAATTTTTAACATTTGTGGAGTCTCTTTCTTCTTTCGGTATTAATGAAATAACCGCTTCTTTCCAAGAATCTGGTACCTTCCCATCATCTCTAATACAATTCATCAACTTTTGCATTTTGGGTACTAGTACATCCGCCAAGACTTTGTAAAATTTTGCTGAGAAGCCGTCTGGACCTGGAGCCTTGCCTAATTTCATTGAACCAATCGCTGCTTCAATTTCAACCTTCTCAATTGGCTTGTTCAATATTTTTTCGATATTATCATTCAAGGGCTTTACTTTTACTCTTTTCAGATAGGCATCAATTTTTTCTTTTTTTATCTGTTGACCTTTATATAATTTGGCATAAAATTTGAAAAACTCCCTTTTAATTCCAGCTTGATCTACAATTTCTTTCCCTTCCACGCAAATTTTATTCACAAACTTTTTCTCCCTTTTTTTCTTAAGTTGCCAAGCCAGATATTTCCCTGGTTTATTAGCACCTTCAAATGATTTTTGCTGCGACCTTTTTAACATCCATTCGACCTCCTTGTTCAATAAATGTTTCAGCTGATTCTGCAAAATTGTGATTTCTCGCATTATTTTCTTTTTCCCCGGTCGTTTTTTTAGATCTTTTTCTTTTTTGCTTATTTCTGCTTGTAAATCTTTCAGTTGCTTTTCTTTAGCTCTTTTGTCTTTGTTGTTCAGTGTGATTAGTAATCCTCTCATCACTGCTTTATACGCATCCCAAACGGTCTGTGTTCTAACCTCTTGGTCTTCATTTGCTTGGAAGAAATCTTTAGTTTCTTTTTCCAGAGACATCACTACTTCCACTTTATGCAACAAATCCTCATTTATTCTCCATCTTCTGCTCTTTCTCGTAACCTTCGCTGACCACATTAATGGATTGTGGTCTGCACCTATTTTCGGAAGAATTTCCATCTTATTTGTAATAAGTCCCAGGTCCTTCGTGGACCATAACATATCAATTCTTGAGAAGGAGTTATGCCTTGCTGAAAAAAAGGTATAGTCACGTACATTAGGATTAAACTTTCTCCAAATGTCTTCCAGACTTTCTTGCTCTATTAAGTCAAAGAAGGAGTTTGGTAGCTTCCCATCTTTCTTCTTTTTGTTTCCAGATCTATCCAGAGAGTTGTTAATGGTTCCATTGAAATCTCCCATTAACATAATCTGTTCATGAGCCACTTGGTTAAGTTGTTGCAAAATGTCTTTAAAAAAAACATCCTTCGCCCCGTTAGGGGCGTATAAACCCAACAACAATGTTTTTTTTCCATTTATCAACACCTCCACTGCAATGTATCTGCCATCATTGTCTTTAAAGACCAGTTTGGGTTCTAGTTCTTTTTTAATGTAAAAAACCACTCCCCTTTTTTTCTCTTTAGCTAATGAAACAAATTGTTCTCCCAAAGCCTTATTCCATAAAAATTTATAATCCAATTGTTTAATATGCACTTCTTGTAGACAAATTATATTACATTTCTGCTTGTTAATCCAATGAAAAATTGCCCTTCTTTTTTGTGGTGAATTAAGTCCATTTACGTTCCAAGAAATTAATTTGTAATCCATAGTGTTTTCTCAGTTATTCTGTACCCTCAAATTCTTTATTGTCCACCAAAAATTCATTCATGCCTTGGGTGTCAACTATTGTTTTTCGCAGTCTTTTGTATTCAAAGCTAAGACCTTCTGGTAGTATCCATCTGTACCTTATGTTCTTCTCCCTTAGCTTGTCCGTCAATTTCTTAAATTGTTTTCTGTCACTTATAACCTTTCTTGGCAGCTCCTTCATTATTCGTATTCTGCTTTCCTCCCTCACCATTGGGGTTTCAAATTGCTTGCTTAAGATCCTTCCCACCACGTCTCTCCTAGTAAACTTCACTACTACATCCCTGGGTAGTTTACGCTTCCTGGCAAATTCAGAATTAACTCTATATGCATAGTCACATAGACGCTCCATCTCCTCTACATCTTCTTCCAAAAATTCAGCCATAATTG
This sequence comes from Heteronotia binoei, assembly GCF_032191835.1. Classification (NCBI taxonomy): domain Eukaryota; kingdom Metazoa; phylum Chordata; class Lepidosauria; order Squamata; family Gekkonidae; genus Heteronotia; species Heteronotia binoei. The sequence goes on along the minus strand of NC_083237.1, from coordinate 16,030,292 downwards.
TGACAATATTAGTCTTTACATCCTCCCGTTCATTCTCAGGCACTCCCCTTAGCCGAATCATGTTCTCCATCAACTTACAGTCTTGTAGTATTGCTTTGTCTTGCATTTTCTTAATAGTGGCATCTTGGTCTTTAATTTTCACTTCTATCTCATCAGTCTTTTTAGCTGTTGCTTGGGACTCTTTCCTTAAGTCCTCAATTTCCTTCTTAAATTCTTTCTTTATCTCTTCAGCACTGGAATTTATTTCCATAGTTAGTTTTTTCTCACTTCCAGTTATTAAATCTCTCATTACTTTCAAAATTCTTGCTTCCATAGCTTCCAGTTGTTCATGAACTTGTTTAGACATTTTACCTTCTCCCAGTGAGGCAGCTCTTAACCTTGTAACTCTTGGTTCCAACTTCTTTTCAGACATTACTGACTGCCCATTGCAAGTAGTGGATTTTTAATTGGTATCTTCAATCTCCAATCTGTTATTTGCATTTAATAGAACAGAGCATGCCCTTTTCAACAAGCCTAAGAATGCCGTCCTCAGAGCTTCCTAGCATAAGATATTGATTTTTAAAGTTCCAAGCCTCCCTTTTTAAAAAGTTTTCCTTTTGCCCTCTAGGGCTTATTTTCCCTTTTCAAGCACATAGTCCAAATTATTTAGCCCTTAGGGGATTGTTTATATATGTTTTAAATCCTTTTATAGTCCACTTTCAGGTTATTTAATAAAAGTCTTTTGGCCTTTCTGTAATTAGCCTCCAATGTTTCTCTATGATTACTGACTCTTGCAAATGTCCGGATGCTTGGATGCTTGGATGCTCCTATTCATTCCACCCTTACTTCCTTACTCTCTGGGATTAAAGAGACTCAATGGTTACAGCTTAGTGAGCTGTCCTGTTTCCCTGTGTGGGACAGACCAGGTTCTTTGTTTTTGGACAGAAAAGGTTCTATAAAGCCTACTGTCTACTTTTTCCAGTAAAGGAATTTGTCTATGGCATGCATGTTTATTTAGAGAGGAGTTCACTTTGGCCGACGAACGACCTCAGAAGAGGTTTTTTTTCGGCTTTGAAGACTCCCCGATGAAGAATTGTATTCCACCGCCTGCAAAGGATTCTTGGAGTCATTAAATTGACATAAACTCACTAAAGCTTCAACTTCCTATAGACTACAACAACATCTGAGATAAAGAGGACGGTATTCGGAAATTAGACATCGTAACGAGGTACAGATCTCTATCTTTTATTCCGGGAGTAATTCAAGCTTGTTAAAAGGGAAGATCTGGGACCCAGAACTATTTTTCAAAGTGGAAAATCAAGGAGAAGTGGAAGGGGGTAGAAGTTGTTTTTTTGGACTTAAAAGAAAGCAGAAATATGCAGAAAAATACCTTTTGTTATTGATTCCTGTGGCTTTAAAAGACAACCTCCAGCCATAACAAGCTGCTGACTCTCTCCTTAAAGCAGGCTGTGAGAGTTTATGTTTAATCTGGAAAACATTAATTTTATGTATGATATTTTCTCTAATTTTTTGCAGCTTTTTTTTTTTGTTCTTAAATTTTATAGCTATAGAAATTCTTATTACAGATATAAAGGTGTCTCAAACCACTTCTTCCTTAACTTCTTTATTACTGGGGGCGGTGGAGTATTCATGTATTGCTGATTGGAGCTTCTGTACAGAGATATCTTCCTTTAATTAAAAAAAATGGCTCTCAACATTCTAATTGGCTTCTTTCCGTGATATTTTTAGGACCATGGTCTGATCATGTCATAGGACTGCTCTCTGCTGCCCCAATAAAGGGAGCAAAGAGTGAGAAATCTGAATCTTATCAATTCTACTATAATATGTCTACTGGAGTAATGAGTGCATTCTTTTAAAGATGGGTGAATAAATATCCAGGCATCTAGTAAGTTAACATCCTGTAAAATTTTAGAGGGTTTATGCTGCTTACACAACAGGCTTCTTAAGCTACTGTGCTACATCTAAGATTGGATTTATCGAGGTCTCGGTTGATGATTTCATTAAAATCTCTTCCAATACCTGAATGTCCTACTGTGAAGGCTTCCAACTTGGTTAGAGTTTCTGTCAGGAAAGATATCTGATTAACGTTGGGTGCACATAAAACACAAAGGGTATACTCAGTCCCTTCTCTAACGCCTTTGTCAAAGATTAATCTCTCCAAGGGGCTGACCAGAGTTTTGGTTAGTAGCAAAATTTGCAGCCTTCGATATTAGAATTGAGACACCCCTAGCTTTGAGGTGCCAGGGGCATCCAATTGGTAAGTAAACCATCCCAAGTTGATTTATCGTGGATATCACAAACCAGAGAACCGGCTTTGAAGCAGATTGTATCTAGATCAGCACTGGAAAGTAGTCAGAAAGTTAAAGCCTGCATCTTACACATCCTTTGTCTTTTCCTTTAGTGCTGTGACAAAGGCCTACCAGCATCTTCTTTCCTTGGTATTTGCTGTGAAAGAAATTAATGAGAATCCCGAGACCTTACCTAACATAACATTAGGGTTCCACATCTATGACAGCTACTTTGATGCAAGGATGACGTATCATAATACTTTGAACCTCCTCTTTAATCAAAATAAGACCATTCCTAACTATAACTGTGATGTGTGGAAGAATCTAATAGCTGTCATTGGGGGATTGGACTCTGAAATATCCTCCCATATGGCCACTACTTTAGCCATTTACAAGATTCCACAGGTAACATGGTGTTTACTGAAAATGCTGCTGGGGCAATCCCTTATATCCCCCCCCCCAACTTGGTGTAGTTACTATGGGAAAGGAAGGCAGCATGGTATAGCCAGATCTCATTGATCTCAGAGGCTAAGCAGGGTTGGTACTTGAATGGGAGTCCACCAAGAAAGACTGATTCATGGTGCATAGATAGGTACAAAAGCGTTACCAAGTCTCAACTGACTTATGGTGACCCAAGCAAAAGGAATTCAAGGTGAGAAGCAAAGGTGGTTTGCCATTGACTTCCTCTGTAGAATCTTTCTTGGTTGTCTCTCAACCAGCAAGGGACTTTCAAGTTAAGAAAGAAGCAGAGACCATTTGCCATTCCTTTCCTCTGTAAAGTCTTCTTTGGTGATCTCCCATTCAACCCTGCTTAGCTCCTGAGATTCTCCAACCCATTGTACATAGATACCATTGATACAAACTAGAATTTTAATTTGGATTATGTAGAAATAAATAAAATAAAAAGAATGGGTCACATATGAACAACTGTTCTGCTGGTAAAAATGAGAGTTCTCACTCACCACCAAAAAGGCTTTGCTAAGAATTGTAGGGGTCTGCATGGAAAAAAGCAACATGGGGTAGTAACTTTAGATGGGGTAAATGAGAAAAAATGGGTGAAAAGAGCTTGCATTATCCAATCCAGTTAGTAGTGTGTGCAGAGTTTTGAGACTCCAGAATGTTGTCTCCTTGCTTACTCTTTGTGTGTGTGTGTGTGTGTGTGTGTGTGTGCGTATGTGTGTGTGCCCTGCGTAATCTACAAAGAAAATGGAGACCAAAGAATTTAGACTGTAATGTCAAAAATGTGAAAATTGGGAACAAACCCACAAAACAAACAAACTGAAGAACCTACCAAACAACAGAATACAAAATCAGTATTTCAGAGCTTTGCACAATTTCCAGTACAGAAAATCACAACACATCGGAATGCCAACAAAGAACTGATGAAATAGTGTAATAATGTGACTGGCAGAACATTGAGAATGTTGATGAAGAATGATACATTTGATGCTGTGATGATTAATGATCCCCCACAGCGATGTGCCCTATTTGTGATTCAGATTCTCTATACAGCATTTTTTAAAAGTTTGCTATTCTTCAGGGTTTGTACCCAGATATCATTTCTGTCTGTATAGATCAGAGAATACAGAAAGTGGATAATGTTGGTCCTAGACATGAGTGACTATAAAGGAAGTTCACAGAGTAGCCACCGATCTCCAAACATTTCTCTCTTGCAGCCCACATTGTTCTTATGAAGTGCGGAAGAACCTTCATGAAAGATATCTTAAGCTACTTGGAGGACAATAAAGTTTATTTTATTTTATTTTTGCTTAGGTCACATATTGTTTATTTGCTCCTACAATGAGCGATACAATCCAGCGATCTCCTTTATACCGAGTTGTCCCCAGTGAAGAGCATCAGTACACTGGATTAGTCCAACTTCTTCTGCGTTTCCAATGGAATTGGGTGGGGATCATTGCAATGAGTGATGATAAAGGAGAAGTGTTCATGCAGACCCTGGCTCGCAAGTTTTCCCAGAATGGTATCTGCACTGCATTCACTGTAAGAATTCCAACTTACAGTAATACTTTTGATGTCTATAGCATGTTAAATGAATATTTTCTGAATATGGTAATTTTTCTAACCAAGACAAGCATCAATATATGTATAGTAAATGCTGACAGTTTCAGTATGAGTGCTTTACAGTTGGTGCTGAATCAATTTGACCCATATTCTATGTCACCTATACATAAGGTGTGGGTTATGACGGCCGATTTTGATTTTTCATCAGAAATATATCACAGACATCTCGACATACAAGTCTTTAATGGTGCTTTATCATTTGCACTTCATCTCACTGAAGTTCAAGGATTCCAAAACTTCCTTCAGAGCCTGAATCCCTTTGGTGAGGGAGATGGTTTTATCAGAACTTTCTGGCAGCAGGCATTCGACTGTGTATTTCCAGATACTGATGTAGGTGATGAGACAATGAATAGCTGTACTGGAGAAGAGAAGCTGGAGAGCCTTCCTGGCCCTTTTTTTGAAATGATCATGACAAGCCAAAGTTATAGTGTTTACAATGCTGTCTATGCCGTGGCCCATGCTCTACATGCCATGTATTCATCCAGAAACAAATATGGAATCATGGCAGATGGGAGCAAGCTGGAGCATCCAAAGCCACAGCCATTTCAGGTAAAGTTTCATATAGACTGAAGACTAATGTGAAAGACCATGTGCTCAGGAAGCATAGAATACACAACAGCATTCTGTTCAGCCCTTTCTATTGGTCATGATATAGCCTCAGTTCAAGGATAGAAGCTTCTATTCAATATTTTTTTATTATTATTTATTTAGAGTTTATATCCCGCCCTTCCCACGAGTGGCTCAGGGCGGCTTCCAATAATAGATCCGACATAAAAATTAAACAATATTTAAACATGTGAAGGATTAAACATTTAAAACAGATAAAACAGATAAAACCTTAAAAATTAATAAATATTCCAAATATATATAAAAGAGATCTGGCAAATGCATTAAATTCTCAAGCTAGGTATAGGCTAGCCGGAAGAGGGTCTTCTTACAGGCCCTGCGGAACTGGACAAGGTCCCGCAGGTCCCTCACCTCTTCCGGCAGCTGATTCCACCATGTAGGGGCCATAACAGAGAAAGCCCTTTCTCTGGTGGATTTCAAGCGGGCTTCTTTCGGCCCAGGGACAGTAAGGAGATTTTGTGTTCCCGACCTCAGTACTCTCTGGGGAACATGCGGGGAAAGACGGTCCTTCAGGTAGACAGGTCCCAAGCCATATAGGGCTTTAAAGGTGATAATCACTGTCCCTCTTTTCACACAGAAGTGTGACCAAATATAGGTTCTCCTGAAAAAGCTGGGAACCCAGCTTAATTTTTGCATTAAGGAACCAGACTTAAGTCATTACTAAGACTGCCTCTCCCTGTATGTGCCACAATGGGCTTTATGCTCAGAAAACCATCTCCTGGAAGTCCCCAGCCCTAAGGATGTCTTTCTGGTCTCATCTAGGACCAGGGCTTTTTGTGTCCTGACCTTGGCCTGGTGGAACATGCTCCTATTGGAGATTAGGGCCCTGCTAGATCTGCTACCTTTTCACAGGGCCTGCAAGACAGAGCTGATCTGCCAGGCCTTTCGGTGAGGCAGTGGGCATCCACATTAAATCAAACTAAATTAAATTGGCCTCACTTGAACTACCATATCTTTATTTGTTTATTTGCTTGTTGGTTTGTTTAGTAGGCTTATATTCCGCCCTTTCCCATAATGGGTTTAGCGCAGATCACAACATAATTAGTGGCCAGCTGGAAATTGTTCTAACCTTATACCCATCTGTCTCCTTCTCTGAACCAGGAGGTTTCTACTTGTTTTAATATATTGCTTTTTATTGATTTTAATGTCTTACATGTTGTAGTGATGCATGTTGTAATCCACCCAGAGCCCATTTGTGGGGTAGAGCAGAATATAAATTTACTAAAATAAATCAAAATGAATAAAATAATAACAACAACAAAAGTACAGAATCTGATTTAGATGTCTTCTTCTTCCCTACCTCCACACGCTGTTTTCGTCATCATTACCTTCATGTAATCTTTCTTAATTTATTTGATTCTAGCTTCATCGGTTTCTGAGAAGCATCACTTTTAATAACAGTGCTGGAGGTGAGGTGTCTCTTGATGAGAAGGGTGAAATGGTTGGTGGATTTGATATTATAAATTGGATTATTTTCCCAAATAAATCCTTTTCAAGAGTAAAAATAGGGGAAATGGATCCCCAAACACCCCCGGGTAAAGAATTGTCCATTAATGACATGGCTATTACATGGCATAGCAGCTTCAATCAGGTAAGACCTGAGCAGAATTTCTAAGGTACAAAGAAAATGGGTAACCCTGCTAATACTTTGCAGCTGGCACATTAAATTCTGTTTAACACTCTTTAAGAGGTGGGGGCAAGGAGGAACTGGCCTACTTTAATCTGGAATGTTCTTTTAACCGAAGGAATGATTTGAATATGACTTGTCCATTGCAAAATATACTCTTCACTGAGCCTCCTCCAAATTTCTTGCTAGGTCACCATGGCTTGGGGGATTACATTGAGCACTCATACAGACTGTTATCTCAGGGATTTATGAATTGTGTTGATTGTCATCTTGTTGATGTAGGATTTTATTAATTCTCTATGGATTTTGTATAACATTTGTTTGTCCTTATCATTGTAATAGGCCCTGAGCCCTGTTGTGCGGGGCGGGGTGGGGGTGGGGCTAGAAATCCAAACAAACAAATACCTCGGCTCTTGTGATTGGCCTTAAATTAACAGTATGAATGTACAATTCTCAGAGCAGCTCAAGGAGATCCACTCTCTTGTCCAACCACTTCATTGAATTAGGTTTCATCAACAGAAGAAGTATGACACAATCATAATGTGATTCGCCTATACCAAAATTCTTGAATAGCATCAAATATATAGTTTTCAATTGTTTAATAGTTAAGTTTTATTGTTTCTAAAATTGTAACTGGAAAGTGTTGTTTTTAATATGGCTGTTAACCGCCCTGAATTCACTAACAGAGAGGGTGGGATATAAATCTAAGGTTTTTCTGTAGGAAAAACTCAGCAGGAACTTGTTTGCTTATTAGGCCACACCCCCTGACATTAGTATTGTTTTGTGCAGGACTTTTTTTGTAGAAAAAGCCCAGTAGACGTTTATTTGCATATTAGGCCACATCTCCTGATACCATCCCAGTCGAAACTGTGTTCCTGTGCATTCCTGCTCAAAAAAAGTGCTGCATTTATTTATTTATACTCCACTTTCCCTTTTGGTTCAAGTTTGAAGCCTTCTTCCAATCTAAGATGCCTTTCTCCAACTAAATTGTCTCTTCCTTTGGAGGAAAGATATTTAAGTTGAAGGAAGATTTCTTAGGCTAAAGAGAGGCTTTCTGCATGATGATTGGATCCACTCAACTATTTATAAAAATATTAAATAGAGAAAATTGGAAAACATTCTTTTTTTTAAAAAAAATTGTCAGGTTGTTCCCCTTGCTGTGTGTAATGAGAACTGTCTACCAGGTTACAGTACAAAAGGAAAAGAAGGAGAACCGTTTTGCTGTTACGATTGTGCTCCATGCCCAGAAGGAAAGATTTCAAACCAGAAAAGTAAGAATGATTTTACTTCGCATTTAAAGTAGAAAGTATTTGTGGTAAAAGGTAAACAAAAATCATGTGTTCCTCACATGCAGACTCCATGTACAATAGACAGATGGAGTCCAGGGATGCCAGTCTACTCACCTCTCAACCTTTCTGGCCCAATTGTGAAGCTGCCTTGTACTGAATCGGACCCTTGTCCATCAAATTCAGCATTGTCTATTCAGACTGCCAGAGGCTCTTTGGAGTTTCAGGCAGAGGTCTTTCACACCATCTACTGCCTGATCGTTTTAACTGAAGATGCCAGGATTGAATCTGGTACCTTTTGCACGCCAAGCAAATGCTATACCGCTAATCCATGGCCCCTCTCTACAGTCTACAGAACTAATATTATTTGGGAATTGGGAAAGTTCTGTATTTCTTGATATATGATACAAGTAGTTTAAACATATTGGGTCAGTACATAGAACTTTACAGTACTATGATTATATTGGAAAATACTTTTTAAAATGTTTTTGTTTTAGATATGAATTACTGTTTCAAATGCCCAGAAGATCATTATCCCAACAAGGATCAAAATGGATGCCTTTTAAAGAATCTCAATGTCCTGTCTTTTGATGAACCATTGGGCATAAGTTTGGCTGTTTGGGCTCTGTGTCTTTCTCTGACCACAGTTGTTGTGCTGGGAATCTTCATTAAGCACCAGAATACACCCATTGTCAGAGCCAACAATCAGAATCTCACCTACTCTCTGCTTTTCTCCATCTCGCTCTGCTTCCTCTGCTCTTTGCTATTCATTGGCCAGCCTCACTTTCTGATCTGCCTTCTACGACAAATTGCTTTTGGCGTCATTTTCTCAGTGGTTATTTCATGTGTCTTGGCAAAAACCATCACTGTGGTTTTGGCTTTCATGGCCACTAAACCGGGATCGTGGATGAGGAAATGGGTGGGAGAAAGAGCTGCCATCTCTATTGTTCTTTGTCTATCATTCATTCAGGTGATTATTTGCATGACTTGGCTATTTCTTGATCCCCCATACCCAGATTGTGACACACACTCGCTAGCAAAAGAAATCATAATAGAATGCAATGAAGGATCTGTTGGAATGTTTTATTATGTTTTGGGCTACATGGGGTTTCTTGCAATTGTCAGCTTCATTGTGGCTTTCTTTGCTAGAACACTGCCCAATTCCTTTAATGAAGCCAAATTTATCACTTTTAGTATGCTGCTGTTTTGCAGTCTGTGGGCGTCATTTGTCCCAACTTATCTTAGTACCAAAGGAAAATACATGGTGGCTGTGGAGATCTTCTCCATCTTGGCCTCCAGTGCTGGATTACTAGGCTTCATCTTTTTCCCAAAATGCTTTATAATGGTCCTAAGGCCTGAATTAAACTGCAAGGCACAGCTATCAAGGAAAAAATAAAACACAATGTAACAACCCAAAAACAGCTTACACAAAAAGTCATTGAGTAAGAATGGTTGGGTGCATCTGTTATGGACTCACTGGAATCTCCTAAACACAGGGAGACTAGAATTCACGCCTGGTTAGTACTTGGATGGGAAACCACCAGCGAATTTTAGGATAGCTATGCCCCTGTTCTTATTTTGCCCTGAAAACTCTATGGTATTGCCATAAGTCAGTTGCAACTTGGTGGGGGGGGGGGATAGGGGGGAGTTTCTGATGCAGTTCAGATGCAGTTCAAATGCCACATCCTTAACCATTCCATTGCCATATTGAGGCACCTATTCAGAACTTCCAAGGACCTACTCAGCTCAAATGATAAGGAAAAATGAAATTGGTTGTGATACTCTTAATCCCTCTCTGTGGTTTCATGTAAATTGGAGTTCCCTAATAGCAGGGTCATGACCCGGTACTGGTCCACAGAGCCCTCAACACTGGGCTGTGGGGCATCCTTACACCTGGCCGACCCGGCGTCCCCCCACATCGCGCCTCACTCCACAGCATTGCTCCCCTTCACACTTCCTTCACAGCTGAAAAGGGCACATGGCTCCTCCCTCACTGGAACTTCCTTCCCATCCAGGAAGTGCTGGCGAGGGAGGAGCCACATGCCCTTTTCAGCTGCGGACTCTTCAAGCTGCCACAGGTTTAGCCCAGCGTGGAGTGAGCTCCATGCCTATTTCCCACTGATCAGGCCATCAGTCGGTAGCGAGCTTTAGGCAGTGTGAAATTGACCTGCCTGCAGTGGGGAAGGGAGGGAGAAGGAGGTGCAGAGGGGCACAACGCAGCGCGGGGGAGGTGCAATGTGAGGGGGAGGCGGGGGGAGGCAGGGGACGGGAGGCCCTGTGGCCTGCTGTTGAGGTCTCTGTGGCATGATTTTGCAGCGATGAGGCAGGGGGGGCTTTAGGCAGCATAAAATTCACATGCCTGCATTGGGGAAGGGAGGGAGAAGGAGGTGCGCAACCCTGCAGGGGGGGAAGGCACATTGCAAGGGGGTGGCCAGGGGACAAGAGGTCCAGCAGCCCGGTGTTGAGGCTTCTGTGGCACAATTTTGCAGCTTTCAGGCGGGGGGGGGGGACTTTACAGCCAGAAATTGACCTGTTGTTGGGAAGGGAGGGAGGCAACAGGGGAAGAGTCAGCTGCGTGGTGAGAGTGAGCAGTTTTAATGGTTAATTGCTCCCATCCCATTTCTTTCCATTTTGCTTTTCTTTCTTTTCCTTTTTCTTCCTTTTGTCCTCCTTTAATTCCTTCCCTCCCTTTTCCTTCCTTCCTATTTCCTTTCTTTTTTCTTTTTTTCTATATTTCTTTCCAACTCTCTCCCCCTATCCCTCTTTCCCTCCCTCCCTCCCTCCCTCCCTCCCTTCCTTCCTTCCTTCCTTCCTTCCTTCCTTCCTTTCTTTCTTTCTTTCTTTCTTTCTTTCTTTCTTTCTTTCTTTCTTTCTTTCTTTCTTTCTTTCTTTCTTTCTTTTTGTAATTTAAACAAGATGCTAGCTTAAACAAAATAGAGAAATGAGTAATTAAGAAAGACAAAAAATTGTGGGAACTGGGCTTTTTCAGATACCCAGAACCCTTGCAGACCCTGCATGATGCATGAACCCTTGCAGACCCTGCATGAAGTTTGTGCAGCATGGGGGCTTTGGGTTGTCCTTAATTCTTTCATAAACTCTGCTTGAGAAGCCACTGAGAAACCTGAAAAACAGATTCAGGAATTAGAAAAATTTGGCTTTGCATTTGAGAAAGGCCTTCTTTTAAATTTCCTTAGCTAAATAAAGGAAGAACTTGAAAAGGAAAAAAAAGCAAAAGCAGACTCTTTAGAAACCCAATTAGGTCAAAAATGGAAGGTTGCCAATACATAGAACATATAAATCAACTGCATATGAAATCATAGACCATGCATATACACTGTAACCTTCTTTTTAAAAACCCAGCAAAACACCGGAAACACTTAACTTGGATTAGAGGGCCTGTCGCTCAGTGGTAGAGCATCTGTTCAGCATGCAGAAGGTCCCTAGTTCTATCCTTGGTTAGAAGATCAGGTGTAGGTAATGTGAAAGACCTCTGCCTGAGAAGTTGGAGAGTCACTGCCAGAATGAGCAGGCCATACTGACGTTGATGGACCAATTCATACTGACGTTGATGGCTCTAATTCAATAGAAGACAGTTTAGTGTGTTCATCAAGTTTTCAATTCCAATTTGATTATGTATGGGCAAAAGACCCCAGGAGTGGTAGAAGTTCTAATACTCCAATGAGCAGCAAGTACCCAGTAGACCTGTTCACCATTCTGCATAATAAGTCTCTAACACAGAATTTTCAAAACCTGAATCTTCAAAAAGCTTCCATAATAGCAATAACGTCATAAGAACATGAGAAGCCATGTTGAATCAGGCCAATGACCATCCAGTCTAACACTCTGTGTCACACAGTGGCCAAAACCCAGGTGCCATCAGGACCAGAACTCTAACAGCAGGACCAGAACTCTAGAACCTCTAGTCTCTTATCCCTGCAACCAAGAGGACAGGGTCTTAGAGTCTTTCTTGACTTTTGTTAAAAGGCCATCAGCCTACAATAGCTCTCTGATGTTGTTACTTCCAACTCAAGTAGCATTGATGCAGGCAGAATCAAGCACCCTTAAGGTATATGGGAAAAAATGGGACTGCCAACTCCATGTTTGGAAATTTCCAAAGCTTTATGTGGTATAGCCTGGGGCAGGTTAGGTTTGGGGTACACTGCCATTGACTACCCTACAAAACAGCCATTTTGGGAAAACTTTTGTTGCTGTAGGTCATTGTTAGACCACGTGCATCTCCTGTTCTGCTGGGGATGACTTGAGAAGCTTCCACTGAGATGGCATAAACATGTTTTCCTCTGCAATACCACCAAAACTCTATATTGCACAGAGTAGTTAATTATGGTCCCTGTAGCAATAAAACTATCATTTATTTTAACTTCTTCTCTAGATCCCTAAGGAGTTCCCCTAGCAAATCGAGAAACCAAGACTGAAAATGCTATTAGTATCCCCTGTAATGTTCAAGGATGTGACTTGAGGGCAGAAAGGGCTCTACCAGTCTTCTCACTGAGACTTTATATTGCCCATCCTACAAATCAGCCTATAGTTTGAGAGAGGCTGTGTGACTCAAGAAGACGCTCGCATGGCAAAGAAGGCGCAGCTGAACCTGTGCCCAGAAAGAAGGTTTCCATGCATGATGCTGGTATTTGTGAGACTGTTACTGATGTTGATGCCTCCGGCTTTAGGCAAGGTTCCTCTTTATAATTGCATGCCCAGTGATTCTCTTTCCATTCTTCACAAGTATTATCATTTAGGAGACCTCATCATTGGTGGCATCATCTCTCAGATCTACATCACTTCTGAAGCGATAACATTTACAAATTATCCTCATCAGGAAGAAATTGAGGAACTCATGTAAGGAGACATGAAAGTCAATCAGGCTAGTCTTAGGGGATGGCTTTTGTCTTTGCTTTATCTTTGCTTTGGTGACAAGTGACTATCTTTCAAACTCCCCCCCCCTTCCCCCATTTAGGTTGTCTATAATGATGTTGATTTATTTATTTCAGGGCTTTTTTTGTAGCAGGAACTCCTTTGTATATTAGGCCACGCTCTCCTGATGTAGCCAATTCTCCAGGAGCTTCCAGTAGGCCCTGTCAGAATGCAAAAGAGTTCCTGCTACAAAGAAGCCCAGATTTACTTTATTTATACATCACACTTCTTGCTTAGCCTTCAAGATGAATCAGATGATATAAATAGTTTCAGGAGGGTGGCCATATTGGTCTGCTGTAGAGGAGCTTGCTTTGATTCCAATAGCACCTTAGAGACGAACAATGTTTTGGGATTATAAGCTTTCCAAGTGTTAGATACTAGATACCTGATGAAGGGAGGTTTGACGCTTGAAAGCTTAAACCCCAATATATTGTCAGCCTCTAAAGTGCTAAATGACTCCAATGATGCACATACTGTAATCAGACAGCATTAATTTTGAAATAGACATCCCATAAATTTTGCAATAGGACTAAGATCACAAAGTAAGAAAAAGAACACAAACAGAGTAATGTATCAGACATTATATCAAATAGTGCAGAAATCTGGATTTCAAAAAGTAGGAGACAGTATAATAAGAACAGGATAAATGTACCATAAACTCTGGAATGAACGACAATCCTGTTCCTTCTATTTTTTTTTAAAAGGCATCCTCTTGATTCCCATTGTGGAAATTATTGCAAATACAGCTCTCTCAACAAATCTTTTGTGCTCCCCCCTTTTTGCTGCAGCTCCTTCTGACCTCTCTGAAAAGAATATTCAGGACTGTTTTGAGAAGCAGTGAAAGTAACTGCAGATAAGAAGGAATCTGTTTAACTTTCTAGACCCGTATGAGCAGATTTGGACTTCTCCTTGTGTAGAAAGGGGGTGCAGATCACTAGAAGTAGCAGTGGTACTTTCATCTTGCTTTCTGCAACCACTGATCCATAGTCCTCCTGGGTGACTAACTTGTTCCTTTAGCTGATTTCAGGGAGTAAAGGCCCAGCTACAGAACTCTCACAGGACATATGGTGGTGGTGAGAAGTGCTGTCAAGTTACATGGGTGATCCTGTAGGATCTTCAGGGCAACAGAGGTGGTTTCCCATTGCCTGCCTCCGTGTAGCAACCCCAGGCTTCTTCGGTGGTCTCCCATCTAAGTACTAATAGGAACAACCTTGTTTAGTTTCTGGACTTAGTTTGGGCCATCCAGGTCAGCTGCAGACCACATGGTGAACTTAAAGATACTGAATGTTACATTCTGTGGCTCATGAAGAGATAATATTATACTCTGTAACTGATGCAGCATGTAATTCTGTTGCAGGTTAATAACTCATAACTACCAACACATCCTGTCCTTGGCTTTCGCTGCCAAGGAGATCAATGGAAATCCATCTATTTTACCCAATATCAGCCTGGGATTTCACATCAGTAGCGATTATTTCAGAATAAGCTATACCTACCTTGCTGCAATAGACCTTCTCTCTACACCCAACAAATTAATCCCTAACTACAAATGTGACATCCAGAACACCCCAATGGCAGTTATTGGGGGACCACCTTCTGACACTGATCTCCATATGGCCACCATCCTAAGCAACTATAAACTTCCCCAGGTAAGGTGGGTGCATGAAACATGGAGAGTTACTCCAGCCTAAGCACATTGAAATAATTGGTCTTACATAGTGAAACATTAATGCAAAGCACATGGTCTACCACTGAGTTACAGACCCCATCAAAGTAAAACAAAACAAACCCACAACAGTATCATGTTTCTTATGTGCAGCCATAGAATCACAGATTTGGAAGGGGCCATACAGATCACCTAGTCCAACCCCCTGTTCAATGCAGGATCAACCTAGAGTATCCCTGACAAGTGTTTGTCCAGACACAGTTTAAAGACCGTCAGTGAGGGGGAGCTCACCGCCTCCCTTAGTAGCTGATTTCACTGTTGAACAACTCTTACCTTAAAGAAAGTTTTTCCTAATATCCTGTTATATTAATATCCAGTCAGTTCTATGAGAATGGATAGGATCTCTCCAGTGAAATTAAAGATCTAAAGACGCATTCGTCCACACTATTTTTACTTTGGAAATAGATCTTCTCTCTCTTATTTCTTGACTTCCTTCTAGCTCACCTATGGTTCTCCTTCATCAATTAATAACAATAGTCAGTCTGTTTTCTCTCAATGGATGTTCCCAAATAGGAACCATCATTATATGGGGATTATCAAGTTACTGCTGCATTTCAAGTGGACGTGGATTGGGGTGATTTATCTGCATGGCCAAAGCGCAGAGGAATTTGTACACAGCACACTTCCTGCTTTTTCCCAGAAAGGTATCTGCTTTGACTTCATAGAAAGATTCCCCCAAATGGCTTTTTCAAACAATTATGCTGAAATGATCGAGAAGGGATCACAGTTATATGATAAAGCCATGAGAAGCACCGCCAATGTGCTCATCGTCCATGGTGAAATTCAAAGCATGATGATTTTGAGAATGCTGCTACATTTGTCAAAAGATGAGAATAGACCAGTGAAGGAAAAAATCTGGATTATGACAGCACAGATGGAATTCACATCACTATTCTTTCAAAGAGATTGGGACTTAGATTTCATCCATGGTGCTTTATCATTTGCCATTCACTCAGAAAAGCTGCTAGGATTCCAGGAATTTCTTCAGTGGAGAAACCCTCAAGTGGAAAAAGAAGATGGTTTTATCAAGGACTTCTGGAAGGATGCATTTAAGTGCTGTTTCCATGACTCCAAGGAAGATATGAAGATCTGTACTGGAGAGGAGAAGCTGGAGTCTCTTCCTGGGTCCGTCTTTGAAACAAGCATGACTGGCCACAGCTACTGTGTTTACAATGCTGTCTATGCTGTAGCACATGCTGTGCATGCCATGTTATCACCCAAATTCAGACAAAGAGTAGTGGATGGAGGGACCAGGAAGCTAAATCAACCACCTTGGCAGGTACTGCAAGATAATTCAGTCAACTGTGGGTATAACCCTGGACTTTGTGCCCTAGACAGTGTGTCCTGAGGAGAAATCCGTTGCCTACATATCCTTTATCTGCTTGAAATTTAAATCAAGATCACTGCGAGTTTACACATCAGTTTGCACCTATCTGGTCTGGTTTTATCAAGGGCCCTGAATTTTTAATAATAACTTATAGAGCTGATATGAAAGAGGGCTGTTTTCAAGAACACTTATACAAAAGCAAATTGTATCCTTCCTTTGAGGTATTTGTGTGTGTTTGTGTGTGTGGTGATAAAAATACAAGATAGGATGAGGGACAATTGGGTTCATTTTCCCTGAGTGACATTGTCATAGATTTCTTGAATTGGTTGGGTTAACAGCAAAGATGAGACAAAACATATGAAAGTAGCTAAAGAGAATGAAATAAAGGTAAAGGTAAGGGTACTCCCCTGTGCAAGCACCAGTCATTTCCAACTCTGGGGTGACGTTGCATCACAACATTTTCACAGCAGACTTTTTATGGGGTGGTTTGTCATTGCCTTTTCCAGTCATCTACACTTTCTCCCTAGCAAGCTGGGTACTCATTTTACCTACCTCGGACGGATGGAAGACTGAGTCAACCTTGAGCTGGCTACCTGAACCCAGAAGAGAATGAAATACCTGTTGTCGTAGTATTGTAGTATCAACCTTTAATGGCATATAAAAACAGGTTAAGAAACAATAGGTTAAGAAACAATAAATAGGTTGAGATGCTGTACATCAAGATTAAAACACAGTTACAAGCAATCACATTTAAATGAAACAACAAGACTGTTCCTTGTCTTGACGAATCTTTTTGGCCCAGTAGAGAAATGAGGCAGTATTCACAGTTATGTCAGGAGTAACATCCTTCAGAACAAGCTGGACCTTATCTGGATCAGCTGGACCCATCTTATTTAGAAGAATAGGATCCAAAAATCGACAATGAAACTTACATAAAAAGGGCAGTACAAAAGAATAAGTGAAATGGTTTCAATAGATCCGGACATAGTCTGGCTGGGTAGGGTATATTATGAAATCTACCATATAGAACTGCTGATGGCATAACATCAAATCTTGCCAATGAAAAGGCCCTACGCTTTGCAAAGAATTGAGATAAGAAGCCATATAGCCAACATCAAATGAAAACCCTAGACTCACAGGAGAACAAGTTTTATTAGCGGCACTGTGGAGATTTTGTAATTCAATATCCAGGATTCTGGCTTTAATCATACGAAATGCCTCTATTTGTGAGAGCATAGATAATGACTCTGTAGATAAACCAACAGTGCTGATCTTTTTCTCAATGGAGTCTAGCCAATTAGAGTAGAAGAAGAAGAAGAAGAAGAAGAAGAAGAAGAAGAAGAAGAAGAAGATGATATTGGATTTATATCCCGCCCTCCACTCCGAAGAGTCTCAGAGCGGCTCACAATCTCCTTTACCTTCCTCCCCCACAACAGACACCCTGTGAGGTGGGTGGGGCTGGAGAGGGCTCTCACAGCAGCTGCCCTTTCAAGGACAACCTCTGCCAGAGCTATGGCTGACCCAAGGCCATGCTAGCAGGTGCAAGTGGAGGAGGGGGGAATCAAACCCAGTTCTCCCAGATAAGAGTCCACACACTTAACCACTACACCAAACTGGTGTAGTATCAAGATTCTGAAAGCATTTGAGTGATAAGACTGGAAGGATCAGAATTATAGTGTATTCGCAACCAGTATTTAACAGTTAAAAGCCATGCCCTAGTTTCAAGTGGAACCTGCCCCGATTCTAGGCATAGGGCTGCATAAGGCACACAACGTGGCATTCCCAGAAATTTACGGAGAAATTTGGATTGGATGCGTTCCAAAGAATACCTGTTGTCAAACAGCCACTTACTCACTCACTCACTCACTCACTCACTCACTCACTCACTCACTCACTCATTCTGTCTGCCTGCCTGCCTGCCTTTCTGTCTGTCTCTGTCTGTCTGTCTCTCTCTTCAATTTGAGGAGCAGCATGGAGTAATCCCTGCACCACCATTTTCAGACAGAGGGAGGGTAAGGCATGGATGACATCCAGCAGCTCCATGCTGCCCACAAGGATTGAAGGGTTGGGATCAGCTGCAGACTGGACCAACTGGCTTTGTCAGCTGGGGCTGGCTTTTGAGCAATGCGGTAGAGCAGACCCCTCTGATGTTTAAAGCTGCTCCTCAGCCAGCTCACCCTTTATTTGTCTGGTTGATTTTCCTCAATCCTCCCTTCTTTTGTTTTGTTGTTATGGGTCAATATACATTGTCATGTCATTTTGTCATTACTTTTTTTGTCACAACTCAGGCAGTTTGGGCATTGGGATGGATCTGTGGGGGAGGGGATCTACATGTGTGCTCTGTCAGTTTGAGGATTCCCTTGAGGGGTCATGGGGGTGGAGCCACTTAGTGGAAGACCCAGTTTAGGGGCTACCAGGTGGCTTCACCATCAGGTGTCAAGGGGACCATGCAGCAGCTTACATGGATCTTGGGGTCTTGCCATTCCATGGTGTGATCCTCCAGCATGCGGACTGGGGAATTATGTTTATCAGATGGCAAGTGGGTCACTTGATGCCAGATCTGTGCCCATGTTGCACCAGTGCTTCTTCAACCGTATCCAAACAAAACTGTAGCAATGTTCTCACCAATATGATGGTCTATTTGTGTTCCTTCTGCTGCATTGCCTCACTATCCCTCCCCAGCCTGCACCTTTGTGTTCTTTTAATTTTATTTCCTTGTTTCTCGTAAGCTCCACCATTTTCTGAGAAGCATATCATTTAACAACACTGCCGGGGAAGAGATTTCCTTCAACCCAAATGGTGAACTGGTAGCTGGATTTGATATTATCAACTGGGTCACCTTCTCGAATCAGTCCTTTCTTAGGGTCAAAGTTGGAAGGATAGACCCAAAGGCTCCTCCCGATAAAGTACTCACCATTCGTCAGGATGCTATTGTGTGGCCAAGTGGATTTAATCAGGTATGGGCTATACCTATTTCAGGACATCTCTAGTCATTTCACCAGCATTTGAAAAGTTCAATGTTCTGTCCCTGTATTTTTTAAGGTGAAGCTCACCTGAAATGCAGTTTCTAATCCCTTGTTTAATTTTGAGGGTATATCATGTTATTTTGTACGTATTCATTGAAATGCCAATATCCCAATTTTTCATAATTATTAGACTCACTTTAGAAGTCACATAAGAACAGGGCTTTTTTTTTTTTGTAGCTGGACCTCCTTTGCATATGAGGCTACAAACCCCTGTTGTAGCCAATCCTCCAAGAACTTACAGGGCTCTTAGTATAGGGTCTTCTTTAAGCTCTTGGAGGATCGGCTACATCAGAGATGTGTGACTTAATATGCAAAGGAGGTCCTACTAAAAAAGAAGAAGAAGAAGCCCTACATAAGAACATACAGAAGAATCAACAGCTAGCAGACATATTTGATTGTGGCATTGGTGAAGATCTAAAAAGAAAAATAGGAACATAAAAAGGTTACCACAAAAGGACTTTTGTCCCACTTCAGGATCAGCAGAGAAAGAGCAAAGAATAAACTGACAAGGCATGGCATTCTAGTTAAAAATTACATGGGAGGTTATGCAAAGGTCCCGAAAATACTGCGGATCTGGAGTCAGGCTTTGCTTCTAGTGGTCATACATTTTGTACCTGACAATGGGGATAACACAGACAAAGGCCTCTAAAGAAGATGGAACCCATACAGGGTTTTGACACCTGATTCAGCACTGGTTACTAACATTTAACTACATATGACAGCAATTTCCTTTATTGGCATTATAAAACTTTTAATATAAAAAAGAGTAGGGTAAAAGAAAATGCAGAAATACACCATACACATGTATAAAAAACACATTCCATCTTCCAATTCAATTTTTAAAAGTTATGAATTAAATCATTATAAAATAGCTTAGTTTATCATAGTACTATGTAAAACCTACAAGTTATGACCCAGGTAGGTGCAATGAGGTGCTTCATCAGATGGAGAGTCTCGCCTCAGGAGGAGTGCCTTCTTATCATCTGCTTCCTCCATCATGTGCAACTGAAAGTAGTATTTAATGAATCCCACAGGTCAGGTCTAGACGGGCTGAATTTCGGTAGTTGGTGTCCTGGAGTGATAGCCATGATCCCAGCTGTGATGCATGACCCTGTGTGCAATTAGAGCACTGGAGTGTTGTGCGGACTTGCAGTGCAGCTGAGTAATAGGCTGACTCAACAGGATCCCACCTTCTTTGCCAGGAACTTTGCCACAGTTTCAGTAACATCATCAGCAGTACTGTTCAGCAGAAAGAGCAATTTGTGTGAATCGGGTAAATCTAAAATACAACCAAGAATTGGTGATAAAACGTTATGCCATACACTGATGTAGTAACAGCATTCTAATAGCACATGGGATACTGTCTCGATGGCACCGCTTGCACAGAGACATAATCTATTATAGAAAGGTGTGCCATTTACTCTTCCTGTTAGGATCGCTGAGGGGGAGACGTTAAGCCTAGCAAGTGAAAAGGTTTTATGTAGTGTTGAATTCTGAAATTGGTAAAGATAACTGGGAGGAGGACCCAGTTATGACCCAGGGATAAATGTATTCTGCAATTCGGTAGGAAAAATCCCATGCATAGTTTCAGGATGGGGGAGACTTCCCTTAGCAGTAGTATGCGCAAAAAGAATCTAGGGGTCTTAGTGGATCCTATGCTGAACATGAGTCAACAGTGTGATGCAGTGGCTAAAAAGGCAAATGCCATCTTGGGCTATATCAACAGAAGTATAATGTCCAGATCATGTGAAGTGATGGTATCGATTTACTCTGCTCTGGTAAGACCTCAGCTGGAGTATTGTGTTAAGTTTTGGGCACCACATTTTAAGAAGATATAGACAAGCTGGAAAGGGTCCAGTGGAGGGTGACAAAGATGGTGAGGGGTCTGGAGACCAAGTTCTATGAAGAAAGGTTGAAGGAGCTTGGGATGTTTCGCCTGGAGAGGAGGCGGCTGAGAGGTGATACGATCACCATCTTCAAGTACTTGAAGGGCTGTCATATAGAGGATGGTGTGGAATTGTTTTCTGTGGCCCTGGAACGTAGGACCAGAACCAATAGGTTGAAATTAAATCAAAAGAGTTTCCAGCTCAACCTTAGGAAAACTTGCTGACTGTTAGACGGATTCCTCAGTGGAACAGCCTTCCTTGGGAGGTGGTGGGCTCTCCTTCCTTGGACTTTTTTAACAGAGGCTAGATGGCCATCTGACAGCGATGAAGATCCTGTGAATTTGGGGTAGGTATTTGTTGGTTTCCTGCATTGTTCAGGGGGTTTCACTAGATGACCCCGGAGGTCCCTTCCAACTTTATGATTCTATGATGCAAAATAGGTAATATTCCATGGTTGAGGAGAGAGCAAGTCTTATTGGCTGCACTGTACAAATCCATTAGTTCTGCCTTTAACAGTCTATCCATTATTATTATTCGCAGTGCTTCCAAGAGAAATACTGTGTCTCCAGTTTGCTTCCTATGTTAGCCACCAGGATGAATGATTAGATTCAGATAATAGCTGGAAGCAGTAGCTGGAAGGGTCAGTGTTATAATGCAAATGCAGCCAATATTTGAATGTCATGAGCCATGCCCTTGTGAGCAGATTGTACTTATTCAACTGTTTTATTTATTGAGTCAATCCAGATGGGGGCACCATATGGTATTTGAGGGCCTATATTCAGATTGAACGCTTTCAAAACAGCTGGAACGTATTGATTCCCTCTTTCAGAGAAAAAAGAAACGCAGAAGTGCATTTACATTTGCATTAGAATTGTCAATTATTGCTCTGCGTCGTTGGGTCCATGTTGCAAAAGTAAAACCATTGCAACATACAAAATGGTGGAAAACAAGAGCTGATATTAAAAGGCATAACATTATGTCAAGCAATATTTCAGAGAAGATGCTGCACTAATTCTCAATATAGTGGGCATATGTGCCCTAAAACTATATGCTGTGATCACAAGACTCCAGTAAGGTGATGCTGGTATGTCGTTCTAGAAGTAACTCCAAAACAGTTTGATCTGCAACAAACAAGCTCTCAAACTGTATTATCTGAATAAATAATATTATGCTCTTTCCCTTAGGGGAAGGCACTACCTCTATCTATGTGCAATAGTGTTTGCCATTCGGGTTATAATAGGATAAAGAAGGAAGGAAAGCCATTTTGCTGCTATGAATGCCTTCGGTGTCCAGAAGGGAAGATTTCTAATGATGAAGGTAGGAGGTGACAAGTGAAAATATTCTTGGCTATATTAACTGTGATGAAACATGTGCACACCAGGGTTCAGAGATGCTAACAATCCTAATGTTTCCAAAGCACTTTTTACAGTGTTGGTGTTTTCTAGTAGTCCAGTATTTTTACTTGGGACTAGAGTCGCCAGCCTCCAAGTATGCCCTGGAGATCTCAATGAATTTCAATTGATGACTAGAGTACCTACTGTAGGTCAGTTCCCCTGGCTGCCTTGGAGAAAGGAGTATATGATATTATACCATGCTCCCATCTTCAATCTTCGACCTTCCCAGTCCTATCCAAACCTGAAAATTGCAACTCTACTTGGATCCTATGCAGGGCTTTATTTGGAGGAGGGAGGGAAAGATCCAGAGCTTTCTATGTCCAGTTCCCTGGATCCCACAGAAGAAATGAAAAGAAAGCACCTTTAAGACCAACAAGTGCTAATGTTTTAAGCATGTTTTATTTTTAAGTTTTGCTTTCTTTTGTAAAAAAAAAAATCTTTAATTGTGTTTATCTGTGTCCTTTAAAAACTTTATATCTTTGCTACCTAATCTTAAATAGGTACACACGTGGCCCAGCCCAACATGGCCCAGCCCAAAAAGGTCTCATTTATGTCAGATCCAGCCCTCATAACAAATCAGTTTGATACTCCTGATCTAGCATATACAACATTTGTTTATAGGATCCAGGTAATAGTCTGGTAAAATCACCTTGCTTATAGAACCAAACTTAACACCAAATTTGACAGCAACAGTGTACATCCTACAATAAATCCAGATAACATAAAGGGAGAGGCTGGGATGTATTTCCACTTACAAGTCCAAACCTGAGTATGAAATTGCATGTATACCTGTACTCAGGGGTTGATTTGTAGAAAAATAGGTGGTGGAGCTCATTAGTATTACTCATTATTATATGCCAGCTCCCCCAGCCAAAAGCTACCTGATACAAGAAAGGAGAGCCCTGGGTGAGCGAGGCCTGCTTGGGTAGTCAGAGTTCCAGCCAGCCCAAGCAGGTCTCACTCACCTGGGGCTCTCCTGGGCCACCCCACCCCACAGTCAAAAGGACAGCAAGCCACCTGCCACCCAAAATCACAAAAGAAGTGGTGAAAGGTGGCACGGGCTTCTCCAGGGGTTAATGAGAGCTGCTGGGGGTGTGGAAAAGCCCCTGATGGCTGATTGGCTGCCCACTATCCTAATTCATTATTATGCAGCTGCCCCTACTATTCAATGGACAAGGTAGGTGGGGAGGAAGAGGAGGAACCCTCAGAAAGGTTCAGGAGCTGTCCTCCTGTGAGCTCCTGCTGAATCTGAGGCCTGCCTGTACTGGAAGACATTTTTTTTTCTTAATTTGCAAACAGGGAATTGTCTTTCAGGGTTAAATATTGAGGGCAGATTACTGGAATTGTTTCTGTTAGTCACGTGTATAAACCACATTGTCTTTTTCAGATATGAATGACTGTTTTCCCTGTCCAGAAGATCATTATCCTAACAATGACCACAACTTATGCATTCCCAAAGTTATAAGCTTCTTATCTTATGAAGAAACATTGGGAGCCAGTCTGGCTACTTCTGCCCTTTCTTTATCACTCCTCAGTGTTTGGGTCCTTGGGATTTTCGTAAAATACCAGGAGACTCCCATTGTCAAAGCCAACAACAGGCACTTAACCTACATCCTTCTCATCTCCCTCCTACTATCCTTCCTTTCTACTTTACTATTTATTGGCCAACCTGAGAAAATCATGTGTCTCCTTCAACAAACAGCGTTTGGCATGATATTCTCTCTAGCTGTGTCTTGTGTGTTGGCCAAAACCACCACTGTGGTCCTAGCTTTCATGGCCACCCAACCGGGATCAAATATTAGGAACTGGGTGAGGAAACAACTGACAAATGGCATTGTTCTTTCCTGCTTCCTTATTGAAGCAATTGTTTGTACTGTATGGCTCGCAACCTCTCCTCCATTCCCTGATTTTGATATGCACTCAATAACTGAAGAAATTGTACTGCAATGCAATGCAGGGTCAGTTGCTATGTTTTACTGTGCACTGGGGTTTTTGGGCTTCTTGGCTCTTGTCAGCTTCACTGTGGCTTTCCTGGCTCGGAAATTACCGGACAGTTTTAATGAAGCCAAGTTCATCACTTTCAGTATGTTGGTCTTCTGCAGTGTTTGGCTCTCCTTTGTTCCAACCTACTTAAGCACCAAGGGAAAATACATGGTGGCTGTCGAGGTTTTCTCCATCTTGTCTTCCAGTGCTGGATTGCTGGGTTGCATCTTCTCCCCTAAGTTATACATCATTATACTGAAGCCTGAGTTGAATAATAAGGAACAGTTACTAAGGAGGAAAAAAGAAGAATAGGAGCCTAATGCTCTGTGGCCCTGGCCAAGCTGAAGTCATCCTTTGTTAAGACACATTGTAAGCAATGCAGTATCATCTTGAACATATGAAGCTGCCTTATACTGAATCAGACCCTTGGTCCATCAAAGTCAGTATCGTCTTCTCAGACTGGCAGCGGCTCTCCAGGATATCAAGCTGAGGTTTTTCACACCTACTTGCCTCGACTATTTTTTGGAGATGCCAGGGATTGAATCTGGGACCTTCTGCTTCCCAAGCAGATGCTCTACCACAGAGCCACCGTCCCATTTCCCTTAAAAAAAGGTAAAGGTAGTCCCCTGTGCAAGCACCAGTCGTTTCTGACTCTGGGGTTACATTGCTTTTACAACGTTTTCACGGCAGACTTTTTACGGGGTGGTTTGCCATTGCCTTCCCCAGTCATCTACACTCCCCCCCCCCACCAGCAAGTTGGGTATTCATTTTACTGACCTCGGAAGGAAGGAAGGCTGAGTTCATCTTGAGCTGGCTACCTGAACCCAGCTTCTGCCGGGATCGAACTCAGATTGTGAGCTGAAAGCTTTGACTGCAGTACTGCAGCTTTACCACTCTGCAATACGAGGCTGGTTCATTTAATAGTATCATCTAATTATGTGTAATATGCTATAAGAATATAAGCAAAATCTTTCTGGATTGTATCAGTGCTCTATTTAGTGTTCTATTTTGCACTGTGCCAACCAGTTACCCTGGAAGATTTTCAAAGAGGGCACAGAAGAAAAGGCCTTAATGACATTTCATCCTTCCTCTGTTTTTGTATTAAGGTCTTTTTAGTCTGCATGAATGCTAACTATTGACAGGGCTTTTTTTTGTAGCAGGAACAGTAGGCCCTGTACTAAGAGCCCTGTAAGCTCTTGGAGGATTGGCTACATCAGGGGCATGCGGCCTAATATGCAAAGGAGTTCCTGCTACAAGAAAAGCCCTGACTATTGATAAATCTATCTTCCATGAAACTCTCTTATCCCCATTGAAACCATTCACAAGAATTTTGGTTTCAGTTGAATTTCATGTTGAGAAAACATTGTTTCTTTTACGTTCTCCTATCCATCCTCTCATTATTGTGTAAATATCATGTGATCAACAGAGGAAAACCAGAAATGACATTAAATTACTATACAACGTTTACATTCAACTCTCTTCTTCATATGTTGTAAAAGAAACACTGTAGATATGAGTTTTTCATATGTGTATGAACCACCATTGATGCTGCAAGAATTACATAAGTAGTCAGCCAGCTTAGTTTTGTTATTGCTGTGCATTATGAGTGCCACTAAAGTTTATGATTTTTTTTTAAAAAAACCCTGTTTTTAAAAAATCTTCAATAAAGGTTTTTTTGTTTTGGGTTGTTTTGTTTCATGGTCTGTGTGTTACTGGGGAATGTCTTGAACCAAACTCAGGGTAAGCTTGTTTATGTTACAAAACCAAGGCAGGGTCAGCCTTGCTACTGGCACTGCAACTGTAAAGAGAGTTACTTCCTTTGGCCAGGGGGCAAGTGTACTCAGATCAGGCTTCCTGCAGTCACTTGATGTGGTTGCCCTGACAACTGCTTCTCTGGTCCCCTGAAGCTGGAGAGGGGAGGACCTATACTACACTAAGTTCCTTTCCTCGCTGCCTAGCCTATCCTCAAGACAGACCTGTCAGCCTTAAACACGAAGGGGAGGGATACATAACGCCCACCTCTTCCTTCTCCCATCACCCATTGTTCTGCAGAGAATGGAGGTTTTGACTGTCCTCCTTGGCCACCATCCCCAGTTTCCTAAATAAGGCTGTGCAGTCTACATCAGAGGAGGCCTTGGTATCTGCCTAGTGTAAGCCCACTTTGCTGCTCCGCTGCTAGATAGGTGAACCGGCCTCATAACCTCAATTTGCGGTGATTCCTGACAGTTTTTAGGTCACCCATCATCATCAGGGTCGGCCCAGAGAAGTCTTCAGCCAGCGCTGGTAATGGTCCACACCTGGACATGGGTGAAATTCATATGAAGAAATGGACACAAAAATGAGCTTTCTCTCTCCATGTTGCGTTATTTTCAGTATGACACGCTTTCAGATGAACGTAACTCTCCATCCATATCCAACTTGCAACTGATCGACAGCAAACTAAATACCAGCACAGAATGGCAAGACGGAAAATATTTGTCTCTTGCCTTGGTGTTAGGGTTGCATTGCCTTTCAATTCCATAACCCATGTGGAGTGAGGCAATCCAGTATGTCATCACAGAACCAGATCTGATTAGCTACATGATGTAGACATCGTCATGGTCATCACTTCCCCTTTTTACAATGAGTTCTGAAAAAAGATTTCAGCCATGGAACAGAAAATTTGCTGTGGGAGGAATATCCAGATTTCTGCATATAAGCAATTACTGTATTCAATACAAATTACACAGAAGCAGAACCAGATCAGGGAACAAGGACACCAATTTCTTTCCAGACTGAATTCAAGGTGCTGGTTTTGCCTTTTATAGCCCTGAATAGTTTAGGGCCAGAAACTGCTTTCACTTGCCTAGGATTTGGAATCCATTCATGATGTTCTCCTGCTTAAACCAGTCCTACCTATGTATGTACCTCCAAGTCACAACCTACTTATGTTAATCCTTGCTTCCACGGCAAGCAAAAAGCAGAGGGGTTTTTTTTTACCCCTTTCAATTGCCGTCCTCTTCAGAATCTTCCTTGGTGGGCCCCCATCCAGTGAAATCAGTCCTTCTTTAGGATATATTCCCTGTCACTTGCAGGAAAACTTTTTCTACTGCCCCCAGAGACTGTGGAATCCCTCCCCAGCAGTTAAGATGGAGATTGTCCCTAACTACTTTTGAGACTGAATTTTGCTTTCTTGGAAGTCCTTCAAGCTGTGATAAAGTAGATAACAGAAAGTTGTTATGGTTTTACACCTCTGATGTTTTTGGATTTTTTTTAGGTGATTATATGCATGTTATATAAGAAATTGTATTTCAGTTCCCTAGATGCCACAAAGACCTATTGAGTAGAAAGACAGCTTTTTTGAATATATTCCAGAAGCATGAAAAAACTGGTGAAAAGTGGAGAGTCGAGGTTTTTCAAGAACATTTCTGGACTTTGTTTTAAATTATCCACTATCATGGGAGCAACATATTCTCATTAAAATTAAGAAAAGCACTTAAATCAAGTAAAACCAAGTTAGACTTTATTGGCATAAGAATATCAAAAATTAATACAGTTTTTAAAAAAACAAAACAAAATAGAAATACAGCCTAAATCTACACCTGTGTGAGCATAAATTATTTACATGAGATCTTTTGGCTCAGGTTTAGAGCAGAGTAAAAAAAAACTTGGCCACCTTCTCAGTAACATTGAAATAAAAGACCAAGGGCATATTTTGTAGCAGGAACTCCTTTGCATATTAGGCCACCACCCCACCCCCCACCGCCGATATAGCCAATCCTCCTATAGTTTAAAGTAGGCACTGGAAGCTCTCGGAGGATTGGCTACATTAGGGGGATATGGCCTAATATGCAAAGGAGTTCCTGCTACACAAAAAGCCCTGTGTAGACCTTAAGGACATCAGAGCAGTCCATCATCCTAGCTAAAACAGAATGTAAATACATGTAACTTCAATCTGTATGCAAATGACAGTGCAGAAGAACTTTCTTAAATCGATTGGATAGGAAACTTTTGATGGATAACTCCCATGTTTACTACCAACAGTTCTCCTTCCCCTGATGCCTCAGCCTTTTAGCAAATGAATGACTGCCTAACATGCAATTATCTATGAGTCCTGTGATCATGAATTTGCCTATAAAATGAACTCTTTTTTTTTTTTTTAAATGATTCTATCAAATACCATCAGCACTGTTCAGGGCAAGATACTGCTCAGGGCAAGCTTGAAACAATCTGCTTTTGATAGTTTTCCCTAGGCTTGTGGAATCTTGCTGTCGGATTCACCGGAGAGCAGTTTCCCAGGTCAAATCTTAAACATCAGATGGTGTAACCAGACTGCTGGTAGACAGTGGGGGATATGACTGAAGGTTTGTCAAGAGACCAAGTTTCTGTCTTCTTGATGACAGGTTCCAGCTTGCCTTTACAGCTCCTGGTATTTCTAATGCTGCCTCAGACTGAATGCAAGAGGAATAATCCTGCCTTGTGGATTATGGATGATCAGCTCTGGACGCAATACCAGTATTATCAACCAGAGGATATGATCATTTGTGGGCTCACTTCTCAGTTCATCTTGGTTTCTGACAGTGTATCCTTCAAGGAACATCCCAAAGGGAATCCTTTTCATGAACCTTTGTAAGAAAATTTATGGGCTATTAGTTTCCATAACATGTCTATTTGGGTTTTATAACACTTGCAAAGAGAGAATGCCTTGGATCCTACTAGTTTTCCTGCTACTGAAAAGTGAAGATGAGGTCCCACTTGACCACCCACAAAGCTTATGCTGATGATCACAGAATGCACATTTACAAAAAATACATAGGATGGAGGTTGTAGTTAGAAGAGAAATGCAGTGTGATTGAGTGAAAACATTGGTTAGGTCCAACCAATGTCCCTCTAAGTTCCAGAGTCTTGTGAGCAAAAAATCTACTTTGTGAACTACTGGTATTAAAGTTGTGAGCTACTACACAGATTATTGTGCTCTGGGGCCATTTTTTGGAGCTAAGGCAAAAATGTGTGAGCTGGAGGCTAAAAATATGTGAGCTAGCTCACGCTAACTCAGCTTAGAGGGAACACTGGATCCAACCCAATATAATCATGGACATGTATACAGCCATGAATTTTAAAGAGTTTAAAGGAACTGGCATCTTTAAAAAAGTGGGTGGTGATTTCCCCTCCTTCTCTAAATACTGCAGATCCTGAATTTCCTCCTATGGCATTCCATTGCCCACCTCATCCCACATCACTGAAAAAATCAGGGGCTGAATTCAGATGGCTAATTTGAGCTGACATATGCATGGCCTCCAGGAGGATTAAAAAAGCAAGATCAGACAGGCACAGCTGCTGCCCGTCCTGCTCTCGCACTCACCCCATCCTCTGATGTCTTTGAGACAGATCAAATAGCTAACACTAAAAATCTGGCCCTTTCTTCCGAGTAGGGTTTGTCTGTTTCCCTCTACTGATGTCTTCTAAAGGAGCATTTAGACATAAAATGTTTTTATTGTTTTGTTTTGGGATCTCCCATTAGGTGTAAAGATTTTAAATACAGAAATAGATAATTGCCACCGACGTATTTTGCAAATGAAATTCTTATTTGTAATAACAAGTCATGTTCAAGTATGTATTTCAGAATAAGTAAAGCACAAGTGAGAAATTCATCCTCTCCAGCATGAGTTTCTCATGAATAATTTTGGATCCTGTGAGAGTTTATGTTTAACCTGGCAAACATTAATTTCATGTATGATATTTTCTCTAATTTTTTGCAGCTTTTTTTCTCAAATTTATAGCTCTAGAAATTCTTATTACAGATAGAAAGGTGTCTCAAACCACTTCTTCCTTAACTTCTTTATTACTGGGGGCGGGGGAGTATTCATTTATTGCTGATTTGAGCTTATGTACAGAGATATCTTCCTTTAATTAAAAAAAATTCTGACTCACCACATTCTAATTGGCTACTTTCGCTAATATTTTTAGGACCATGGTCTGATCCTGTCATAGGACTGCTCTCTGCTGCCCCAATAAAGGGAGCAAAGAGTGAGAAATCTGAATCTTATCAATTCTACTATAACAGTTATGTCTACTGGAGTAATAAGTGCATTCTTTTAAAGATGGGTGAATAAATATCCAGGCATCTAGTAAGTTAAAATCCTGTGAAATTTTAGAGGGTTTATGCTGCTTATACAACAGGCTTTTTAAGCTACTGTGCTACATCTAAGATTGGATTTACCGAGGTCTCGGTTGATGATTTCATTAAAATCTCTTCCAATAATTGAATGTCCTACTGCAAAGGCTTCCAACTTGGTTAGAGTTTCTGTCATGAAGAATATCTGATTAACGCTGGGTGCACATAAAACACAAGGGGTATATGCAGTCCCTTCTCTAATGCCTTTGTCAAAGATTAATCTTTCCAAGGGACACCCCAGAGTTTTGGTTAGTAGCAAAATTTGCAGCCTTCGATATTAGAATTGAGACACCCCTAGCTTTGAGGTGCCAGGGGCATCCAATTGGTAAGTAAACCATCCCAAGTTGATTTATAGTGGATATCACAAACCAGAGAACTGGCTTTGAAGCAGATTGTATCTAGAGCAGCAGTAAAGCGCTGAAAAGTAGTCAGAAAGATGAAGCCTTCATCTTACACATCCTTTGTGTTTTCCTTTAGTGCTGTGACAAAGTCCTACCGGCATCTTCTTTCCTTGGTATTTGCTGTGAAAGAAATTAATGAGAACCCCAAGACCTTACCTAACATAACATTAGGGTTCCACATCTATGACAGCTACTTTGATGCAAGGATGACTTATCAAAATACTTTGAACCTCCTCTTTAATCAAAATAAGACCATCCCTAACTACAACTGCGATGTGTGGAAGAATCTAATAGCTGTCATTGGGGGATTGAACTCTGCAATATCCTCCCATATGGCCACTACTTTAGCCATTTACAAGATTCCACAGGTAACATGGTATTTACTGAAAATGCTGCTGGGGTAATCCCTTATCCCCCCACACCTAACTTGGTGTAGTTACTATTGGAAGGGAAGGGAGCATGGTATAGCCAGATCTCATTGATCTCAGAGACTAAGAAGGGTTGGTACTTGAATGGGAGTCCACCAAGAAAGACTCTGATTCATGGTGCATAGATAGGTACAAAAGCGTTATCAAGTCTCAACTGACTTATGGTGACTCCAGCAAGAGGAATTCAAAGTGAGAAGCAGAGGTGGTTTGCCATTGCCTTCTCTGTAGAATCTTCCTTGGTTGTCTCCCACCCATCAAGTTAAGAAAGAAGCAGAGACCATTTGCCATTCCTTTCCTCTGTAAAGTCTTCTTTGGTGATCTCCCATTCAACCCTGCTTAGCTCCTGAGATTTTCCCTCCCATTGTACATAGAAACCATTGATACAAACTGGAATTTTAATTTGAATTATGTAGAAATAAATAAAATAAAAAGAATGGGTCACATATGAACAACTGTTCTGCTGGTAAATAATGAGAGTTCTCACTCACCACCAAAAAGGCTTTGCTGAGAACTGTGGGGGTCTGCTTGGAAAAATGCCACATGGGATGGTACCTTTAGATGGGTGGCAAATGAAAAAAAATGGGTGAAAAGAGCTTGCACGATCCAGTCCAGTTAGTAGTGTGTGCAGAGATTTGAGACATCAGAACATTGGCTCCTTGCTTACTCTATGTGTGTGTGCGCGTATGTGTGTGTGCCCTGCTTACTCTACAAAGAAAACGGAGACCAAAGAATTTAGATTGGAATGTCAAAAATGTGAAAACTGGGAACAACGCCACAAAACAAACAAACAAACCGAACAACCAATCAAACAGCAGAATACGAAATCAGTATTTCAGAGCTTTGCACAATTTCCAGTACAGAAAATCACAAAGCATCAGAATGCTAACAAAGAACTGATGAAATAGTGTAATAATGTGACTGGCAGAACATTGAGAATGTTGATAAGAGTGAAGAATGAAACATTTGAAGCTGTGATGGTTAATGATCCCCCACAGCGATGTGCCCTATTTGTGATTCAGATTCTCTGTACAGCATTTTTTAAAAGTTTGCTGTTCTTCAGGGTTTGTACCCAGATATCATTTCTGTCTGTATAGATCAGAGAATACAGAAAGTGGCAGACAGTGGATAATGTTGGTCCTAGACATGAGTGACTATAAAGGAAGTTCACTGAGTAGCCACCAATCTCCAAACATTTTTCTCTCGCAGCCCACATTGTTCTTATGAAGTGGGGAAGAACCTTCATGAAAGATATCTTGAGCTACTTGGAGGACAATAAAGTTTATTTTATTTTATTTTTGCTTAGGTCACATATTGTTTATTTGCTCCTACAATGAGCGATACAATCCAGCGATCTCCTTTATACCGAGTTGTCCCCAGTGAAGAGCATCAGTACACTGGATTAGTCCAACTTCTTCTGCGTTTCCAATGGAATTGGGTGGGGATCATTGCAATGAGTGATGATAAAGGAGAAGTGTTCATGCAGACCCTGGCTCGCAAGTTTTCCCAGAATGGTATCTGCACTGCATTCACTGTAAGAATTCCAACTTACAGTAATACTTTTGATATCTATAGCATGTTAAATGAATATTTTCTGAATATGGTAATTTTTCTAACCAAGACAAGCATCAATATATGTATAGTAAATGCTGACAGTTTCAGTATGAGTGCTTTACAGTTGGTGCTGAATCAATTTGACCCATATTCTATGTCACCTATACATAAGGTGTGGGTTATGACGGCCGATTTTGATTTTTCATCAGAAATATATCACAGACATCTCGACATACAAGTCTTTAATGGTGCTTTATCATTTGCACTTCATCTCACTGAAGTTCAAGGATTCCAAAACTTCCTTCAGAGCCTGAATCCCTTTGGTGAGGGAGATGGTTTTATCAGAACTTTCTGGCAGCAGGCATTCGACTGTGTATTTCCAGATACTGATGTAGGTGATGAGACAATGAATAGCTGTACTGGAGAAGAGAAGCTGGAGAGCCTTCCTGGCCCTTTTTTTGAAATGATCATGACAAGCCAAAGTTACAGTGTTTACAATGCTGTCTATGCCGTGGCCTATGCTCTACATGCCATGTATTCATCCAGAAACAAATATGGAATCAAGGCAGATGGGAGCAAGCTGGAGCATCCAAAGCCACAGCCATTTCAGGTAAAGTTTCATATAGACTGAAGACTAATGTGACAGACTATGTGCTCAGGAAGCAAAGAATACACAACAGCATTCTGTTCAGCCCTTTCTATTGGTCATGATATAGCCTCAGTTCAAGGATAGAAGTTTCTATTCAATACCTACTGTCCCCCTTTTCACAGAGAAGTGTGACCAAATTATGGTTCTCCTGAAAAAGCTGGGAACCCAGCTTAATTTTTGCATTAAGGAACCAGACTTAAGTCATTACTAAGACTGCCTCTTCCTGTATGTGCCGCAATGGGCTTTACGCTCAGAAAACCATCTCCTGGTGGTCCCCAGCCCTAAGGATGTCTGTCTTTCCTCATCCAGGACCAGGCTTTTTCTGCCCTGACCTTGGCCTGGTGGAACATGCTCCCACTGGAGATTAGGGCCCTGCTAGATCTGCTACCTTTTCACAGGGCCTGCAAGACAGGTCTGATCTGCCAGGCCTTTGGGTGAGGCAGTGGGCATCCACATTAAATCAAATTAAATTAAATTGGCCTCATTTGAACTATGACATCTTTATTTATTTATTTGTTTGTTTGTTTATTAGGTATATATTCCGCCCATTCCTATAATGGGCTTAGAGCGGATCACAACATAATTAGTGGCCAGCTGGAAATTGTTTTAATCTTATACCATTCTGTCTCCTGCTCTGAACCAGGAGGTTTCTACTTGTTTTAATATGTTGTTTTTTGAAAGCACATTTTTTTTGATAACATATGGTAACCATATCCATTAATACCTTCTTTTTATCTATCTATTTATTGATGTTAATGTCTTACGTGTTGTAGTGTTGTATGTTGTAATCCACCCAGAGCCCACCTGTGGGGTAGAGCAGAATATAAATTTACTAAAATAAATAAAAATGAATAAAATAACAACAGCAACAAAAATCCTGAATCTGATTTAGATGACTTTTTCTTTCCTACCTCCACATGCTGTTTTCTTCATGTAATCTTCCTCAATTTATTCAATTCTAGCTTCATCGGTATCTGAGGAGCATCACTTTTAATAACAGTGCTGGAGGCGAGGTGTCTCTTGATGAGAAGGGTGAAATGGTTGGTGGATTTGATATTATAAATTGGATTATTTTCCCAAATAAATCCTTTTCAAGAGTGAAAATAGGGAAAATGGATCCCCAAACACCCCTGGGTAAAGAATTGTCCATTAATGATATGGCTATTACATGGCATAGCAGCTTCAATCAGGTAAGACCTGAGCAGAATTTCTAAGGTACAAAGAAAATGCGTAACCCTGCTAATACTTTGCAGATGGCACGTTGAATTCTGTTTGACACTCTTTAAGAGGTGCGGGCAGGGAGGAACTGGCCTACTTTAATCTGGAATGTTCTTTTAACCGAAGGAATGATTTGAATATGACTTGTCCATTGCTAAATATGCTCTTCACTGAGCCTCCTCCAAATTTCTTTCTAGGTCACCATGGCTTGGGGGGTTACATTGAGCACTCATACAGATCGTTATCTCAGGGATTTATGAATTGTGTTGATTGTCATCTTGTTGATGTAGGATGTTATTAAATCTCTATGGATTTTGTATAACATTTGTTTATCCTTATTATTGTAATAGTCACTAAAACCCTGCTGTGCGGGGGGGGGGGGGTAGGGGAACTAGAAATCCAAACAAACACCTGGGCTCTTGTGATTGGTCTTAAATTAACAGTATGTATGTACAATTCTCAGAGCAGCTGAAGAAGATCCTATCTCTTGCCCAACTACTTCACTGAATTAGGTTTCATCAACAGAAGAACTATGACACAATCATAATCTGACTCACATATACCAAAATTCTTGAATAGCATCAAATATGTAGTTTTCAATTGTTTAATAGTTAAGTTTTATTGTTTCTAAAATTGTAACTGGAAATTGTTGTTTTTAACATAACTGTTAGCCGCCCTGAGTCCACTCACGGAGAGGGTGGGATATAAATCTAAGGGACGGTGGCTCAGTGGTCTAACATCTGCTTGGTAAGCAGAAGGTCCCAGGTTCAATCCCCGGCATCTCCAAAAAAGGGTCCAGGCAAAAAAGTGTGAAAAACCTCAGCTTGAGACCCTGGAGAGCTGCTGCCAGTCTGAGTAGACAATACTGACTTTGATAGACCAAGGGTCTGATTCAGTATAAGGCA
Source organism: Heteronotia binoei (assembly GCF_032191835.1). Classification (NCBI taxonomy): domain Eukaryota; kingdom Metazoa; phylum Chordata; class Lepidosauria; order Squamata; family Gekkonidae; genus Heteronotia; species Heteronotia binoei. Next base: position 15,994,805 of record NC_083237.1, on the reverse strand, counting down.
GCTTCATATGTACATGTTCATATGTTCAAATAAATATAAATAAAATAAATAAATTCATTTATTCAGGGTTTTTTGGTAGGAAAAACCCAGCAGGAACTTGTTTGCATATAAGGCCACACCCCATGACATCACCATTGTTTTGTGCAGGACTTTTTTTGTAGAAAAAGCCCAGAAGAAGTTTATTTGCATATTAGTCCTCACTGATACCAAGCCGGTCGAAACTGTGTTCCTGTGCATTCCTTCTAAAAAAAAAGTGCTGCAATTATTTATTTATACTCCACTTTCCCTTTTGGTTCAAGTCTAAAATGCCTTTCTCCAACTAAATTGACTCTTCCTTTGGAGGAAAGATACTTAAGTTGAAGGAAGACTTCTTAGGCTAAAGAGAGGCTTTCTACGTGATGATTGGATCCACTCAACTATTTGTAAAAATATTAAATTGGAAAAATTGGAAAAGATGCTATTTTTTTTTTTAAATGGGCAGGTTGTTCCCCTTGCTGTGTGTAATGAGAACTGTCTACCAGGTTACAGCAAGAAAAGGAAAGAAGGAGAACCGTTTTGCTGTTACGATTGTGCTCCATGCCCAGAAGGAAAGATTTCAAACCAGAAAGGTAGAAGTCATTTTACTTTGCATTTAAATTGAAAGTGTTTGTGGTAAAAGGCAAACAAAAATCATGTATTCCTCACATGCAGACTCCATGTACAATAGACAGACTGAGTCCAGGGATGCTAGTCTACTCACCTCTTAACCTTTCTGGTCCAATTGTGAAGCTGCCTTGTACTGAATCAGACACTTGGTCTATCAAATTTAGCATTGTCAATTCAGACTTCCGGAGGCACTTTGGAGTTTCAGACAGAGGTCTTTCACACCGTCTACTGCCTGATCTACTGCCAGGATTGAATCTTCTACCTTTTGCACGGCAAGCAAATGCTCTACTGCTAAACCATGGCCCCTCTTTACAGTCTACAGAACCAATATTTCTTGGAAATCGGAAAAGTTCTGTATTTCTTGATCTATGATACAAGTGGTTAATACATATTGGGCTTTAAAGAACTTTATAGTACTATGATTATATTGGAAAATTCTTTTTTAAAATTTTTTGTTTTAGATATGAATTACTGTTTCAAATGCCCAGAAGATCATTATCCCAACAAGGATCAAAATGGATGCCTTTTAAAGAATCTCAATGTTCTGTCTTTTGATGAACCATTGGGCATAAGTTTGGCTGTTTCGGCTCTGTGTCTTTCTCTGACCACAGCTGTGGTGCTGGGAATCTTCATTAAGCACCAGAATACACCCATTGTCAGAGCCAACAATCAGAATCTCACCTACTCTCTGCTTTTCTCCATCTCGCTCTGCTTCCTCTGCTCTTTGCTATTCATTGGCCAGCCTCACTTTCTGATCTGCCTTCTACGACAAATTGCTTTTGGCGTCATTTTCTCAGTGGTTATTTCATGTGTCTTGGCAAAAACCATCACTGTGGTTTTGGCTTTCATGGCCACTAAACCGGGGTCATGGATGAGGAAATGGGTGGGAGAAAGAGTTGCCATCTCTATTGTTCTTTGTCTATCATTCATTCAAGTGATTATTTGCATGACTTGGCTATTTCTTGATCCCCCATACCCAGATTTTGACACACACTCGCTAGCAAAAGAAATTATAGTACAATGCAATGAAGGATCTGTTGGAATGTTTTATTATGTTCTGGGCTACATGGGGTTTCTTGCAATTGTCAGCTTCATTGTGGCTTTCTTTGCTAGAACACTGCCCAATTCCTTTAATGAAGCCAAATTAATCACTTTTAGTATGCTGCTGTTTTGCAGTCTGTGGGCGTCATTTGTCCCAACTTATCTTAGTACCAAAGGAAAATACATGGTGGCTGTGGAGATCTTCTCCATCTTGGCTTCCAGTGCTGGATTACTAGGCTTCATCTTTTTCCCCAAATGCTTTATAATGGTCCTAAGGCCTGAATTAAACTGCAAGGCACAGCTATCAAGGAAAAAATCAATCACAATGTAACAACCCTAAAACTGCTTACACAAAAAGTCATTAAGTAAGAATGGGTGGTTGCATCTGTTATGGACTCACTGGAATTTCCTAAACTCAGGGAGACTAGAATTCACGCCTGGTTAGTACTTGGATGGGAAACCACCAAGCAATTTTAGGATAGCTATGCCCCTGTTCTTATTTTGCCCTGAAAACTCTATGGGATTGCCATAAGTCAGTTGCAACTTGGTGGGGGGGGGGAGAGGGGGAAGTTTCTGATGCAGTTCAGATGCAGTTCAAATGCCACATCCTTAACCATTCCATTACCATATTGAGGCACCTATTCAGAACTTCCAAGGACCTACTCAGCTCAACTGATAAGGAAAAATGAAGACGGTTGTGATAGTCTTAATCCCTCTCTGTGGTTTCATATAGATCAGCGTTTCCTATTAGCAGGGTCATGACCCGGCACCGGGCCACAGAACCCTCAACACCGGGTTGCGGGGCATCCTGTCCCCTGGCTGACCCTGCCTCCCCCCCACATTGCGCCTCCCCCACACAGCGTTGTGCCCCTTCACACCTCCTTCACAGCTGAAAAGGGAACATGCCTCCTCCCTTGCTGGCACTTCCTTCCCATCCAGGAAGTGCCAGCGAGGGAGGAGCCACACACCCTTTTCAGCTGCGGTTGGTTTGAGCTGCCACAGGCTTGGCCCAGTGCAGAGTGAGCTCTGTGCCAATTTCCCACTGATCGGGCCATCAGTCGGGGGCGGACTTTAGGCAGCATGAAATTGACCAGCCTGCAGTGGGGAAGGGAAGGAGAAGGAGGTGTGGAGGGGCGCAACGTAGTGGGGGGAGGCACAATGCGATGGGGAGGCAGGGGGCAGGCATGGGACGGTAGGCCATACGGCCCAGTGTTGAGGTCTCCGTGGCCCGATTTTGCAATGAGCAGCAAATACCCAGTAGACCTGTTCACCATTATGCTATGGCAGAAGGAACACAGTTCCTAAAATTGGATTGGCCAATGAAATAAAAATCCCAAAGTATATGTTTTGTATGCTAAAATGTTTTTCTCTTTCCTTTATGGACAGACACATCCCCTTTCTGTATGTAATGATGCTTCCCTTCTGGGCTATAGTAGGACAAAGAAAGGAGGGAAGCCATTTTGCTGCTATGTTTGTATTCCATGTCCATTAGGGAAGATTTCAAACCAGATGGGTAAAATATGTTGAGCGCAGAATATGTTAACTGTAATCTGGGTTATGAGCATTCAGGAATAAAGATTCTCTTTTCCCTAATGTTTAAAAACATTGTTCACAGTTCAATGATGATGGTAGTTATTGATAAGAAGATAGAGTCTGATATACCCACAGAAACCTAACATACCCTTCGTAGCAGTTCCTGTAATGGAAAGAAACAGTGGTGGACTGACCATTAAGGCCACCAGGAAAAGTTCCAGTGGGATGGTGGCCCAGTTCCCAGAATTTGCTGTTCAGGTACAGCAGATGCTTTCAATAATTTAGTTGATATTCTATTTTTGCAATGTCATGCAGGACCACTTTTGCACACACTTTGAGTGTGACTTTTTGCAAATATAATTACAGAATGCAAATTCCCCTTAGGCATTCATTCAAAGCTGAAGTTTTATTATTGTAATGCTCTCTAGGAAAGTCTGTCTTACATGGCAATCTATATTTCCCTTTTTTTTCCAGACATGGATTACTGTTCTCCATGCCCAGAAGATCATTATCTGAACAATGACCAAGATTCTTGCCTTCCAAAAGTCATAAGCTTTCTGTCTTATGAAGAGCCTTTAGGGATCAGTTTAGCCATTTTGCTCTTTCCTTTTCTTTCATCACAGCTTTGGTGTTGGGAAGTTTTGTGAAGAAGAAGAAGAAGAAGATATTGGATTTATATCCCGCCCTCCACTCCGAAGAGTCTCAGAGCGGCTCACAATCTCCTTTACCTTCCTCCCCCACAACAAACACCCTGTGAGGTGGGTGGGGCTGGAGAGGGCTCTCACAGCTGCTGCCCTTTCAAGGACAACCTCTGCCAGAGCTATGGCTGACCCAAGGCCATTCCAGCAGGTGCAAGTGGAGGAGTGGGGAATCAAACCCGGTTCTCCCAGATAAGAGTCTGCACACTTAACCACTACACCAAACTGGCTCTGAAGTACCAGGACACCCCCATTGTCAAAGCCAACAACCGGAGCCTCTCCTACATTCTCTTTGTCTCTCTCTTCCTGTGCTTCCTTTGTGCTTTGATCTTCCTTGGGCGACCCGAAAAAGTGAGATGCCTGATTCGTCAAGCTGCATTTGGCATCATTTTTTCAATGGCTGTTTCTTGTGGGTTTGCCAAAACCATTACGGTGATTCTATCTTTTATGGCTACGAAGCCAGGGAACAAGATGAGGAAATGGGTGGGGAGAAGACTGGCCAGCTCTATAGTAATTTCCTGTTCCCACTCTCAAGCAACTATTTGTACTGTGTGGCTTGCAACCTTTCCTCCTTTCCCAGATATTGATATGCACTCAGTAACTAGAGAAACTGTTGTGGAATGTAATAGAGGGTCAGTCATCATGTTTTACTGTGTCCTGGGCTTTATGGGGTTCCTGGCTTTTGTGAGCTTCACTGTGGCTTTCCTAGCAAGGAAGTTACCAGATTTTTTCCATGAAACCAAATCCATCACATGGTGGCTGTGGAAGTCTTCTCCATTTTGGCCTCTAGTGCTGGCTTACTGGGGTGTATCTTTCCCCCTAAATGCTACATCATTGTGCTGAGACATGAACTGAACAAGAGAGAGCAACTAATAAACAGAAGCAAGTGAAGAATATGTGTTTACTTTATAGGAAGCAGGCAAAAAACGTGTCAAGTGTTTCTAAGGGTGTGATCATACAAGATATTTGGCACAGCAGTATCCCAGCTCTGAAAAAGCAAATTCTCTATGATCCATGCCATGACATTCTCACAGTCCCCACCTACTGCCAGGAAAGGCGTGGATCACACTTGGATAAGAAGAGCATTCAGACTTCTCATGTGCATGTGGGGTGGGTGTAACATGCACTCCTGCTGCTCAGACATCTTGGAAATGTGCCCTACATATGTTTTAGAGGTTTACTACTGGGAAGTTCCTGGTAACTATTTAGCCGGTCCCAGTCCATCCTAAAATGAGTTAGGTACTGGTGGAACCTGGAGGGGGGGTGCAAATGTGCACATTTGTTCATGCACATTAAATCTGAATGGGAGGTGTGGCTATGTCAGGCCAAATCTCTTATGTGATCACACCCTAATTTCTTCCTAATTCTGTGCAATCAACTAAGGGATTTGTAGATACTGTTCAGCACAAATGGTCTCCATTCCCCAAACTACTTGGCTGCTCTGTCAATGATGGCCTGATTTGGGAATTGTAATGGTTCTTCAATCTCAGATTACTCATGGGTTTCCTTAATTCCTCTACCTATGGTATAGCAACCAACCAGGAATACACCCTCATTGTCCATCTTAAAATATCCCCAAAAGTACTGCTCAGCCCCTTGAAAGACACCAGTTTCCTGTGTATTGGCCAAAGCAATCACTGTGGTTCTAGCTTTCATGGCCACCAAACCAGGATCAAGAATAAGGAAATGTGTGGGGAAGAGAGTGGCCAAATCTGTAGTTATTTCCTGCTCTTTCATTCAAGCCATTATTTGTACTTTGTGGTTGGCAACTTCTACTCCATTTCTAGATTCTGACATACATTCAATGACTGAAGAAATTGTACTGCGATGTAATGAAGGATCAGTCTCCATGTTCTACTGTGCCCTGGGCTATATGGGCTTCCAGGCTGTTGTCAGCCTCACTGTGGCTTTCTTTGCCAGGAGGTTACCTGACAGTTTCAACGAGGCCAAGTTCATCACCTTTAGCATGTTGGTCTTCTGCAGTGTTTGGGTGTCCTTTGTTCCAACCTACTTGAGCACCAAGGGAAAATCCATGGTGGCTGTGGAGATCCTCTCTATTTTATCCTGTTGAACTACTGGGCTGCATCTTTTCCCTCAAATGTTACATCATTTTACTGATCTGAACAAAAAGGAAATACTTATAAAAAGAAATAAATAATAAATTTGTGTGTCTTCTATTATAGCCTGATTGAAAGGTGTGATGAAGTTTTGATAACATTGAGAATTTCCATCTCAGTTGAGCTAGGACTGCTTTAGGCATTGCAATGTGGTATACCTCAGGCATCAAATTGCATAGATAAATGTCCTATTAAATTTTGGTAAGCGTGTAAAAAACCTGCATGAGAGTTGTCAAGAGCTTCTCTATCTTGGCTTTCACATTAGGTTACACCGGTACGCTCCTTTTTTGTTGAGTTAAATACCACCAGGAACAGTTAATAAAAGACTGAAATATTAAAAATGTCTGGCTGTGATCTAGAGCTGAATGCACGTTGTCTTAGAGTGTCCCTTTCTGCAGTGTAGGCACTACACTGGTCAGTAGGGGTATCTTGTCCTAAGGAAGCAGGTTTTCAGAACTGCACTTAAGGAAAAAGTTTAAAGTGCAATGGGTATTTTGACTCATAGAATGCTGGAATGTTTATCTCTCTACTGGTAAAGAAGATACAGTTAAGACATATCTATAATACTGTAATAACAATGACTTCTCTAAATGAGCTCTTCCTTCCTTCCTACCTTCCTTCCTTCCTTCCTTCCTTCCTTCCTTCCTTCCTTCCTTCCTTCCTTCCTTCCTTCCTTCCTTCCTTCCTTCCTTCCTTCCTTCCTTCCTCTTTCTTTCTTGCCAAATTGTATACCTTGAGAACATCTCTGAGAGCAGCTCTAGCAAACGAACCTCTAAATCCCCTAAATTAAATTATACTATTTATTTGTTTAATTTTTATGACATATATGCATCCGAATATACATTATTGAATAATATTCCTTGTGTAATTTTATTATGTTACTCTTTCTCAAAGGAAAGTCAGCCATATTAGGAAATTAATCTAGTAGTCATTTTTTAATGGAAATGCATGTTTTGGCAGTGTAAATCAGCTCATCCAGTTTGGATGACATTATAAGAGACTGCGTCTGCCATCCAAGGGATCTTCCTGCGCTGAATTCAGCACAGTTATAGGAAGTTCACCCAAATCAGGCTGTACGTAACAGTTGTGTTTCTCACTTGCATAGCTAAGTAATTTGTGCCCTCCAGCTGAATCTGCTCCATTTCTTGAAGCATATTCTCTCCTGACAAGAGTCCTGGGTGGGGGTGGGGAGTCAGTGGGTCTCAGAGGACAACTTAGAAAGTTGCTGAGTACGTTTGTGGAAGCCATTCATGGAAGTGGAGGAGTATAAATCAATGAAAATAAATACAGCAACTGCAGGAGGAGGCAGACTTCAGCTCCACTCTATGTGCACTCAGTTGTTGTTTTTTAAGGTAATGAAAAACGTATTTATCTTTCCCTTCAAAGTATGTTCATGTGTGTTTGCTCTTTACTGTCCTAGGAGTAGGGAACACCTTGAAAGAGTTGAAGGCAGTGCCTTGCAACCAACTGGGGAGTTGTAGGCAGGGATACGGGTGAAGGCGCAACAGCAACTTCAGCACTGTGTCACTTCTGCTTAAAATTGGAAGTGATACTAATAGTTGTGTGAATGTCCAGAAACTCTATTGTAATTCTAGTGATTCCTATAGCTACTCTATCCTTAAAGCCACCAATTCTATTTTTTTAATAGCTAGGGATGTGACATTGCAACCATTGTTGTGTTCCTGTTCCCTGCCCCTTTCTCCTGTGGGCTGCAGGAGTAGGGGGGAATCTCCACCCCCACTTGGAGAATAGGACTTCTGGCCTTTAACCTCTGTCTCGGTCTCTTCCTTCAGTCTTCAGGGCAGGCAGGCTGGAGATGGAGGTGATCAAGCTATCTGCCTTTATTCCACCAAGCAAAAACCCCTTTACACTTTTAACTGGCTGTTAGCATGTATGTGCAAATCTTATGTCTCTTTTCCATGCTGCAGTCATCCTTTCTGTTAGGCTTATGGGTTGGTGTAACCTGATTCCCTCACCTAGCCCAATATGTGCAAGTAAAGAAGATAGCTCAGGAAGAAGCTATGGAGACTCATGTGTGGAGGTTGTGGCGGAGGTAACAGTGCTCAGACAATTCTTTAAAAATTGTTTTCACATCATAATAAGTCTCCAGCACAGAATTTGCTAGATTGTATTGATTTTTTTTTTCAAAGCCTGCATCTTCCATAATAGCAATAACCTCATAAGAACATAAGAGAAACCATGTTGGATCAGGTCAATGACCATCCAATCCTACACTCTGTGTCACACAGTGGCCAAAACCTAGGTGCCATCAGGACCAGAACTCTAACAGCAGGACCAGAACGCTAGAAGCTCTAGTCTCTAATCCCTGGAACCAAGAGGACAGGGTCTTAGAGCCTTTTGTTGACTTTTGTTAAAAGGCCATCAGCCTCCAATAGCTCTCTGATGTTGTTACTTCCAACTCAAGTAGCATTGATACAGGCAGAATCAAGCACCCTCAGGTTATGTGGGAAAAATGGGACTGCCAGCTCCATGTTTGAAAATTTCCAGAGATTTGTGTGGTATACCCTGGGGCAGGTTAGGATTGGGGTATACTGCCATTGACTTCACCATCCAAAACAGCCATTTTGGGAAAACTTTTGTTGCTGTAGGTCATTGTTAGAGCACGTGCATCTCCTGTTCTTCTGGGGATGACTTCAGAAGCTTCCACTGAGATGGCATAAACATGTTTTCCTCTGCAATGCCACCAAAACTCTATATAGCACAGAGTAGTTAATTATGGTCCCTGTAGCTAAAAAAACTGTCATTTATTCTAACTTCTTCACTAGATCCCTAAGGAGTTCCCCTAGCAAATCTAGAAATCAAGACTGAAAATGCTATTAGTATCCCTTGTAATGTTCAAGGATGTGACTTGAAGGCAGAAAGGGCTCTGCCAGTCTTCTCACTGATACTTTATATAGCCCAACGTACAAATCAGCCTAGAGTTTGAGAGAGGCTGTGTGACTCCAGAAGACGTTCGCATGGCAAAGAAGGCGCAGCTGAACCTGTGCCCAGAAAGCAGGTTTCCATGCATGATGCTGGTATTTGTGAGACTGTTACTGATGTTGATGCCTCAGACTTTAGGCAAGGTTCCTCTTTATAATTGCATGCCCAGTGATTCTCTTTCCATTCTTCACAAGTATTATCATTTAGGAGACCTCATCATTGGTGGCATCATCTCTCAGATCTACATCACTTCTGGAGTGATAACATTTACAAGGCATCCTCATCAGGAAGAAGTTGAGGATCTCATGTAAGGAGACATGAAAGTCAATCAGGCTAGTCTTAGGGGATGGCTTTTGTCTTTGCTTTATCTTTGCTTTGATGACAAGTGACTGTCTTTCAACCCCCCCTCCCCCATTTAGGTTGTCTATGATGATTTTGATTTATTTATTTCAGGGCTTTTTTTGTAGCAGGAACTCCTTTGTATATTAAGCCACGCCCTCCTGATGTAGCCAATTCTCCAGGAGCTTCCAGTAGGCCCTGTCAGAATGCAAAGGAGTTCCTGCTACAAAGAAGCCCTGATTTACTTTATTTATACATCACACTTCTTGCTTAGCATGCAAGGTGAATCAGGTGATATAAATAGTTCAGGAGGGTGGCCATATTGGTCTGCTGTAGAAGAGCTTGCTTTGATTCCAATAGCACCTTAGAGACCAACAATTTTTTTGGGTTATAAGCTTTCCAAGTGTCAAACTTCCTTTTGTCAGATACTAGATACCTGATGAAGGGAGTTTTGATGCTTGAAAGCTTTAACTCCAAAATATTGTCGGTCTGCCATGAAAACACTGTCAGTACAGAGTCAGAAACAACTGGCGCTTGCACAGGAGACCTTTCCTTTCCTTTCCTTTCCTTTCAAGTGCTAAAGGACTCCAATGATGCAAATACTGTAATCAGACAGCATAAATTTGGCAATAGACATCCTATAAATTTTGCAATAGGACTAAGATCACAAACTAAGAAAAACAACATAGAGAAATGTATCAGACATTATATCAAAAAATGCAGAAATCTGGATTTCAAAAAGTAGGAGATAAGTATAATAAGAACAGGATAAATGTACAATAAACTCTGGAGAGAACTACAATTCTGTTCCTTCTATTTTTTTTTTTTTAAAAAGGCCTCCTCTTGATTCCCATTGTGGAAATTATTGCAAATACAGCTTTGCTCTCGCAACAAAACTTTTGTGCTCCCCCCTTTTTGCTGCAGCTCCTTCTGCCCTCTCTGAAAAGAATCTTCAGGAATGTCTTGAGAAGCAGTGAAAAGAATAAGATAAGAAGAAATCTGTTTAACTTTCTAGACCCGTATGAGCAGAATTGGACTTCTTCTTGTGTAGAAAGGGGGTGCAGATCACTAGAAGTAGTAGCGGTATTTTTATCTTGCTTTCTGCAACCACTGATCCATAGTCCTCCTGGGTGACTAACTTGTTCCTTTAGCTGATTTGAGGGAGTAAAGGCCCAGCTACAGAACTCTCACAGGACATATGGTGGTGGTGAGAAGTGCTGTCAAGTTACATGGGTGATCCTGTAGGATCTTCAGGGCAACAGAGGTGGTTTCCCATTGCCTGCCTCTGTGTATCAACCCCAGGCTTCTTCAGTGGTCTCCCATCTAAGTACTAATAGGAACCACCTTGTTTGGCTTCTGGACTTAGTTTGGACCATCCAGGTCAGCTGCAGACCACATAGTGGACTTAAAGATACTGAATGTTACATTCTGTGGCTCATGAAGAGACAATATTATACTCTGTAACTGATGCAGCATGTAATTCTGTTGCAGGTTAATAACTCAGAACTATCAACACATCCTGTCCTTGGCTTTCGCTGCCAAGGAGATCAATGGAAATCCATCTATTTTACCCAACATCAGCCTGGGATTTCACATCAATAACGATTATTTCAAAAAAAGGTATACCTACCTTGCTGCAATAGGCCTTCTCTCTACACCAAACAAATTAACCCCTAACTACAAATGTGACATCCAGAACACCCCAATGGCAGTTATTGGGGGACCACCTTCTGACACTGATCTCCATATGGCCACCATCCTAAGCAACTACAAACTTCCCCAGGTAAGGTGGGAGCATGAAACATAGAGAGTTACTCCAGTCTAAGCACATTGAAATAATTGGTCTTACATAGTGAAATGTTAATGCAAAGCACATGGTCTACCACTGAGTTACAGACCCCATCAAAGTAAAACAAAACAAACAAACAAAAACACCCACGACAGTATTATGTTTTCGTATGTGCAGGTGTAGAATCACAGATTTGGAAGGGGCCATACAGATCACCTTGTCCAATCCCGTTCCATTCAGGATCAACCTAGAGCATCCCTGACAAGTGTTTGTCTAGACGCAGTTTAAAGACCGTCAGTGAGGGGGAGCTCACCACCACCCTTGTAGCTGATTTCACTGTTGAACAGCTCTTACCTTAAAGAAAGTTTTTCCTAATATCCTGTCATATTTATATCCAGTCAGTTCTATGAGAATGGATAGGATCTCTCCGGTGAAATTAAAGATCTAAAGACGCATTCGTCGACACTATTTTTACTTTGGAAATCGATCTTCTCTCACTTATTTCTTTACTTCCTTCTAGCTCACCTATGGTTCTCCTTCATCAATTAATAACAATAGTCAGTCTGTTTTCTCTCAATGGATGTTCCCCAATAGGAACCATCATTATATGGGGATTATCAAATTACTGCTCCATTTCAAATGGACGTGGATTGGGGTGATTTATCTGCATAGCCAAACCGCTGAGGAATTTTTACACAACACACTTCCTGTTTTTTCCCAGAAAGGTATCTGCTTTGACTTCATAGAAAGATTCCCCCAAATGGCTTTTTCAAACAATTTTGCTGAAATGATCGAGAAGGGATCACAGTTATATGATAAAGCCATGAGAAGCACCGCCAATGTGCTCATCGTCCATGGTGAAATTCAAAGCATGATGATTTTGAGAATGCTGCTACGTTTGTCAAAAGATGAGAATAGACCAGTGAAGGAAAAAATCTGGATTATGACAGCACAGATGGAATTCACATCACTATTCTTTCAAAGAGATTGGGACTTAGATTTCATCCATGGTGCTTTATCGTTTGCCATTCACTCAGAAAAGCTGCTAGGATTCCAGGAATTTCTTCAGGGAAGAAACCCTCAAGTGGAAAAAGAAGATGGCTTTATCGAGGACTTCTGGAAGGATGCATTTAAGTGCTCTTTCCATGACTCCAAGGAAGATATGAAGATCTGTACTGGAGAGGAGAAGCTGGAATCTCTTCCTGGTTCTGTCTTTGAAACAAGCATGACTGGCCACAGCTACTGTGTTTACAATGCTGTCTATGCTGTGGCACATGCTGTGCATGCCATGTTATCACCCAAATTCAGACAAAGAGTAGTGGATGGAGGGACCAGGAAGCTAATTCAACCACCTTGGCAGGTACTTCAGGATAATTCAATCAACTGTGGGTACAACCCTGGACATTGTGTCCTAGACATTGTGTCCTGAGGAGAAATCCGTTACCTAGATATTCTTTATCTGCTTGAAATTTAAATCAAGAGCACTGTGAGTTTACACATAAGTTTTTATCTATCTGGTCTGGTTTTTTCAAGGGCCCTGAATTTTTAATATTAACTTATAGAGCTAACATGAAAGAGGGCTGTTTTCTTTCTATCTATCTATCTATCTATCTATCTATCTATCTATCTATCTATCTATCTATCTATCTATCTATCTATCTATCTATCATCTGTCTGTCTATCCGTCTGTCTGTGCAATGTGAAGAGCAGCATGGACTAACCCCTGCACCGCCATTTTCAGACAGAGGGAGGGTAAGGCATGGATGACATCCAGCAGCTCCATGCTGCCCACAAGGATTGAAGGGTTGGGATCAGCTGCAGACTGGACCAACTGGCTTTGTCAGCTGGGGCTGGCTTTTGAGCCGTGTGGTAGAACAAACCTCTCAACAATTTAAAGCTGCTCCTCAGCCAGCTCACCCTTTGTTTGTCTGGTTGATTTTCCGCCATCCTCCCTTCTTTTGTTTGGTTGTTATGGGTCAATATACATTGTCATGTCATTTTGTCATTACTTTTTTTGTTACAGCTCAGGCAGTTTGGGCATTGGGATGGATCTTTGGGGGAGGGGCTCTGCATGCATGCTCACCTCTGCCAGTTTGAGGATTCCCTTGAGGGGTCTTGGGGGTGGAGCCACTTAGCGGAAGGCCCAGTTTAGGGGCTACCGGGTGGCTTCACCATCAGGTGTCAAGGGGACCATGCAGCAGTTTACATGAATTTTGGGGTCTTGCCATTCCATGGTGTCATCCTCCAGCATGCGGACTGGGGGATTATGTTTATCAGATGGCAGGTGGGTCACTTGATGCCAGATCTGTGCCCATGTTGCACCAGTGCTTCTTCAACTGTATCCAATCAAAGCTGCAGCTATGTTCTCACCAATTTCTTGGTTTATTTGTGTTCCTTCTGCTGCATTGCCTCAGTATCCCTCCAAGCCTGCACCTTTGTGTTCTTTTAATTTTATTTCCTTGTTTCTCTTAAGCTCCACCATTTTCTGAGGAGCATATCATTTAACAACACTGCCAGGGAAGAGGTTTCCTTCAATCCAAAAGGGGAACTGGTAGCTGGATTTGATATTATCAACTGGGTCACCTTCTCAAATCAGTCCTTTCTTAGGGTCAAAGTTGGAAGGATAGAACCAAATGCTCCTCCTGATAAAGTCCTCACCATTCGTCAGGATGCTATTGTGTGGCCAAGTGGATTTAATCAGGTATGGGCTATACCAATTTCAGGACATCTCTAGTCATTTCCCCACTATTTGAAAAGTTCAATGTTCAATGTTCTGTTCCTGTTTTTTTTTAAGGTGAAGCTCACCTGAAATGCAGTTTCGAATCCCTAGTTTAATTTTGAGGGTATATCATGTTATTTTGTACGTATTCATTAAAATGCCGATACCCCAATTTGTTCACACACAGGATGGCTTATTAGACTCACTTTAAAAGTCACATAAGAACAGGGCTTTTTTTTTTTTATAGCAGGACCTCCTTTGCATATGAGGCTACACACCTCTGCTGTAGACAACCGTCCAAGAACTTACAGGGCTCTTAGTATAGGGTCTACTTTAAGCTCCTGGAGGATTGGCTACATCAGGGATGTGTGGCCTAATATGCAAAGGAGGTCCTGCTAAAATAGAAGAAGCCCTACAGAAGAACATACAGAAGAACCAACAGCTAGCAGACATATTTGATTGTGGCATTGGTGGAATCTAAAAAAAAAAATTGGAACATAAAAAGGTAACCACAAAAGGACTTTTGCCCCACTTCAACATCAGCAGCGAAAGAGCAAAGAACAAACTGACAAGGCATGGCATTCTAGTTAAAAATTACAAGGGAGATTATGCAAAGGCCCAGAAAATACTGTGGATCTGGAGTCAGGCTCTGCTTCTAGTGGTCATACATTTTTTACCTGACGATGGGGATAACACAGACAAAGGCCTCTAAAGAAGATGGATCCCATACAGGTTTTTGACACGTGATTCAGCACTGGTTACTAACATTTAACTATATATGGCATAGCAATTTCTTTTATTGGCATGATAAAACTCTTAGTATAAAAAGAGTAGGGTAAAAGAAAATGCAGAAATAAAACATACACATGTATAAAAAACATATTCCATCTTCCAGTTCCAATCTTAAAAAGTTATGAATGAAATCATTATAAAATAGCTTAGTTTATCATAGTACAACGCAAAGCCTGCCAGTTATGACCCAGGTAGGTGCAATGAGGTGCTTCATCAGCTGGAGAGTCTCGACTACACACAGACTCAGGAGGAGTGCCTTCTGATCATCTGCTTCCTCCATCTTGTGCAACTGGATGTAATATTTACGCTGGTCCACCCATGAATCCCACAGGCCAGGTCTGGATGGGCTGAATTTCGGTAGTTGGTGTCCTGGAGTGATAGCCATGATCCCAGCTGTGATGCATGACCCTGTGTGCAATTAGAGCACTGGAGTGTTGTGCGGACTTGCAGTGCAACTGAGTAATAGGGTGACTCAACAGGATCCCACCTTCTTTGCCAGGAACTTTGCCACAGTTTCAGTAACATCATCAGCAGTATTCTTCAGCAGAAAGAGCAATTTGTGTGAATCGGGTAAATCTAAAATAAAACCAAGAACTGGTGATAAAATGCTATGCCATACACTGATGTAGTAACAGCATTCTAATAGCACATGGGATACTGTCTCGATGGCACCGCTTGCACAGGGACATGATCTATTATAGAAAGGTGTGCCATTTACTCTTCCTGGTAGGTTCGCTGAGGGGAGGACATTAAACCTAGCAAGTGAAAAGGTTTTATGTAGTATTGAATTCTGAAGTTGATAAAGGTAACTGGGAGGATGACCCAGTTATGACCCAGGGATAAATGTAAAGTTCTGCAATTCGGTAGGAAAAATCCCATGCATAGTTCCAGGATGGTGGAGACTTGACCTAGCAGTAGTATGTACGAAAAGGATCTAGGGGTCTTAGTGGATCCTATGCTGAACATGAGTCGACAGTGTGATGCAGTGGCTAAAAAGGCAAATGCAATTTTGGGCTATATCAACAGAAGTATAATGTCCAGATGACGTGAAGTGATGGTATCGCTTTACTCTGCTCTGGTAAGACCTCACCTGGAGTATTGTGTTCAGTTTTGGGCAGCACATTTTAAGAAGGATATAGACAAGTTGGAACAGGTCCAGAGGAGGGTGACGAAGATGGTGAGGGGTCTGGAGACAAAGTCCTATGAGGAAAGGTTGAAGGAGCTGGGGATGTTTCGCCTGGAGAGGAGGCAGCTGAGAGGTGATATGATCACCATCTTCAAGTTCTTGAAGGGCTGTCATATAGAGGATGGTGTGGAATTGTTTTCTGTGATCCTGGAAGGTAGGACCAGAACCAATGGGTTGAAATTAAATCAAAAGAGTTTCCGGCTCAACCTTAGGAAGAACTTCCTGACTGTTAGAGCGATTCCTCAGTGAAACAGGCTTCCTCGGGAGGTGGTAGGCTCTCCTTCCTTGGAGGTTTTTAAACAGAGGCTAGATGGCCATCTGACAGCGATGAAGATCCTGTGAATTTGGGGTAGGTATTTGTTGGTTTCCTGCATTGTGTAGGGAGTTGGGCTAGATGACCCTGCAGGTCCCTTCCAACTCTAGGATTCTATGACCTAAAATAGGTAATATTCCATGGTTGAGGGCAGAGCAAGTCTTATTGGTTGCACTGTACAAATAAATCCATTAGTTCTGCCTTTAACAGTCTATCCCTTATTATTCACAGAGCTTCCATTTCTGAAAGAGGAAGGAGAGATTCAAGAGAAATACTGTGTCTCCAGTCTCCTTCCTATGTTAGCAACCAGGATGAATAATTAGATTTATTTAATAGTTGGAAGCAGTAGCTGGAAGGGGCAGTTATAATGCTAATGTAGCCAATATTTGAATGTCATGAGCCATGCCCTTCTGAGCATAAAACTGGCCACTTTCTAGGCATAAAGCGCATATGGGACACCCAAGCTCTTCCGTAAAAAGCCAGATTGTACCTGCTCAACTGCCTTATTTATTGAGTCAATCCAGATGGGGGCACCATATAATATTTGTGGGCCGATTTTCAGAGTGAACACTTTCAAAACAGCTGGATTGTATTGATTCCTTCTTTCAGGGAAAGATCAATGCAGAAGTGCATTGACATTTGCTTTAGAATTGTCAATTATTGCTCTGCGTCGTTGGGTCCATGTTGCAGTGGCTTGTAAATACAAACCTAGGTATTTGTACTGTTTAACTACTACCCAATGCAAAGGTCACAAGCACAAAAATAAAAACATTGCAACATACAAAATGATGGAAAACAAGAACTGATATTAAAAGGCATAAAATTATGTCAAGCAATATTTCAGAGAAGATGCTGCTCTAATTGTCATTATAGTGGCCATATGTTCCCTAACACTATATGCTGTGATCACGAGACTCCAATAAGGTGATGCCGGTATGTCGTTCTAGCAGTAACTCCAAAACAGCTTGATCTGCAAGATTCAAGCTCTCAAACTGTATTATTGGAAAGTACAGCTAGTGCAGAACGCTGCAGCATAGCTGTTAATGGGGCTCCCCTGGTGGAAGAACATTTCGGCCAGTGCTCAGAGAGCTGCACTGGCTACCTGTTGTGTTCCGAGTCCATTTCAAGGTGTTCGTATTGACCTTTAAAGCCTTCTATGGTCAGGGGCCTGTCTATCTGTGGGACCGCCTTTCTCCACATGTTCCCCGGAGAGCACTGCAGGGACAAAAAAATCTATTGTCCGTCCCTAGTCCAAAGAAGGCTAGGTTGTGGATGACATGAGCTAGGGCCTTCTCGGTGTCAGCACCAGAATTGTGGAATGTTCTCCCAGAGGCCATAAGGGCCCTGCAGGATCTCTTTACTTTCCGCAGGACCTGTAAGACCAAACTGTTTCGAAAGGCCTTTGAGTTCTAACCGGGAGAGAGCTGCCACCCTACATCATTATAGAGTACCATATGATCACCGCTTATATTATATTGTAGTGATACAGCACCATGAAATGAAATGTTTTTAAAATAATTTTAAACTGTAACTATTTTTATTGGATTTTAATTAGTAAAAATGAATGTTGTTAGCCGCCCTGAGTCAGCTTGCGGAGAGGGCAGGATAGAAATTTAAAGTAATAACTAAATAAATAATAATTTTATCCTCTTTCCCTTAGGGGCAGGTACTACCACTATCTTTGTGCAATAGTGTTTGCCATTCAGGTTATAACAGGATAAAGATGGAAGGAAAACAATTTTGCTGCTATGAATGCCTTCAGTGTCCAGAAGGGAAGATTTCTAATGATGAAGGTAGGAAGTGACCTGTGAAAAAAAATTTTGGCTATAACAACTGTGATGAAACATGTGCACACCAGGATTCACAGATGCTAACTATGCTAGTGTTTCCAAAAACATTTCATACAGTGCTGATGGTGTTTTCTAGTAGTCCAGTATTTTTACTTGGGACTAGAGTCTCCAGCCTCCAAGTATGCCCTGGAGATCTCAATGAATTTCAATTGATGACTAGAGTACCTACTGTAGGTCAGTTCCCCTGGCTGCTTTGGAGAAAGGACTATATGACATTATACCGTGCCCCCATCTTCAATCTTCGCCCTTCCCAGTCCTATCCAAACCTGAAAATTGCAACTCTACTTGGATCCTATGCAGGGCTTTATTTGTAGAAAAAGTCCAGCAGGAACCTATTTGCATATTAGGCCACACCCTCTGATACCAAGCCAGCCGGAACTTCGTTCCTGTGTGTTCCTGCTCAAAAAAAGCCCTGATCCTATGAGTGTGTCATGACTCACCCCAGTTCTGCTGATACCAACACATCAGACAAAGAATGGTCCTTCATGGTGCAGACCCCTCCAAATGTATTGCAGGGGACATTGTGGTCCTTCCCCAGAAACCAGGCAGAGTCCCTGCCCCCAGGGGTTAAGAGACTAGGAACCTCTTCAGCAGAACTGTACCCCCTTGATTCCTCTGACTGACCTGAAGCCACTACTGGAGCTATATGAGACTTTGTAACACCACCACCCCCCTCCCCAGACAGGACACAATGAGTTCCATGCCCACTCAGTTGTCTCTGCCACACAACATCCTTCTTCCACTAACATTTATGTTTATGTAAGTCCAATGGTTTGCAATGAGCTCTTGTACAAATGGAATTGCTGGATGAAAGGAAGGCATGCTCCATAGCATTCTAATGCAGGGGTGTCAAACATGTAGCCCGGGGGCCAAAACCAGGCCCCCGGAGACCTCCTATCAGGCCCCCAAGCAACTGGCTCTTGTCTGCTTCCTGCTCCCTCTCTCTTGCTTCCTCTGCATCTCAGCTTGCTTTGCCAGGCTTGCTCAATCGCACAGGAGTTCTATTTCCTCCATTGGTTGAGTGCCTCCTGGTCCCCTGGGGAGGGAGGGAAAGAGCCAGAGCTTCCTATGTCCAGTTCCCTGGATCCCACAGGAGAAATACAAAGAAAGCACCTTTAAGACCAACAAGGGCTAATGTTTTAAGGATGTTTTATTTTAGGGTTTGCTTTGTTTTTTAAAAAATCTTTGTGTTTGTCTGTGTCCTTTAAAAAGTTTATATCTCTGCTACCTAATCTTAAATAGGTACACACACGGCCCAGCCCAACAAGGTCTCATTTATGTCAGATCCAGACCTCATAAGAAATCAGTTTGATACCCCTGATCTAGTGTACACAACATATGTTTATAGGATCCAGGTAATAGTCTGATAAAATTACCTTGCTTATAGAACCAAACTTAGCACCAAATTTGACTGCAACAGTGTACATCCTACAATAAATCCAGATAACATAAAGGGAGAGGCTGAAATTTATTTCCACTTACAAATCCAAATCTGAGTATGAAATGGCATGTATACCTGTACTCAGGGGTTGTTTTGTAGAAAAAATAGGTAGTGGAGCACATTTGCATAACTCATTATCATACGCCAGCTCCCCCAGCCAAAAGCAACCTGATGCAAGAAAGGAGAGCCCTGGGTGAGCGAGGCCTGCTTGGGCTGGTTAGAGATGCAGCCAGCTGAAGCAGATCTCACTCGCCTGGGGCTCTCCTGGGCCACCCCAGCCCACAGTCAAAGGGACAGCAAGCCACCTGCCATCCAAAATCACATAAGAAGTGGAGAAAGGTGGCACGGGCTTCTCCAGGGGTTAATGAGAGCTGCTGGGGGTGTGGCAAAGCCCCTGGTGGCTGCCTGACCGTCCGCTCTCCTAATCCAGGGATTATTATGCAGCTGCCCCTACTATTCAATGGAGGTGGAGGGGAAGAGGAGAAACCCTCAAAAAGGTTCAGGAGCTGTGCTCCTGTGAGCTCCTGCTGAATCTGAGGCCTGCCTGTCCTGGAAGACAATTTTTTTTCTTAATTTGCAAACAGGGAATTGTCTTTCAGGGTTAAATATTGAGGGCAGATTACTGGAATTAAGAACATAAAAGAAGTCATGTTGGATCAGGCCAAAGGCCCATCCAGTCCAACACTCTGTGTCACACAGTGGCCAATATTTATGTGTGTGTGTGTATATACATACATATGCACACACATGCACAAACACACACACACACACACACATATATGTTAATCACCCTTTGGGTGAAGAAGTACTTCCTTTTATCCATTTTAATTTGACTGCTCAGCAATTTCATTGAATGCCCACAAGTTCTCGTATTGTGAGAAAGGGAGAAAAGGACTTCTTTCTCTACTTTCTCCATCCCATGCATAATCTTGTAAACCTCTATCATGTCACCCCACAGTCGACGTTTCTCCAAGCTGAGGAGCCTCAAGTGTTTTAACCTTTCTTCATAGGGAAAGTGTTCCAAACCTTTATTCATTCTAGTTGCCCTTTTCTGCACTTTTTCCAATGCTATAATATCCTTTTTGAGGTGCGGTGACCAGAATTGTACACAGTATTCCAAATGAGACCGCACCATCGATATATACAGGGGCATTATGATACTGGCTGATTTGTTTTCAATTCCCTTCCTAATTTTTCCCAGCATGGGATTGGCCTTTTTTATTGCAATCGCACACTGTCTTGATATTTTCAGTAAGTTATCTACCACGACCCCAAGATCTCTCTCTTGGTCAGTCTCTGCCAGTTCACAACCCATCAACTTGTATTTGTACCTGGGATTCTTGGCCCCAATGTGCATTACTTTGCACTTGGCCACACTGAACTTCATCTGTCACGTTGACGTCCATTCACCCAGCCTCAACAGACCCCTTTGGAGTGCCTCACAATCCTCTCTGGTTCTCACCACCCTGAACAATTTAGTGCCATCTGCAAACTTGGCCACTTCACTGCTTACTCCCAACTCCAAATCATTAATGAACAAGTTAAAGAGCATGGCACCCAGTACTGAGCCCTGTGGCACTCCACTGCTTACCATCCTCCACTGAGAAGATTGCCCATTTATATTCACTCTCTGCTTCCTGTTAATTAGCCAGTTTTTGATCCACAAGAGGACCTGTCCTTTTACTCCATGACTCTCGAGGTTAGTAAGGAGCCTTTGATGAGGAACTTTATCAAAAGCTTTCTGGAAGTCAAGGTAAACAATATCTATTGGGTCCCCTTTGTCCACATGTTTGTTCACTCCCTCAAAGGACTGTAACAGGTTAGTAAGGCAAGATCTTCCCTTACAGAACCCATGCTGAGTCTTCCTCAATAACTCGTGTTCATCAATGTGTCTACTCATTCTGTCCTTGATAATGGTTTCTACCAACTTTCCCAGTATTGAAGTCAGACTGACTGGCCTGTAATTTCCTGAATGTTCTCTGAAACCCTGTTTAAAGATGGGGGGGGGGGGTGACATTTGCTACCATCCAGTCCTCAGGAATGGAGGCAGATTTCAATTAAAAATTACATATTTTTTTCAGGAGATCCACAAGTTCAATTTTGAGTTCTTTCAGAACTCTTGGAAGTATGACATCCAGACCAAGTGACTTATTAGTTTTTAATTCATCAATCAGTTGTAGGACCTCCTCTCTTGTCACCTCAATCTGACTCAGGTCTTTCAACACCCCTTCCAAAATTAGTGGTTATAGAGCGGGCAAACACTCTTCATCTTCCACAGTGAAGACTGAGGCAAAAAATGCATTCAGCTTCTCAACCATTTTCCTATCCTTTTTCAGTAATCCTTTTACCCCTTAGTCATCCAAAGGCCCCACTGCCTCCCTGGCTGGTTTCCTGCTTCTAATATATTTGAAGAAATTTCTATTGTTGGTCTTTATGTTTTTTGCAATATGCTTCTCATAGTCCCTTTTTGCCTGCCTGATCACAGTCTTGCATTTGATTTGTCACAACCTGTGTTCCTTTTTATCAATCTGTTATTAATCTAACAGAACTGCTTCCGTTAGTCTCGTATATAAACCACATTGTCTTTTTCAGATATGAACGACTGTTTTCCTTGTCCAGAAGATCATTATCCTAACAATGACCACAACTTATGCATTCCCAAAGTTATAAGCTTCTTATCTTATGAAGAAACATTGGGAGCCAGTCTAGCTACTTCTGCCCTTTCTTTATCACTCCTCACGGTTTGGGTCCTTGGGATTTTTGTTAAATACCAGGAGACTCCCATTGTCAAAGCCAACAACCGGAACTTAACCTACATCCTTCTCATCTCCCTCCTACTATCCTTCCTTTCTACTTTATTATTTATTGGCCAACCTGAGAAAATCATGTGCCTCCTTCAACAAACAGCCTTTGGTATGATATTCTCTCTAGCTGTGTCTTCTGTGTTGGCCAAAACCACCACTGTGGTTCTAGCTTTCATGGCCACCAAACCAGGGTCAAATATTAGGAACTGGGTGAAGAAACAACTGGCCAACTGCATTGTTCTTTCCTGCTTCCTTACTGAAGCCGCTATTTGTACCATATGGCTCGCAACCTCTTCTCCATTCCCCGATTTTGATATGCACTCAATAACTGAAGAAACTGTACTACAATGCAATGCAGGGTCAGTTGCTATGTTTTACTGTGCACTGGGTTTTCTGGGCTTCTTGGCCCTTGTCAGCTTCACTGTGGCTTTCCTAGCTCGGAAATTACCGGATAGTTTTAATGAAGCCAAGTTCATCACTTTCAGTATGTTGGTCTTCTGCAGTGTTTGGCTCTGCTTTGTTCCAACCTACTTAAGCACCAAGGGAAAATACATGGTGGCTGTTGAGGTTTTCTCCATCTTGTCTTCCAGTGCTGGATTGCTGGGTTGCATCTTCTCCCCTAAGTTATACATCATTATACTGAAGCCTGAGTTGAATAATAAGGAACAGTTACTAAGGAGGAAAAAAGAAGAAAAATAGGATCCTAATGCTCTGTGGCCCTGGCCAAGCTGAAGTCATCCTTTGTTAAGACACATTTTAAGCAATGTAGTATCATTTTTTTTAAGGTAAAGGTTGTCCCCTGTGCAAGCACCAGTCGTTTCTGACTCTGGTGTGACGTTGCTTCATAACGTTTTCATGGCAGACTTTTTTTACAGGGTGGATATTCATTTTACTGACCTCGGAAGGATGGAAGGCTGAGTCCATCTTGAGCTGGCTACCTGAACCCAGCTTCTGCTGGGATCGAACTCAGGTCATGAGGAGAGAGCTCTGACTGCAGTCCTGCAGCTTTACCACTTTGCACCACAAGGCTGGTTCATTTAGTGGTATCATTTAGTTATGTATAATATGCTATAAGAATATAAGCAAAGTTTTTCTAGATTGTATCAGTGCTCTATTTAGACCACTGTTCTGTTTTGCAATGTGCCAACCAGTTACCCTGAAAGACTTACAAACAGGGCACAGAGGACAAGGCCTTCCATGACATTTCATCCTTCCTCTTTCATTGTATTAAGGTCTTTTTAGTCTGCATGGATGATAACTATTGACAGGGCTTTTTTTGTAGCAGGAACTCCTTTGTATACTAGGCCACACAATCATGATGCAACCTCCTGGAACTTACAGTAGGCCCTGTTCTAAGAACCCTGTGAGCTCTTGGAGGATTGGCTACATCAGGGGCATGTGGCCTAATATGGAAAGGAGTTCCTGCTACAACAAAAGCCCTGACTATTGATAAACCTATCCTCCATGAAACTCTCTTATTCCCATTGAAACGATTCAAAAGAATTTTGGTTTCAGTTGAAGTTCATGTTGAGAAAGCATTGTTTCTTTTATGTTATCCTATCCATCCTCTCATTATTGTGTAAATATTATGTGATCAACAGAGGAAAACCAGACATGGCATTACATTACTATACAATGTTTACATTCAGCTCTCTTCATATGTCCTAAAAGAAACAACTTAGAAATGAGTTTTTCATATGTGTAAGAACCACCATTGATGCTGCAAGAATTACATAAGTAGTCAGCCAGCTTAGTTTTGAAAGTCCTGCCAGCCTTAAACAGGAAGGGGAGGGATATATAACACCCACCTCTTCCTTCTCCCATTGTTCTGCAGAGAAGGGAGGTTTTGCCCCCCTTGGCCACCATCCCCAGAATTACATAAGTAGTCAGCCAGCTTAGTTTTGTTATTTTTGTGCATTATGAGTGCTACTAAAGTATATGATTTTTTTTTTAAGTTTAAAACATTCTTCAATAAAGGTTTTTTGTTTTGTTTTGTGTTGTTTTGTTTCATGGTATGTGTGTTACTGGGGAATGCCTTGAACCAAACTCAGGGTAAGCTTGTTTATGTTACAAAAACAAGGCAGGGTCAGCCTTGTGACTGGCACTGCAACTGTAAACAGAGTTACTTCCTTTAGCCAGGAGACTCGTGTACTCAGACCAGGCTTCCTGCAGTCACTTGATGATGCAGTTGCCCTGACAACTGCCCTCTTGTCCCCTGAAGCTGGAGAGGTGAGGAGCTATACTACACTAAGTTCCTCCTCCCTTCTGCCTAGCCTCAAGAAAGTCCTGCCAGCCTTAAACAGGAAGGGGAGGGATATATAACACCCACCTCTTTCTTCTCCCATTGTTCTGCAGAGAAGGGAGGTTTTGTCCTCCTTGGCCACCATCCCCAGTTTCCTTTGTAAGGATGTGCAGTCTACATCAGAGGAGGCCTTGGTATCTGTCTAGTGTAAGCCCACTTTGGTGCTCCACTGCTAGATAGGTGAACCGGCCTCCTAACCTCAATTTGTGGTGATTCCTGACAGTTTTTAGGTCACCCATCATCATCAGGGTTGCCCCAGAGAAGTCTTCAGCCAGTGCTGGTAATGTCCCACACCTGAACATGAGTGAAATCCAGATGCAAAAATGGATACAAATATGGGCAAGTTATTCTCCATGTTCTGTTTTGTTCAGTATGACACACTTTCAGCTAAAGGTAAATCTCCATCCATATCCAACTTGCACCTGATCTACAGTAAACTAAAAAAAGCCAGCACAGAATGGCAAGACAGGAAATATTTGTCTCTTGCCTTGGTGTTAGGGTTTCATTGCTTTTCAATTCCATAACCCATGTGGAGTGAGGCAATCCAGTATGTCATCACAGAACCAGATCTGATTAGCTACATAATGTAGACACCGTCATGGTCATTACTTCCCCTCTTTTCAATGAGCTCTGAAAAAAGATTTCAGCCATGGAACAGAAAATGGGCTGTGGTAGGGATGGTGGCTCAGTGGTAGAGCATCTACTTGGGAAGCAGAAGGTCCCAGGTTCAATCCTCGGCATCTCCAACTAAAAAGCTTCCAGGTAATAGGTGTGAAAAACCTCAGCTTGAGACTCTGGAGAGCCACTGCCAGTCTGAGTAGACAATACTGACTTTGATGGACCAAGGGTTTGATTCAGTATAAGGCAGTTTCATATGTTTCATATGTAGGAATATCCAGTTTTCTGCAAATAAGCAATTACTGCATTCAATACAAATTACACCGAAGCAGAACCATATCAGGGAACAAGGACTACAATTTCTTTCCAGACTGAATTCAAGGTGCTGGTTTTGCCCTTTATAGCCCTGAATAGTTTAGGGCCAGAAACTGCTTCCACTTGTCTAGGTTTTGGAATCCATTCATGATATTCTCCTGCTTAAACCAGTCCTACCTATGTATGTACCTCCAAGTCACAACCTACTTATCTTGACCCTTGCTTCCAAGGCAAGCAAAAAGCAGAGGGAGTTTTTTTAGGAGTTGAAAGGGAGGAACTGCAGGCTTCCTTGCTTTCAAATGCAATGCTTCTGATAGCAGTATCTGAGCAGAGCTCTTTCGAGCTACAGGGATCATAAGGCGAATTGTTGATAAGCTGTTGATAAGCTGTTACACTGCTGTTCTGGTTTCTCAGAGCATCCCTACAAGTGTTTGTCCAGCCACTGCTTAAAGACTGCCAGAGAGGGGGTCAATCGCACTGTTGAACAACACTTACTGTTAAAAAGTTTTTCCTATGCCAGTCCTCTTCTCTGCGGCCAACAGGAACAGCTCCCTACCCTCCTTTAAGTGGCAGCCCTTCTAATACTTCAAAAGAGCAATCATGTCTCCCCCCTCAACCTCCTCTTCTCCAGACTGAATATCCCCAAGCTCCTTAGCCTTTCCTCATTGGGCTTGCTCTCCCATGGTTACTCACAAGTAATCTACAGTGAGCACTGTGGCACCTACTCTCTACACATGCACAGGATTGCAGTTTTACTTTAAAGAAAGAAGGTATTGGATTTATATCCCGCCCTTTACTCTGAATCTCAGGGTTTCAGAGCAGCTCACAATCTCCTTTATCTTCCTCCTCCACAACAGTCACCCTGTGAGGTAGGTGGGGCTGAGAGAAGCTCTCCCAGAAGCTGCCCTTTCAAGGACAGCTCTGTGATTGCTATGGCTGACCCAAGGCCATTCCAGCAGCTGAAAGTGGAGGAGTGGGGAATCAAACCCAGTTCTCCCAGATAAAAGTCCACACACAACCTCTACACCAAACTGGCCCTCCTTTCTCACATCAGACTTTCTAGTTAATACAATTCAGACTATCCCTGAAGTTTCCAAGGGTTGCTGTGCTGGTCCATTGTAGAACAACTAGATTCAAGCCCAGGAGCACCTTAGAGACCAACAAGATTTAGGGGAGGGGCACAAACTTTACAGCATTAGAGCTCCCTTGAGTAGATAAAAGGAGCTTTGAATATCAAAAATCTTGTTCTCGAAGGTGCTGCTGGACTCAGATTTAGCCATATAAATCAGTGGACTCCTTTCATCAACTTAATTTATTAACTAACATCTTGTATCCCCTGCCTTCCTCGCCCAAAAGGACACTGAAGTGGTTTGACACACTCTCCCCTTCTCTTTTATCCTCACAATGAACCTATGAGGCGGGTTAACTCAGAGTATATCACTGGTCCAAGGTTTCCCAGCAAGCTGCCAGGGCAGAGTGGGCATATGAATTAGGACCTCCCAGATCTGATTTGGATACCCTAACCACCAGCTCCTGCTAAACACACTATATTTTAATGTATTCTTTTTTCCTAATGGCAAACTAGAATGATGTTTATAATGTATGTTACATGTTCAAAAGTAAATCAGGTGGACAGGAACACCTCTGGGAAAGTCATGTTCTCAGTTTAACCCAGACCTGCAAGCAACAGAGCAATGAACAGCCTCCATTTATTGCCTTATGACACTCCCACCATCATTCTCCCATTCTGACATATTATTATTTTGTTGATTTCCTGAGCAAATGCTATCCGGACCAAATGTTCTTTCAGTTTGTTAATTTCACTATGAGTTGTTTTTTTCTAAACTAAAACCTCGGTATTCAGGTTAAATTGCCGGATTGGCAATAAATAAGTGGGTTTTAGGTTGCAATTTGGGAACTCAGCCTCTAAAAGGTTCGCCATCACTGGTCTAGAGTGTGAGGGCACCATGCCCAAAACATGAGGTAGCTGCACCAAATCCATGAAGAAGATTGGGAGGTAATATGGACTTCAAGTAACTTTGCCTCAAATAAATGTATCAGAGTTTTAAATTATATTCAAGACAGTATTATACTCCTACTAGACTGAACAAGACCTTCACACTTGAAATATTGCTGGGGAAAGTGTGGTAAAATTATTGATTTATTGCATTGTTGGTGGTCTTGTGAAACCATTAATAATTATTGGAAGGACATGTTTAGAGAAATCAAACAGATTACTAAACAAGACTTACCTTTTCTTCCTGAAATGATACTTTTAGATTTTTGGCCCTCTTTTACTTGCACAAAAACAGAATTAGAAGTCATTTCACTATTGTTAGCAGCAACATGTGTCAGAATTGCATTAAATTTAAGATTTAATTGCATTAAATATGAATAGTTAATAGCTGGAGAAGGTATCTTTGCGATTATCTAATTATGCACAAAATTGTGATTAATTTAGACATGGCAACCAACAATAACTCAGCAGAAAAGTTTATGCAGAGAGGTATTGTATATCTGGATATCTGATGGAATGTGAGGTTCTGCCAAATAACTCTTACTACCAAAAATGGCTTTTGTTTTGGATGATTATTATATTTGTTTTAAATATTTATTCGATGTGTTATTTTTATTAGCAAGTGTCTTAAAATAAAATTATTTTTGAAAAGATTTTAAGAACTCTCATCTCTCTTAGGAGCTCAGAAGTATTTGTCTTCCAATGAAATCAGACACCACAAATGGTGCATTTTGTGTAATGCCTGCAAGTGATTTAAAAATACATAGGCTGCGATCACAAACACTAAATAATGTACACTTCCCAATTGGATTTTATTGTGTGAGCTGTCAAAATCCAGTTGGAAAGTGCATTGCAAGTGGATTGGAAGTGCATTATTCAGAGTGTGTGATCACCGACATATTCAATGAAATTGACAGATTGATGAATAGACAGATATAAAACAGCTAATTAAGAATAATCATCTACTACTACTACTACTACTACTACTAGAAATCCTTAGTGAATGCCTACAAAGTCCCCAGCTATATCATCATAGAAATACCTATACAATTCTAAAGTAAATATTGTGTTCAACACGCCCTGACCTGGGTAGCCCAGACAAGCCCAATCTCATCAGGTCTAAGAAGCTAAGCTGGGTCGACACTCGCAAGTACTTGGATGGGAGACTTCCTTGGAATACCAGCAGTCAGGACGACAGGGGTAGGCTTTATTCAGCCACCTCCCTGAATATCCTCCAAGCCCTCTGTAGAGTCAGCCACCAGAGGTTGCCATGACTTCCAGATGCAGACTCACACAAATACACTAAAAAAAAAAAATGCACCCCCCCCCCCCCCCGAAATGTCGTGTTCAATAACAGAGTTTCTGAAGGAAACACTTCGCATGATCCTTTTCTTTCTTTTTCAACTCAGACCATGGGAAATGACTTGGGGACATATTTTCCTGCACACACTAAGAGAGAAACGAGAGAAACTTCATTCTGCAGTAAAACTTCAGTTTGACCAATGCACCAGACTGACCACATAATTCTCATCCCCCAGATTGCTAACTGTGTGACCTGGCAACCCAATCTCTTAGCTACCACCTCAGACTAACAGAAAATGGCTGCCTTGAACTGGATTTCAAGAGAGGGAGAGAAAGTAAAATATACTGAGTGAAACAGGAATGTGTACGCCTCCCCCCACCCCCGCCTCAAATTTAATCGGTTGTGTAAAGGCCTGATTCTAAAGAGTGGGTGTATGTGTTTGTGGCTTGACTATTTGTGACAGTGGATTCTTAGAGCATCATGTCCAAGTGATCACGTCATTTCTACTTTTCTGCCAGAAGTGGTGTTGTGCATCAGTCCTGATTTTCTCAAGCAATGACAAGGAAAGGTGAAGGGGAGAGGTCTTCCGCTATAATGAGACACCTGGTCTCTCTATTATTATTCCATTTACAAACCAAGAACTAATTAGGACAGGGGATTATTGTCATAAAGTACTATGTACATTGAACAAGAAGAAAGAGAAGAATAAAAATGGAAAATAACACTCAGCCGTTTGCTCCTCTGCAGCTTCACCATTTTCTGAGGCGTGTTTCTTTTAACAACACTGCTGGGGGCGGTGTCTTTTGATGACAATGGAGAAATGGTCATTGGATTTGATATCATAAACTGGATTACTTTCCGAAATAAATCCTTCTCTAGGTTGAAAGTAGGTGGCATAGAACCACAAGCTGCACAGAGGAGAGAGTTCTCCATTGATGAAAAAACCATTACATGGCATGGCAGATGTAATCAGGTAGGCACATGTGAGTGTCTACAAGTCAATGAGAAGGTCCAGAGTTTTTATTCTACAATGGATTAATTATGTTCAGTAGCAAGAGCCCATTTAAACCTTTACCATACAGCCATTTACATTATTTCCCCTAAAATTTGACTAGAGAGCCAGTTTGGTGTAGTGGTTAAGTTTGTGGACTCTTATCTGGGAGAACTCTTATCTGATTCCCTGCTCCCCCACTTGCAGCGGCTGGAATGGCCTTGGGTCAACCATAGCTCTTGCAGCACTGTCCCGGAAAGGACAGTTTCTATGAGAGCTCTTTCAGCCCCACCCACCTCACAGGGTGTCTGTTGTGGGAGAGAAAGGTAAAGGAGATTATGAACCACTCTGAGATTTGGAATGGAGTGTGGGATATAAACCCAGTATCTTATTCTTCTAGATCATATTCTTTATGGAAGATTGGAGACTGATAGGGTCAAATGGGCTTGATTTTATGAAAAGTAGAATTGTAGGGCTGTTAATGGAAGGTGTTATCTAATTTAACTTATCTGCTAAGAAAACTCCTCTCATAGCTGTAAAGAGCTACTCCTTTAAAGCCACTTCAAGGATAAACAAATTTTGTGCAACCTCTGCTTTTACCTAGATTTGTTTTCTTTGACTTTTATGGCCGCAAAAAAGAACCCTAATGCAATACAGAAATGTCTAGGTCTCTACATTGTTTTATTTCTCCCACAGTTTAGGGCAACATTGTTTTGGTATTGTGTCTGCTTTTCTCTCTTTTCAACCAAACTTGCCAGATTATTCACATTTTTTTATTTTCCACATCAAAGAGGTGAAATGAACAGTCCCCCCGGCAGCACGGGACAAATGCTCCTTCACCACAGATCTGGTCGCCCTGAAAAGAGCTGGCACAATGGTCCTGCTAAGGGTGGTTCTAGCAGGAATTTTGTACCAGGGCGCCAGGTACTCCAGCAACCCCCGCACCCCAGGATTCTCGACCACTGAAAACGGAAGCCCATGGGCGACCGACCTGGCAAGGTGCCAGGCGATCACCCTCCTGCCGTGCCTGATTCCCCCTCTTGGCACAGAGGTGCCCCTACCAAACATCTCAGGCAGAGATGCCTGGCGTCCCTGTTCTCCCACGGAACGCTCCTGGAGAGCGGGGGTAGTCGCAATGGGACGGACACCCTGGCTGGGTGGTGTTGTTGTCCACTTGGACAACACAGCACCAGCCTGCTTCTCCCCCTTAAGAAGCACCCCTGGGTGGTGCTTCTGCAGGTGATTCCGCATCCCCCCCGGAGTCAGGTGGGCAGGGTTCCGCCCATGACTGATCCGGGCCCTGCACAGCTTGCACTGCGCATAACGTGGATCCTCCATAAGTTGGATATGCTTCCATACTTCAGAGGTGAATGGATGCCCAAACTGACTGGCAGGTTGGGTGTCCGGAGCCACCTCCTTTGAGGTGCTCAGGGGAGACACATCGTGCCTCGGGGTGGCAGGAGGGGCTAGCCGCCGGGGGGAAGTGGGCAGAGATGGAGGCACCTCATGTGTCTCCATCTCTTCCCCCTCCACCCCATGCGGCCTCCCCTCCTGGCCATCCCCTGAAGGTCTGCTGGTGCCCGAAGGAACCGAAGAAGGGGGCTGGTCCTCCCCAACCAGCTTCTCCTCCAGCTCCTGCACGACACTCTGCACCCTCCTTGGGGTGATCGTTTTGGACAGAAAACTATCCCCAAAGCTCATCTCCAAGGAGGGCTGCACTTGCTGCCCCTCCTCCGGCTGCTGAGGCCGAGCGACATCAGCTGGAGGAGAGACTGCCCGAGCAGCAGACCCCTGCGCAGTGCCAGCACCTAATGGCACCTTTGCTGGGGGTGCCCCAGCAGCAGCCTCGATGAAGGGCCCAAGGCGGGCCTTCTTCTTCATCACACTCCGGCCAGAGGTCAGAGTGATGGAAAGCGGCTGTGGAGTGGCCCCACACACAGGTGAGGGGGAGACCTGGGTCCTCCCCCTCCCCTCCAACCCTCTAGTCTTCTCCTTGGCCTTGCCCCCAGGGCCCCTCTTCTGCTGCCTGTCACTCATGTCACCCTTGGCCAGTCTCACAGAACCTGAACTGAGAGTGGGGTTTTTTACAAACCTAACTCACTGCACTGTACCAACAGGTACCCTGCCTTCTTTTTAAAAACCCTCCCACCAAAGCTTGTTTATTTGTTTTTTTGGTCCCTAACCTGTCCTTCTTTGGGTTGGGGTAGTAGTACTCTGGTAAAGT
The DNA here is from genome assembly GCF_032191835.1 of Heteronotia binoei. Classification (NCBI taxonomy): domain Eukaryota; kingdom Metazoa; phylum Chordata; class Lepidosauria; order Squamata; family Gekkonidae; genus Heteronotia; species Heteronotia binoei. The sequence continues at coordinate 15,962,825 of NC_083237.1, read as the reverse complement.
TTAGGAGACTAGGTGATCCTGCCTCTACCTGGCTGCAGTTTTTAAAAGGCTACCTTGAGATGAAGGCAATCCTTGTTATATCTTCCTAGTTAAACTTCTCCTAACTAGATCCTGGGACAAACCTGATTTCCTTGCAAACTAGAAATCAGGTGTCCCCTATAACGTGAGAGAAGCTGTGGTTTACCCTGTGGAAATCTAAGGATGCACCAGCTTTCAGTGGCTGAAAGCCAGATGCACAGCTGCTGCAACCCTAGTCTCTTTAAAAGGGAGCCTGATGTGGCCTAGTAGTCACGCTGCCTTTTATGAGAAACCTAAAAACTTTTTAAAGCACCCCTATCTGGCCTACTTGAATTGTGAAAGGAGATAAAGCCCTAAACTGGATTAATTTTGTTTTAAATTTCAAAAAAACACGATCCCTAAAAACACCCTTATTAGTGGGGCAGCCTATTTAGTGGCCCTAGCCAAACCGCGAGCACACTCAGATTCCAAAAATCACTCTATAACAACAAGAAAGTGACCCAGCCCACACACACCCTCGCCAACCCCCACACCAACCAGAGGTAATTTAAAAAAAAAAAAAAAAACCAGCAGAATCACAAAAGGCCAAGCAAGTCAAGTGTTTAAAAAGTGGCCTTTCACCAATAAGAAATTTTAGGCCAAATCAGTCAACAACACCCCCACCCCCAAACCAGGAAAAGTGGCAACAGGAAAAAAAAGGCCAAGCAAAGCAACTCAAGTTTTTAAAAAGTGGCGTTTCACCAATAAGAAAACTCAGGCCAAATCAGTCAACAACAACACCCCCACCCCTAAAACCAGAACCAGGAAAAGGGGGACAAAAGTGGCCTTTTAAACAATGAAAATTAGGCCAAACAGCACCCCCCCCCCCGAATAACCTGAAGAGAAAAGTAACACAGCAGCAACACAACACAGCAGCAACAAATCAAACACTGAAACAGTAAAAAACTCAACTTTTAACAATACAGGAAGTCCCCCCCCCAAAAAAAAACCCCTTCACCCTAACCCCAAGAAATCCAAGCCACCCAAATCAGGAGGAGTAAAAGGACACTGCACTTTTAAAAGTCCTCTCACTAAATTAAGATATGGGCCCCCACCCCCCCGCAGAACCTAACCCCAACCCCAAATAGGCTACCCACCCAGTACTCACCCACCCAAATCTGGACAAGTAAAGGGACTCTAGTCCTTTTACCAACAAAAACTAAAACAAGAACCCCCAAACTGTCTTACCTTGTCTTCTCTGAGTCCAGGGAAGTCTGGCAAGGCTGAGTGAAAGAGCAGCAGGCAGCAGCTGAAGCCAAGGGCCAGCAGCTAGCAGCAGCACAATCTCTCTCACACCAACGCACATACACCAACACAGCAATGGAGGAGTCCAGCCAGGAAGACTCCTTAAAAAGGTTCTCTGGCCTTACAGAGAGCAATTTCAAAAAATAGCACTGCTCTCTGATTGGCCAGACAACAGTGCTTACTTGGATACCCAAGTAAGCAAAAGATCAAAATAACAACAATGTAGCTGATGGCTGGGCCATCAGCTACACAACAGCCCTGCAAAGCATGCATTTGCAATGCATTTTGCAAATGCATGCTTTGGATTGGCTGCTGGGGCTCCTCTTCCCCCTCCCCCTCCTCCCTGATCCCAGGGAGGCTATGGGAGAGGCGGGAAGAGGCCACTAAAGGCAGGAAAGTAGGCAAGCAGCTCCACTGAGGCTGCAGAAGCTACTTTCCCGCCTTTTCCATTGACAGCCGTATACTTCCGAATAGCTATTCGGCAGTATACGGCAACCCGTATTCGGCTGCCACATAATAGGCGGCAATGGGAATCGGCTACGGCCAATTCCGTATACAGCCGAATCAGTGTTGATTCGGCTGTATATACGGTTCGGCCGAACCGAATGCACATCCCTACTCACTACTATTCATTGGCAAGCCACAGGGACTGAGCTCCCTTCTACGCCAAACTGCTTTTGGTATCTTCTTTGTGGTGGCTGTTTCTTCTGTATTGGCTAAAACGATGATAGTGGTTCTGGCTTTCATGGCCACTAAGCCAGGGCCCAGGATGCAGAAAAGTGTAGGGAAAAGATTTGCAAATTCTCTTGTTCCTTGCTGCTCATTTATTTAAACAGCTATTTGCTTGACGTGGCTGTGTACTGACCCCCCATTCCCGGTTTTTGACATGCACTCTCTGGCAGAAAAGATCATAGTAGAATGCAATGAAGGATCCATCCTCATGTTCTCCTGTGTCCTCACTTATATGGGTGTTTTGGCTCTTCTCAGCTTCTGTGTGGCTTTCTTTGCATGGCAGCTGCCTGATGCTTTTAATGAAGCCAAGTTTATTACTTTCAGTATGTTGGTCTTCTGTAGTGTTTGGACATCCTTTATTCCAACCTATTTGAGCAGCAAAGGGAAATAAATGGTGGATGTGGAGATTTTCTCCATCTTGGTCTCCTGGATTACTGGGTTGTATCTTTCCCAAAAAAATGTATATAATCATTTTGAGACCAGAACTAAACAGGAAGGAGCAACTAATAAAGAGGCAAAAGATAAAAAGTTGACCTTTTCTGCTTCTTGATTATGTAGGAACAAAGATGTTAAAGAGGAAAATATATTAACAAACTCATTGGCTTCGTCAGGCTACATTTCATACTACATGACTCTCTTTGACAAATGCAATCGTGTTGTATAATCCCCATTTCTCCTTTCTCTTTTTATTTTCTGTACCTCTACAGTTTCCTAAATTAATGATATTGATATTGGATTTTATCCCACCCTCCATTCAGAGTCTCAGAGTGGCTCACAATCTCCTTTATCTTCTTCCCCCACAACAGACACCCTGTGAGCAGGGTGGGGCTAAGAGGGCTCTCACAGCAGCTGCCCTTTCAAGGACAACCTCTGCCAGAGCTATGGCTAACTTAAAGCCATTCCAGCAGGTGCAAGTGGGGAATCAAACCCAGTTGTCCCAGACAAGAGTCCACACACTTAACCACTACACCAAACTGGCTCTCTTAAAAAAAAAAAAAGTAAAATCAATGGTTTCAGCAATGATATTAATGTAAATTATTTTTTAAAAAATGAAAATGAAAACTAAACCATGAAAATGAAAACTAAAGACATGTGTAGCTATGATAGTATACTGTGATGTCTCATTCTGGAAAAGATATTCCAGAGGAGCATTTATGATTGGGGAGGAGTTCTTGAAAGGTAAAGCCCTAATTGCTGGGCGACCTGTCCCAGTGGCTTTACATAGATGTTGAAAAGCATGGGGGACAAGATGGAACCTAGGGGAACCCAATGGGCTAAAGCCCAAGAGGAAGAGCAGCAGCCCCCCAGCATCACACTATGAAACCCAGAGCTTTTTTTGTAGTGGAAACTCCTTTGCATATTGGGCCACACCTCCCTGATGTAGCCAATCCTCCTGGAGCTTACCGTAGGCCCTTTAATAAGAGCCCTGTAACCTCTTGGAGGCTTGGCTACATCCAGTGGGTGTGGCCTAATATGCAAAGGAGTTCCTGCTACAAAAAAAAGCCTTGATGAAACCTATCCTCAAGATAGGACTACAACTACCACAAAACAGTGCCTCCAGGTCCCAGTACCAAAAAGTAAAGAGTTACAGATTGTGCTGCCTTTCCCATACTTTCCCCCTTGGATGCTGATCACCAAGAGTGAGGTGTCATCACCGAAGACAGATGAGTGTGTGAGAAGTCTCCTCATTTACCCACCAGACTCTAGCACTGTCACCTCATCATCTGTGATCATGAATTAATGTCAGCGTTTGGGAGGGTAGCTGAAATGATGGCAGGACAGGTGCATGAGAAGGAGCCCCAACAGTGGCTGTGAGGGGCAGCAGCTGTGGCTTCTGCTCCACTCCTTGTTCGTTCATCTCTCATTTTCCCCATCCATCTCCCAGATGCTTTCAAAGGGAGGGGATGGAAACTCTTGACTGCCTCCTCCCTCTCTCAATCCACCATTCTGGCTAGCTGAAGAGGTTGTTAGGGGAAGACATGATGGGGGGAACCATTTTTTGGGCTCGACTACAGCAGGGGATATTACAGCAGCTGCCCTTTCAAGGACAACTCCTGCAAGAGCTATGGCTGACCCAAGGCCATTCCAGCAGCAGCAAGTGGAGGAGTGGGGAATCAAACCTGGTTCTCTCAGATAAGATTCTGTACACTTAACCACTACACCAAACTGGCTCTCCTGTGTTAAGCCCTGTGTGAAACAATGGTGATGTCAGTGGGTGTGGCCCAATATGCAAATGAGTTCCTGCTGGGCTTTTTCTACAAACAAAACCCTGCCTGTCATACAATGAATGCTGGGCTGTTGCAGAAAGAGTGCTTCATCACTTGGTGCCTTAGAGACCTTGCCAATTCACCCAAGATATAATAAGCAAGCTGCGCTGGTACCTATGATCTAAGCCGTCCAAAGATGAAGGCTGTTTATCAAGTCCTCCAATGCACGGCAAGAAGCAGAAAGTGGAGGAATGATATCCTAAAATGCTAATGAAACAAGATCCAGTAATTCCTGGTTGACTCAAAGTGGCTGGCTACTGCCATGTGTTTAGGAAGGATAGGTGGGCCAACAGTAAGTGCCTAGTAGAGTAACACAAATTACTCAGTCAATTACCCTTATCTTTGAACTCAACAATGACCTAGGGAGATGAATTCTGGCAGAAAATGGTCAGATGCAACATTCCCAAACACCTAAGTCTTATATACTTTGTTCAGATTTGAAAAAGTGTGTGGACGAGTTGGATCCTGGAGTCCACCCCCACCCGCAAAAAAATGTACCACCAAATGCTACCTTTTACAATAAAAATCAAGTCTCTTGAAAATTCAGTGCAGAATCAATTGGACAGGAAAGCACTGAAATTTAACTGCATATATTTAGGTTTCTCTCACACACACCCCCCCGCCAATCAATCTGCTGCACCTGGTGCCATCTATAATGCAATACTCTGGGGGATCTAACCATACACCCTATAATTATCTCCAGTTAGGATTGCCAGGCAGCTCCTGGAAACCAACAGGAGGGTTGGGGAGGAGGCGGCAGCTCGAAATAGAGCAGATTGAAATTAGTACATTTGTAACTAAAGGATCCCAGTTGTAGGAATAGGACTTCAGTTCAATAATTCAGAGGAAGTGAAATGTGATTTATACCGTACATCATCATCATTTATGAATCGTCTCATCCCAGCCAATGCTGGGCTCTAGGCGATGTCCAACAAGGACATACACATAAAATCAGTAAAACCAATTAAATAAAAACAGTTGCAACCTAATGGACATTCTTTATAATATTTTTTCATATCATTAAAAAAAAAGTTTCTTGCTTCGATTAACCCTGTGGGCTGTGTGTCTTACGGGAAAGAAGTACACACAAACTATTTAATTTCTTGGTCTAGACATATATTGCAGGATATGAATAAATGGTGGCAACAAGTGAATGGAACCCTGCTTGAGCCCCACTCCGAATAGCTCTCTGTGAGTGAGGTCTTATTATTAAAGCGAGGCTGGGTAACCCTGTCTGTAGATGTGTCTGGGATGGAGAAAGAGGACCTGAGATGTGAAATGATCAATTCTGTTTATTTTATATTAGAAGGGTAGCTTGTGATGTCCTGACCTGCTTCTAATCTTTGAAAGATAGAGGTTTAAGAGGATGGTAGCCAGTCTGAAGGGATGTTACAGTAGGTCTGGCGGAAAGTGTGTGACAATTTTGGCAATCTTCCAAGAGTTGGCAATCTACCACAATCAGCCAACAACCTTCTCTGGCTGAGGTGCCACTAGAAACTGGCTGTTCTTGATCCTAGTCTGACTGATTACCTTAGGTTCACTGGGAATAGCAAGAGGGATGACAGTTTGTTGCATAAAATTGCAAAAAAGTCTAAAATAAAGAATGATTTTCTACAGGCATCATGTGCATGGGTGTGCGAGGTAGGGGGGAGCTTCATGGCAGGCCTCTAATGGAGGACCTACTCATGGGAAGCCTGAGCTAAAAATTGAATAAATCAAACCAAATCAAATAAATCAAATCAAGACAGGAGAAATGTAGAAGAAGAGTGTTCATTGCAAGGCCATTAAGTAGGCTTGCCAGTCCACAAGTCCTGGTGGGTATACCCTGTTTTTACAGGCTCCTCCCCACCACCAGTCAGCTGACTGGCAGGGGGAAGCCCCACCCCAACAGCCATGATGTGCCTGTCCATCTCAGAAGGCTTAGAAGTAGCTTGTAAGCTTAGAAGAAGCTTGGAGACTTGGAAGGTGCATGTGCCTTTAAATTTCAGATGGAGCAAGGTTGAATGTGGGCAGGGCGGGGCTAGCCAGCAGAGTCATGTGGCTGTTCTTGGTGAGTCTGTAAAGCTATGAGAAAGGAAGAGAGCCCAGTCCCTCTGTTTGTTTTACATTCCTTTCAGAAATTGTTTGCACAGTAAAGAGTAAACTAGAACCTTTCATTTCCTGTGTTAGCCTGAAGAAGTTTGTGGAAATACAGCAGATGGTTACATCCAGCAGCTCCCCTGAGTAGATTGCCCCAGCAAGATCACAAAAGTGTGTGTTTGCAAACTGCTTTTATTTTGCTGCTTTGTGAATGCGTGTAGATATGTTCACTTTCATTTAGTGGAAGTATAGCCATTTGCTGGGAGATGAGGAAATGGACTGTATTCAGGGGAACTACACTGCAGTATTTTTATTTATTTATTTTAGGGATTGGGAAGGTATCCTGGCACCACTCCTAATGTCCCCAGGAATTTTCTGAGTTGGACCAACCATGAAGACACACAGAGAGAAGAGAAGGAGGGTGTGGAGTGTAAAAGGGAACTCTAAAATCACTACCAGACAACAAGAGCATGCTGAGTTGCCTTCATTCCAACATCGACCCTACTAGCGCTGCCTTGGATAGGAGAGGCCTGGAAACAAACTCAACTTGGGCATTCAGAGACTTGGCAATCTACCACAGGGTATCTACTTATGTGGATATTTCTGAAGCTGTAATATTTAGCACATCACACACCCAACCTGGATCCCATTGTAGGCCCAAAAATGAAACTAAAAGTTTGAGCGCAAGGAGAGCTTTCCCTGCTGCTTTCCTACAAACTCTCTGTTGATCACTCCCCGTTTTAAAAGAGAAGGTTAAAACAGGAAAGTGTGTAATAGATGGTCAAGCTACCTAAAACACAATTCATAAAAATGTATAACATTTAATATAAAGCATACACCAAAAAAGGGCTGTTGTGAAGATGTTCTGATCCAGTGAGTTGAAAGGAAGTCAGGATTGGCTTTGAAAATTATTTATTGACTGGTTTTCAAATTAACAGACCAGAAGAAACGCTAACTTCAGTTTGAGTTATTGTTAGCCAGTGGCCTGCCAAAACTGGTGGTGAATCCACACTGGCTGCAAACTTTGCCAACATTATGGATTCGTTTATCTTTGACCAACCACAAAACACTGCTGAAAGGTACAAAGATGCCTACTTCTCCCCCAGTTACTACCCCAGCAACTGAGGATTTGATTGATGCTGTTTAGCAATAAGGGTTTCCTTTCCCTTCAACGCACCTGATTTCTAGAGTCAATGATGGATTGGTTTGTGAACAACCCTTCATCCTTGAATACCTTAGGATGCCTGCCAATCAATCTCACCTGTATGGCAGGAACTAAATTTGCTTAACCATGAATGCACACCAAATACCAAACCTGTGTGGGGAAGGTGAAGTAAAAGCAAAATTGGCCTGTTGCTTTCTTGCAGGGATGCTTTGGGGAAGGCGGAAGTGGGCACCAGAAAATACCCACCCAAACACCCGGTCAGCACCACACTGAAAATTATTTCACTTCTGTCACTTTTTTGATGGGCAAAGAACAAAAAAGCCAATGGCCTCAAAGAGAGGAAAGTAGAAGCTTTACAGAGCAATACTAAGTAGGTCTGTTCTGAATTCTACTAAGGTCTATTCAGTGAGGCTTACTCCCATGAAAGTGCTCTTAGGATTCCACTTTAGTTGCTCTAGGACAGGGATGGCCAACGGTAGCTCTCCAGACGTTTTTTGCCTACAATTCCCATCAGCCTCAGCCATCAGCCATGCTGTCTGGGGCTGATGGGAGTTGTAGGCAAAAAACATCTGGGGAGCTACTGTTGGCCACCCCTGCTCTAGGATGATTCTTTGCAAAATTTCACATATGTACTTTGTTGAGCCTCGGGGGGGGGGGGGAAATCTTCTTTCAGACTATGGACCATGTATGCAAAATATTCTAAACAAAATAAATCAAGGGGAAAACATCAACCTATAACTGAAGAATGACTTTTCATCAGACATTCAATTATAGTTATTTTATGTACAGAATGAATTTACATTACTTACTTGTCTCATGCTATTATTGATTATCATTCCTTTTTTACAATTTCAATTAAAAAAAAGAAAATGATGTTATGATAATTGCTTGGATCTTTCAATATGGTAGCTAAAGTCATCCCACAGCTGAGACCTTCAATGGATTCTTCAGAAGAAATATAAATGATGGCAGAAGAGAGGACTCGATACTTAGGTCCTTCTCTTTATAAGCTGTTCTCTGTTGTTCAACTCAGGCCTCAGTATTATAATATAACACTTCATGGAAAATATGCAGATCAATAACCCGCCACTGGAGGCCAAGATGGAGAAGATCTCCACAGCCACCATATATTTCCCTTTGGTGCTTAAGTAGGTGGGAAGAGAAAAATACTCCACCCCCTAGGCTGCTCTCCCTTGGAGTTCCTTTGTCTGAAAAAGCTGGTTGAAATATAGCAGATAGTTACATTCAGCAGCTCTTGAGAGTAAATTACCCCAGTGAGATAACACAAAAAGTGTGGGCTTGCAAACTGTGCTTCTTTTGGCTACTTTTTAATTGTGTCTCTTTAAAAAGCCATGCTCAGAAACGCTTCCAAAGCCTAACTTGTGGGGGGTATGACAAATGCCACTTTCAGATAGTAGAAGTGCAACTGCCAGGGTAGGCATAAAAAGAGGAAATGAAGGCTGTATTCAGGGGGACTGAACTGCTGTATATTTGTTTATTTAGAGAATGGAAAAGTCTCCTGGCTTCACCCCCAGATATTTCCTAAGTTGGACTTGGCAACTCTAGCTGTAATATCACTTTTGGCACAAACAGGAAGTCACAATTCCTCATCAACATGAGGGATTCCTCCAAAATTGTATGGTTTTAAGATATATTTTGGGGTAATGCTAAAAAAATTGCCCTGAAACAATGACATCACTTCCAGGTCTATACTGAAGTAACAACAGTGTTGGCACAATGCCTTTTCCCCCCAACTCCCCCCCCCTACTTCTCTGTAGCCTATGACTACAGATCACTTAGATCAGGGTTGTCAAACTCATCTGTTATGAGGGCCATATCTGACATAAATGAGACCTTGTCGGATTGGGCCATGCCAGGGAGTTGAGATATAAACTTTATAAAAGACACAAACACTATTAAAGATTTTTAATTTTTTTAAAAAATAAAACATGCTTAAAAGATGAGCACTCATGAAATATCTTATTTAACCATTTCTGATAACTGACACCTCTTGCTCGAATTATTGCATCAAAATCTAGATACAATGTCTATGATGTAGAAAACTTGAGTATGCTGTTCAGGTGTATATCTGTAAGTTGCAAACATACTTTTGATTTATTGACATTCATTACAGAAATCTCATGTTCAAAACTTTTAGCCTAAGACCCAGGGGAAAACATAAAACAGCTGAGTATCATGCACTTTTGTACATAAGTTGCTTCATGTGCTGGTCAGCCAGTGGAGATAATAGAGGCTTGGCTTTGTAGCTCCTGTGTGATTGAGCAAGCCTGAAAAGCAAGCAGTGATGCAGAAGGAAGCAAGAGAGACAGAGAAGGAAGCAGATAACAGTGAGTTGCTTGTGGGCCTGAGAGATGCCATCTGGGGCCTGATCTGGCCCTTGAGCCATATGTTTGACACCCCTTCTCTAGGATGATTCTTCCCAAAATTTTGCATATGAACTTTGTCAGGCCTCGGAGGGGAGGGGGACGGACGGACTTCTCTTAGACCATGGGCTATGTATGCAAATTATATTCTTAAAAAATAAATCAAGGGGAAAACATCAACCCATTATTGAAGAATGATTTTACATCAGTTATTAAATTATAGATATTCTATGTGCAGAAGAAATTTACATTACTAACTTGTCTCATGTTATTATTATTTTAAAAAATTACCATTTCAATTAAGAATAAGAAAATGATGTTACAACAGTAGCTTGGATTTTCATTATGATAGCTGATGTCATCACATAGCTGACTCTTTCAATGGATTCTTCAGAAGAAATATAAATGATGGCAGAAGAGAGGACTAGATACTTAGGTCCTTCGCTTTATAAGCTGTTCTCTGTTGTTCAACTCATCCCTCAGTATTATAATATAACACTTGGGGGAAAATATGCAAATCAAAAACCCACCACTGGAAGCCAAGATGGAGAAGATCTCCACAGCCATCATGTATTTCCCTTTGGTGCTTAAGTAGGTGGGAACAAAGGACAACCAAACACTACAAAAGACCAACATGCTGAAGGTGATGAACTTGGCTTCATTGAAACTGTCTGGTAACTTTCTGGCTAGAAAAGCCACAATGAAACTGACTGTGGCAAGGATACCCATGTAGCCTAACTCACAGTAGAATAATGCCACAGAATATTCATTACACTGTAGTATGATTTCTGTATTCAGGGAGTGCATGTCCAAATCTGGGAAAGGAGGAAAAGTCCCCAACCAAACAGCACAAATGAAGACTTGAACAAGGGAACAGGAAAAAACAACAACGGAATATGCCAATATCTTCCCTATCCTTTTTTGGAAAATATTTCCTGGCTTGGAGCCCATGAAAGCCACCACCACCATAATGGTTTTTGCAAACACAGAAGAAACAGCCACTGAGAAGATGATGCCAAAAGTTGTTTGTCGGAGGAGACATGTACACTTCTTAGGCTGGCCAATGAATAGCAAAGAGCAGAGAAAGCACAGAAGGATAGAGGCAAGGAGAACATAGATGAGGCTACGGTTGTTGGCTTTGACTATGGGAGACTCTTGGTGCCTAATGAAGGCTCCAAGAACTACAGATGTCATCAGGGCAAAGCAAAGAGCCAGAAAAGCTAAAATGCTACACAGAGTTTCTTCAAAATATAGGAAGGTTGTGACCTTGGGGATGCATCGATTGTGTTCCTTGTTTGGATGATGATCTTCTGAGCAGCTGATGCAGTTATCCATGTCTGAAAGACAGACAGCATGCAATAAAATGACACAAAAATCACTCCTTGCTTTGGGCAGTATTTATTTCGCTGTTACAAGAACAATTGGATTAAAGGATTCTCCCCCTATTAGGGTGGATAAAGTTGGGTCTGGCTAAATGAGTACCTCATTGCTCATCCTCCCCTGAAGGACGTCTCCTTTACATTATACCTTATAGAGGGAGGTCTGGAAAAGGAAGAAGTATCAGTGTTCAATAGATGGTACCTACAGAGACCTAAATTGGGGCATAATGGAGCTTACAGAAATAGTTATAGGAGTGGGGCCCCTGCCCCAATAGTTGAACATTAAATATATTCTGTGGAACAAAATTCTGGTCCAGAAAAAAAATCAGCATATCTTTAACTTTCATGAGTTAAAGCGTATTTTTCAGATATAAATACTTGCCAGATATTCATCTGAGCTTGAATTCTGATGTACTACCACAGACTAACTCACCAGAAAATATATTCTGTATAGGTCCTGAGTTCAACCAAGTAACTAAGAGAAGCAGGGTGGATGAGAATTGCATTGCGAACTGGATTCCTGCACACTGGTGAGAAAAGCAAACTTCTAACTATATATGCAAGCTAAACAGAGTTATCTGAAACACTTCTGATTGACATTCCAATTTGTACTGGTTTTCTTTCTTCCTCAAAAAAATTTTTGTAATAAAAAGAATTGCATTTTGTACACACATAAACTTGGGTATCTTCTACTATTCTTCTACTTCCAGATTTCCAGTGCTTTTTCTTTAAAACCTATATTCCCTTCTTTCTAAGCCATCAGTTTGCTATCAATAAAAGAATAGAATTCTAGATTTGGATAAGAAAAGGGAACACCCCAGCTAAATCCACACGGATATTTTACCTGTGGAATCTTGTAAAGACGTAATATGTTTGCCATATGCATAGAGATTTCAGACTCAAGACCTCCAATGACACCTATTATTTTTTTCTGGATGCTGCATTTGTAGTTGGGGGTAAACCTAAAAGATTTGAAGAGAAGGTCCATAGTGGTATGGTAGACCATCCTTGCATCAGAATAACTGTCATGGATATGGAATCCAAGCATAACATTGGGTAAAATCTTGGGATTTTCATTGATTTCCTCAACTGCAAATGCCAAGGCGAGGAGGTGCTGATAGAACTTTGTTACCCTACTGCAGATAAAGTTGTGAAATGACTTTGATGAAAGTTGATGAAAGTTACAGGAGAATACTCACACACAGGAAATCATTTCGTCACAGTTTTCTCTTTTCTGTCGCTAGAGACTTCTGACTGTGTGAGAGGTCATAATCCAGGAAAGGCAGTCATGAGTAAATTCCATTGGAATAGAGATAAATGTGTCAAGGTTTACTTCTGCTGGATTGTGTCCATGTATTTGTATATCTAAATGTGTTTCTGAAGAAATCAATGCGGCATTCTACTCCTCTTAAGTTTTCTTTACTATTTCCTTAATCCGTTCTTCTGTCACATCTTGAATATCAATTTTTAAACTATCTCTATCCAGTAAAAGGACATTTGACTCTCAAAAGCTTATATCCTGGACATGCTGTTGGTCTTTAAGATGCTACTGGCTCAAACCTTGCTCTTCTACTGCATTTAAAAAAAATTACTATCCACCTGAAACATTGAACTATCTTGAAACTGCACATCTTTAATTATACAGATCTGGTAGCAGTTAAAAAAATGCATGCACACACACAAGGAGTCTACTGGTGCCCCTTTTAATATATGACAATTCATCCCAGATGTACTAAGATCTGGTAAGATGTAATTGATTCATTAATAATTACTGTTACAAAGGTTCTTGTCCTTTTAAAGTTATCATCTTATTGTGTTTATTTTTATTCACCATATCATCAATGGCTATTGTTTATTTATTCTTTTAAATTACCCTTCCCCCCCCCAAAAAAAAAATCAGTCATTCAAACATGAACAACATGCATTATTAGCCACTATGAGTCCAAGGATAAGAAGATACTGGATTTATATCCCACCCTCAAGGTTGTCCTTGAGAGGGCAGCTGCTGGGAGAGCCCTCTCAGCCCCACCACCTCACAGGGTGTCTGTTGTGGGGTGGGGGGAGATATAGGCGATTGTAAGCCACTCTGAGTCTCTGATTCAGAGAGAAGGGCAGGGTATAAATCTGCAATTCTTCTTCTTCTTCTTCTTCTTCTTCTTCTCCTCTGTAAGCCATGACTAAGACAACAGATCATCACACTTAGATGTATCTGTGGACCCCCCCCCCAGATCCTCCAGAAAGAAGAGCTATGCATTCTTTTTATTTATTTCTTAATTCCATTTCACCAAAGTTTTGAAATATTAGGAAGGCATATATTTCCCTAATCTAGGAGGCAGAAGAGAATCTCAGTAGTGTGACACATATCCTTCGTTTTAAAGGGACGAAGAACCACAGCTGACAATATGCTTCAAAAGGATACATTTGCTTGCACTCACTCACCCCTTCCCACATTCTGAAGGTAATAGCAGTGTCTCAGTTATTTTTCCCATTGAGGAGGAGGAGGAGGAATTGTTGTTCTAAAATGCTAATATTCTGCAAACATTTTTATATCGGTAGAACTGAAACTGTTTTCTTATATGTATTGAAGGCTATAATATTATTTGTTTGTCTATAAACACACCTGTCAAGAAAGCAGATGGAGCATCTATTGTAATGTGTTCATGAAGCGTATTCATCCAAGCTAAAAATGGCTCCACTAATTCATATCTACGGAAAACAATTATGATGTCATCAATAAAGCTCTTATAATATAATACATCCTGGTGATATGGGTTAAAGTCAGAATTGCAAATACTCTCTTCAAAAGCCACCATAAACAAATTGGCTATATTTGGGGCTGCTGGGCTCCCCATAGCCACTCCCTTAGTCTGTACACAGAGGAAAGGAAAGGTCCCCTGTGCAAGCACCAGTCGTTTCGGACTCTGGGGTGACGTTGCTTTCACAACGTTTTCACGGCAGACTTTTTACGAGGTGGTTTGCCATTGCCTTCCCCAGTCATCTATACTTCCCCCACCCCCAGCAAGCTGGGTACTCATTTTACCAACCTTGGAAAGATGGAAGTCTGAGTCAACCTTGAGCCAGCTACCTGAAAACCCAGCTTCCAACGGGGTTCAAACTCAGGTCATGAGCAGAGCTTAGGACTGCAGTACTGCAGCTTTAACACTCTGCGCCACGGAACTCTGTACATAGAAGTGGTCACCATATCCCCCAATATTATGTCAATTATATCCATTAAAATATATTGGAGGATGCAAATCAGATCTTGAATTTAATAATTTCTCCAACACAATCCTAGAATGAGGAATATTTGGGTACAATGCAGCCACATCTAGTATGACAAAGGCTGACTCTTCTGGAATGGGTACATTTTTCAATTTATTTATCAAATCTTTTGTGTCTTTGACACAAGATGGTACACTAGAAACAAAAGGCTATAAAAATGAATCCATATACTTGGCCAAAGGCTCAAGCAAGGCTCAAGATACAATAGGATGTGAGACTTTTCTATAGAGATGTTTGTGAGTAAGCCTTTAGAATGTATCTTGTTAGATGCTTGGTTTGAAGAGTAGCTTAAAGGAGCAGTTTTTGCTTAGCTATTTATATTTTCCACATTGTGATTCTAATTCACTGTTCTCTAGAAGAACAGTGAAGTATTCAGCATGGCCAGAAACATCTTCCGCAGCAGTAGATTCTTGAGGAAGAATAATTAAAATGGCATGGAAAACCAGCCAGCTATGGAATCATATAACAGAAGACATATTAAGCTTTGCATGACAACATGGCGGTCTAGGCTGTAGAGGAAGGAGTGCCCGATTTGCCACCATGGATGGAAGGAGACCAATGGATTTGTACTTGCCTGCCCTGGTTGAACTCATTCTTCGTTCATCATTTGGCCCACTCACCCTCCCTGTATTAGAATGAGCTTTGGCTGGTCACCATATTTTGGGCTGGGTAGGAATTTTTTGCCTTCAACTTAATTGGCCAATTGCTGAGGGTGTTTTTGCCTACCCCATTATTTGAGCAGTAGTTTTGGGCTATCAATTGGCTTTGGTGGTGTCTGTTAAATAGATTTCCTGGCAGGTTACAGGCAGAATTGTATTGGGATGCATTTATTGGTATTGGGATGCATGTATTGGGATGCATTTATTCTATCATTGTTTGGACAGGGTGGAAATGATTTACCTATACCTTTATATTTAGCTTGTATTGATTGCACAATTTTTAAAATTATTATAATATTTTATATAATTTATACACAGTGTGGAAATATTTTTGTTACTAGTTTGTCATTATATATGATCTGGGGTCGTTTTGTAGAAAAATAGGTGGTGGAACTCATCCAGGGATTGTTATACAGCTGCACATACTATTCAATGGACAAGGAGGTGGAACTCTCAGGAGGAGGTGGAACTCTCAGAAAGGTTCAGGAGCTGCGCTCTTGTGAGCTCCCACTGAATCTGAGGCCTGCATATGATGCAAATCCCAGAGTATTTTAGTGCATGGGAAAAAAGGTGAAAAATCAAACAATTCAATGTGGGGGGAGAATATTGCAGCCCCTGGATCAAAGTATCTAACTGAACCATAGTTATGTCCCCTAATATGGTCAATTCCTTTCTCATTCAATTTCTTATTCAATTTCAGTGTCCCATACAGATATACTAAGCAGATCTATGCAGAATATGTCTTATTTTCAGTGGGGCTTACTCCCAGGAAAGTGTTCATAGGATTGCAGCCTAACTCATCTGGTTCTACTTGCTTCCTTGTGATCACACAGAGCCCAGCTGCCCTTCCTTTCCAAACAATAACCACATTAAAGTCAAGGCAAGTCATGCTGAGGACAGACAAAGATTTTTTCTTCAGTGTTTTTGCAGTCCTTGATGTCATACTAATTTCAGTCCTCTGGGGAGGTGGCTGTGAACCTAGGAATTATCTCAAACCAGTATGTTTCATTCTCTGTTGTCCAGAGGACTGTGCAAATTATAAGTCTAGCAAATATCCAAATCTGAAAATGTCTATAAGAGATCCAAGAACTATTTGAATGTGGGAGTATAGGGGCTGTGGACACATGGGGCTTGCCAGTCTGATCTTTGATTTTTGTTATGGATTTTTGGCCAGGTCCAGGGAGGTTATAATATGAGAATTAAATAGGGGGTGGGGAGGGAAGGGTCCATGTGCAGAGAGAAAGGCAATTGTCCTTGGAAATGCTAGGGATTGTCTTGACACTGCTTTTTCTGTGGTTGTTTGTGACCTCTGTATCTGAAGGCAAGTCGTCTCCTTCTCTGTGTTTTGTGAATAACCCCCTCATCCACATCAAACACCAGCGTTATCAGCCGGGGGACCTGATCATTGGAGGAATCACTTCTCAGCTCTTCAACCCTTCCTACACTTCATTTGACTTCAAGAAGAACCCCCAGGAGTTGATTGCTGATGAACATATGTAAGGAAATCATAGCATAATGCTATGTCAGCATAACAATGTTGAATATATCAGTATATTGAATATATTGAAATAATAGCATAATGCTATATCAGTATAACAATATTGAATATATCAGTATATTGAATATATCAGTATAACAACAGAGAATCAGTTTGGTGTAGTTGTTAAGTGTGCGAACTCTTATTTGGGAGAACTAGGTTTGATTCCCCACTCCTCCGCTTGCACCTGCTGGAATGACTTGGGTCATCCACAGTTCTCACAGGAATTGTCCTTGAAAGGGCAGCTGCTGTGAGAGTTCTCTCAGCCCCACCCTCCTCATAGGGTATATGTTGTGGGGGAGGAAGATAAAGAAGATTGTGAGCCATTCCAAGACACTGAGATTTGGAGTGGAGGGTGGGATATAAATCCAATATCATCATCAATGTGTGTGTGAAGTACCATCAAATCACAGTTGACTTTGGGGGACCTTAGACTCGACTGTGCGACTGAACAACAACAACAACAAGCAAGGGGTCTTCAAGGCAAGTGAGAAGCAGAGGTGGTTTCCCCTTGTCTTCCACTGCAGGGTCTTCCTAGATGGTCTCCCTTCAAAGTATCAACCTTGATTAACTTCCAAGATTTGAAAAGATTGGGCTACCACATGCTGCCTTCCCTCCAACAATATTAAATAGCTGATTTTTTAAAAACAACAACAACAACTGCTAAGTGGAAGCTCTGTTGCCACTGTGTTGTGTTAACAGATACAATGAAAAAACAGGGACGACGAGAAAGATGAAGCAACCAGAAAACACCAGATATCTCCCTTATTCAATGGAAACAATATACTTCATACACAAACACATGTCAAATGCTCAAAACACTAGTAATAGATATATAGCAAAAAAGTCAAAATATTGTAACGCACACTTGTCAGTAAATACAGTGGTCAGAATTACATAAGCCAAACCACCAAGTTAACAGATACAGCAGCAACAGGGAAACCAAACATAAGCCTGTCCCTGTGTAGAAAGGACCAACATATTATTATCTGCATTAGATATTAGTGTATTAACAGGAAGGAGGGGGGTAAGGTTATTGAAGATGTTTATGCATCTTGCACCTCTTGGTTTAGCTTCATTCTGAAGAGCTACCAGCATGTCCTATCCTTGGTGTTTGCTGTGAAGGAAATCAACGAGAATCCCCAAATCTTACCCAACCACACTTTGGGGCTGCACATTTACGAAAGCTATTTCAATGCAAGGATCACCTATCAGGATACTCTGAACCTTGTATTTACTGAAAAGAGGACAGTCCTCAACTACAAATGTGACACTTGGAATAATCTGGTCGCTGCGATCGGGGGGCTGGACTCTGAAACCTCTCTTCACATGGCCACCATTTTAGGCATCTACAAGACTCCACAGGTAAGCTGTAAATGCAAGGAAGAGCCTGTTTTACAAGTCTAAATTGTAACAATTCACATTTTTTATTTCTAGGAAGTAGGTTTTTGGGATTTGGTGTGTGAATGAAAGAGTGCAAGAAAGACAATACAAAACAAAGATTTGTTCATTTTGCAAAAAGAACCTTGAGGCTCTGGGTGAATTGTTTATCATGAAAGCCGTCCAAATTACTCATGTTAGACTGTCACCCAGTCATAGGAATCATGAAATTGCAACTGCATGGTTAGAACATAACAACATAAGAGAAGCCATGTTGGATCAGGCCAATGGCCCATCCAGTCCAACACTCTGTGTCACACAGTGCCCCCCCCCAAAAAATATATATATATACATATAAAATTATATACACATATATATACACACACGGTGGCTAATAGCCACTGATGGACCTCTGCTCCATATTTTTATCTAATCCCCTCTTGAAGCTGGCTATGCTTGTAGCTGCCACCATCTCCTGTGGCAGTGAATTCCACATGTTAATCACCCTTTGGGTGAAGTAGTACTTCCTTCTATCCATTTTAACCTGACTGCTCAGCAATTTCATTGAATGCCCACGAGTTCTTGTATTGTGAGAAAGGGAGAAAAGTACTTATTTCTCTACTTTCTCCATCCCATGCATAATCTTGTAAACCTCTATCATGTCACCCCGCAGTCGACGTTTCTCCAAGCTGAGGAGTCCCAAGCGTTTTAACTTTTCTTCATTGGGAAAGTGTTCCAAACCTTTAATCATTCTAGTTGCCCTTTTCTGCACTTTTTCCAATGCTATAATATCCTTTTTGAGGTTCGGTGACCAGAATTGTACACAGTATTCCAAATGAGACTGCACCATCGATATATACAGGGGCATTATGATACTGGCTGATTTATTTTCAATTCCCTTCCTAATATTCCCAGCATGGCATTGGCCTTTTTAATTGCAATCGCACACGGTCTTGACATTTTCAGTGAGTTATCTACCACAACCCCAAGATCTCTCTCTTGGTCAGTCTCTGCCAGTTCACACCCCATCAACTTGTATTTGTAGCTGGGATTCTTGGCCCCAATGTGCATTACTTTGCACTTGGCCACATTGAACCTCATCTGCCATGTTGACGCCCACACACCCAGCCTCAACATATCCCTTTGGCATGCCTCACAATCCTCTCTGATTCTCACCACCCTGAACAATTTAGTGCCATCTGCAAATTTGGCCACTTCACTGCCTACTCTCCTCCAAATCATTTATGAACTAGTTAAAGAGCATGGGACCCAGTACTGAGCCCTGCGGCACCCCACTGCTTACCGTCCTCCACTGCAAAGACTGCCCATTTACATTCACTCTCTGCTTCCTATTAATTAGCCAGTTTTTGATCCACAAGAGGATCTGTCCCTTTACTCCATGACTCTTGAGCTTTCTAAGGAGACTTTGATGAGGAGCTTTATCAAAAGCTTTCTGGAAGTCAAGGTAAACAACATCTATTGGGTCTCCTTTGTCCACATGTTTGTTCACCCCCTCAAAGAAATGCAACAGGTTAGTGAGGCAAGATCTTCCCTTACAGAACCCATGCTGAGTCTTCCTCAATAACTTGTGTTCATCAATGTGCCTACTCATTCTGTCCTTGATAATGGTTTCTACCACTTTCCCGGTATTGAAGTCAGACTGACTGGCCTGTAATTTCCCGGATCTCTTCTGAAACCCTTTTTAAAGATGTGGGTGACATTTGCTACCTTCCAGTCCTCAGGAATGGAGGAAGATTTCAGTGAAAGATTACATATTTTTGTCAGGAGATCCACAAGTTCAACTTTGAGTTCTTTCAGAACTCTTGGATGTATGCCATCCAGACCTGGTGACTTATTAATTTTTAATTCGTCTATCAGTTGTAGGTTGTGTATTCCTTTATGGTCCTTGGTTTAGTTGTTTCACTGAATACAGGAGGGGAAGTTTACACAGCTTCTCCCTCTATTCAGACATCCTTGTAGATGACCAGGAGTGAGGGAGGCAGCACAATTACTTCTACTCTCCCTTCCTTGCACATTCATGCACATTGACCTTGTGATAGGTCACTTTGGAATTACATGTGAACAGTATGTTTTTTGACCTTAAGATAATCATGTGTGTATTATGCACTATCAGGTTGCTTTTGGCCCTCTGAACTTTAGGTGACCTTTGCAAGAGGGCCTGTCTTTAATAGACTTACTCAGGTTTTGTGAACTAAAAGCTTCAGCTTCTTTTATTGAGTCAATCCATCTCATGTTGGGTCATCCTCTAATCTTGCTGTCTTCAACTTTTCCTAGCATTATTGTATGAGACCAAAGTATGAGCACCTCAATTCAATCATTTTCACTTCTAGGGATAATTCAGGCTTGATATCATCTAGAATGCAACTGATTTGTCTTCTTGGTGGCCCATGGCAGCTGTAAAAGTCTCTTCCAACACCACATTTCAGAGGAATCAATTTTCTTCCTGTCATCATTATCCAATTTCTGAATATCCATACATAGGGAAAGGGAATGCCATGGTATGAAATATCTTGATAATGGTCTACAGTGACACATTCTTACACTTGGTCTTTCCTAGTTCCTTCATGGTTGCCTTCAGGGCTTTTTTTTTTGTAGCAGGAACTTATTTGAATATTAGGTCACACACCCTTGATGTAGACAATCCTCCAAGAGCTTACAGGGATCCTAATACAGGACCTATTGTAAGTTCCAAAAGGATTGGCTACATCAGGGGTGTGTGGCCTAATATGCAAAGGAGTTTCTGCTACAAAAAAAGCCATGGTTGCCTTTCCAGGACTCAATCTCCCTTCTGATTTTTGGTTGCTATCTCCCTTTTGGTTGTTCATTGAGTAGAAAATCTTTAACAATTTCAATTTCATCATTGCCTGCCTTAAAATTGTGTCATTCGTAACCATTGATAAATGTTTCATATAAGTAATTTATTTATTGTTTTATTTATTATTTTATTGTTTCCACTGTTTAATTTTAATGTATTGTTTTAACTCTGAACTATAGGTTTTTATTGTTGTACCGTATGTTGTGATTCCCCCTGAGCCTGTTTACGGGAAAGGGAGGGATATAAATAGGGGTGTGCATTCGGTTCGGCCGAACTGCATAGACCATCGAATCACCCCTGATTTGGAAGTATACGGCATCGTATACTTCCGATTCCATTTCCAGGCCATTAAATGGGAGCCATATATGGCTCCCCGTATACTTCCGTATAGATATTTGGAAGTATACGGAAGTCAATGGAAAAGGAGGGAAAGGAGCTTCTGCAGCCTCAGGGGAGCTGCTTGCTTCCTTTCCCGCCTTTGGAAGCCTTTTCCCGCCTCTCCCATAGCCTCCCTGGGATCAGGGAGGGAGGGGGAGGGGGAGAGGAACCCCAACAGCCAATCCAAAGCATGCATTTACAAAATGCATTGCAAATGCATGCTTTGAAGGGCTTTTGTGTAGCTGATGGCTGGGCTAATCTCTCAGTCATCAGCTATATTGTTGTTCTTTTGTTTACTTGGGTATCCAAGTAAACAGTGTTCTCTGGACAATCACAGAGCAGTGCTATTTTTTGAAACTGCTCTGTGTAGGGTCAGAGTCTGCCTGGCTGGACTCCATTCCATTGCTGTTGTGTTTTGTGTTGGTATGAGAGAGAGATTGTGCTGCGTTGGCCCTTGGCCTCAGCTGCTGCTGCTCTCACCCAGCCTTTCCTGACCTGCCTTGAGAAAAGAAAACGTCTAAGGTAAGACAGTCTTGGGGTTCTTGTTTTTATTTTAGTTAGTCAAAGGACTTTTTAAGACTCAGCGTCCCTTTACGTATCCAGATTTGGGTGGGTGAGTATTGGGTAGCTTATTTGGGGTTAGGGGGTTCTGCTGGGGGTGGGAGTGGGGTGGGGGGTTTGCCAATTTGCCCATATCTTACTTTAGTGAGAGGACTTTTAAAAGTGCAGTGTCCTTTTACTTTTCTTGATTTGGGTGGCTTGGATTTCTTGGGATTGGAGTGAAGGGGGTTTTTTTGGGGGGAGGGGTTGGTAAAGTTCCTGTATTGTTTAAAGTTAAGTTTTTTACTGTTTTAAAAGGATTCTGTGTTTGATTTGTTGCTGCTGTGTTGTGCTGCTGTTGTTCCTTTTCTCTTCTGGTTCTAGTTCTTGGGGGGGGGGGTGCTGTTTGGCCTAATTTTCATTGTTTAAAAGGCCACTTTTTAAACAGTTGAGTTTCTTGGCCTTCTCCTGTTGTCCCTTTTCCTGGTTCTGGTTTTGGGGGGGGGGGAAGCTGGCACCTGGGTGAGAGACTCAGAACCAGCAGGCTTGTTGTGCTTGGCCAGCTCTCCCCGTGTTGTTTGGGGCAGGGCTGGAGAGCTGGCATCTGTAGATTGTGTGTTCTGTGGCAGGGAAGCTGGCACCTGGGTGAGAGACCCAGAACCAGCAGGCTTGTTGTGCTTGGCCAGCTCTCCCCGTGTTGTTTGGGGCAGGGCTGGAGAACTGGCATCTGTAGATTGTGTGTTCTGTGGCAGGGAAGCTGGCACCTGGGTGAGAGACCCAGAACCAGCAGGCTTGTTGTGCTTGGCCAGCTCTCCCCGTGTTGTTTGGGGCAGGGCTGGAGAGCTGGCATCTGTAGATTGTGTGTTCTGTGGCAGGGAAGCTGGCACCTGGGTGAGAGACCCAGAACCAGCAGGCTTGTTGTGCTTGGCCAGCTCTCCCCGTGTTGTTTGGGGCAGGGCTGGAGAACTGGCATCTGTAGATTGTGTGTTCTGTGGCAGGGAAGCTGGCATCTGGGTGAGAGACCCAGAACCAGCAGGCTTGTTGTGCTTGGCCAGCTCTCCCCGTGTTGTTTGGGGCAGGGCTGGAAAGCTGGCATCTGTAGATTGTGTGTTCTGTGGCAGGGAAGCTGGCACCTGGGTGAGAGACCCAGAACCAGCAGGCTTGTTGTGCTTGGCCAGCTCTCCCCGTGTTGTTTGGGGCAGGGCTGGAGAGCTGGCATCTGTAGATTGTGTGTTCTGTGGCAGGGAAGCTGGCACCTGGGTGAGAGACCCAGAACCAGCAGGCTTGTTGTGCTTGGCCAGCTCTCCCCGTGTTGTTTGGGGCAGGGCTGGAGAACTGGCATCTGTAGATTGTGTGTTCTGTGGCAGGGAAGCTGGCACCTGGGTGAGAGACCCAGAACCAGCAGGCTTGTTGTGCTTGGCCAGTTCTCCCTGTGTTGTTTGGGGGCAGGGCTGGAGAGCTGGCATCTGTGTTTGCTGCAGCCAGATCTGCAGAGCAGACCTTGAGCAGATTGTGTTTTGTGTGGCAGTGATGTTGGCAACTGGGTTTATATTGGTTCCAGGCCAGCAGGGTTCATAGAGTAGATAGAGGGATGTAGTGCATTTGGGTCCTATAGAGATTCTCTGGTGGGAAGTTAGGTTTGGCTTTGGGTGCCCCAGGAATTGGACCCCCTGGTCCAATTTTTTTTTTTTTGGCCTTGTGGGTTTTGTGTGGGACAGTGCCCTGAAGCTGCACAGCAGTTTGGGGGGGCTCTCCTCAAAACCTCCTGCTCCACAGAGCCACTTTCCCCACAACAATTACAGTGAGAAAGTGGCTCTAATTGTTTTTTTCTCACCATTGGGAGCAGTGTTCCTTTTGGGGTGCCCACTGATGGGTGCAGTCTTTTTGGGCCAGGGGGGTTTCATGCTGGGAAGTCCCCTGAAGCTGCCCTGCAGTTTTGGGGCCTCTCCCTCAAACCCCCCTCTGGCCAGAGCCACTTTCCCCACAGCAATTATAGTGGAGGAAGTGGCTATTTGGGCTTTCACCATCATTGGTGACAATGGGTCTTTTGGGGAGCCCAAAGACAGGGACCCTTTGGACCAATCTTTTTGGGACATGGGGTTTTATAGGGGAGAGTTCCCTGCGGGTTCCCTGCAGTTTTTGGGGCTCTCCCTCAAAACCCCTGCCCCCCACTAGCCTCTAATTATGCCCTACGTTGCCATTGATTTGCCATTAATGGTGGGATAGGGGCACCCTCTTTGGGTGCCCCTGGAATGGGACCCCCTGGCCCAATCTTTTTGGGATTTGGAGGGTTTGTAGGGGAGAGTCCCTTGAAGGTCCCCTGAAAATTTGGGGGCTCTCCTTCAAACCTTCTCCCCTCTAGGTGGCTTCTAATATACCCTATTTTGCCATTGATTTCAATGGCCATAGGGTATAATGGGGCTGTATATTCAGAAATAGCCGCGCATCTACTGTATATGCGGCTATTCCTAGTACGGTAATAGGAAATACATGATATTCCATATCTTTTTGGCCCTGTGTATTTCCAAATCCGTGTAATTCCGTTTTTTTTTTTTTTGCACACCCCTAGATATGAGCTTACTAAATAAATAAATAATAACAATCTGTAAGCCTTTGTGTCTTCTTGTTTAGATTACCTATTGCTCATTTGATTCATCTGGTTACGATAAAACTTTGGTCTCTTCTTTATACCGCATGGTCCCCAATGAAGCACATCAGTACATTGGACTTCTCCGGCTTCTGCTGCATTTTCATTGGAAGTGGGTTGGGCTAATTTCAACGGCAGATGATAAAGGAGAAAAGTTTGTACAGACATTGGAACACTTCTTTTTCCAGAATGGCATCTGTGCTGCCTTTACTCAAAAAGTACCAAACCCAAGTGCATATTTAGAAATGGAAGACATGATAGATCATTGGATGGACATGGTCCCATTGTTATCCGGTCCCAATGTCAATGTATATATTGTGAATGCTGACTCTCGAACTTCAATGCAAGTGCTGTGGTTTCTAGTATTGGATATATTGCGAGGTTTGAAGCCCATTGAAAAGGTGTGGATAATGTCCTCTCAATGGGATTTTTCATCAGAGACATTCCACAGAGGACTGGATATAAAAACCCTCCATGGTGCCTTATCCATTGCCTTTCACTGGAATGAAGTTGAGGGGTTTCAGAATTTCCTTCAGATCTTGAATCCCAGCTCCGATGGTGATGGTTACATCAGAATGTTCTGGCAACAGGCATTTGACTGTTTATTTCCAAACAGTGATGAAGAGATTGATGAAAACAAGGCAAGATGCACTGGGGAAGAGAAGCTGGAGAGTCTTCCTGGGCCTTTTTTTGAAATGAGCATGACCAGCCAAAGCTATAGTATTTACAATGCTGTGTATGCTGTGGCACATTCATTGCATTCTATGTATTCGTCCAGAGCTACACGCAAAACAATGGTGGAAAAAGACCATCAGGGGCCTTCAAAGCCAAGAGGTTTTCAGGTATGGACTGACATTTCTCATGGATTGAAGATTTCACATTCGATTAACAGATTAATGTCTGAGGCTACAGTACTCAGACCAGGGCTTTTTTTTTTGTAGCAGGAACTCCTTTGCCTATTAGGCCATACACCCCTGATGTAGCCAATCCTCCTGGAGCTTCCAGTAGGCCCTGTAAGGAGAGCCCTGTAAGCTCTTGGAGGATTGGCTACATCAGGAGTGTGTGGCCTAATATGCAAAGGAGTTCCTGCTGCAAAAAAAAAGCCCTTATCCAGACAATGCACTAATAATCCCATCTCCTCTACAAGTGGTAGTTGCACTAGTCACAGATGAAGTTTGTCAGGGTTCCCCAACTACCAATGGGGGATGGGGGAATTAAGGTTGCCAGATTCAGGTTGCGAAACTCCTGGAGATTTAAGGATGGTACCTGGGGAGGACAGAGACCTCAACAGGGTATGATGCCATAGAATGCACCCTCCAAATATCAATTTTCTCCTGGGGAACCTGTTCTCTGTAGTATGGAGATAAGCTGTGATTCCAGGAAAACCCAGGTCTGGCATACCTGGTCACAGATAAATAAATAAATGATAAATAAATAAATGAGCCAGTTTGGTGTAGTGGTTAAGTGTGCAGGCTCTTATCTAGGAGAACCGGGTATGATTCCCCACTCCTCCACTTCCAGCTGCTGGAATGGCCTTGGGTTAGCCATAGCTTTCACAGAAGTTGTCCCTGAAAGGGCAACTGCTGTGAGAGCCCTCTCAGCCCCACCCACCTCACAGGGTGTCTGTTGCGAGGGGAGAAGATATAAGAGATTGGAAGCCGCTCTGTGTCTCAGATTCAGAGAGAAGGGCGGGGTATAAATCTGCAGTCTTCTTCTTCTAAAAATGTCTGCCAGGTACTGTGATTTTTTTTTGGTAATTGTGTGGCCTTCAGAGGAGCAAAGACTGTTCATATGCACTACAACAATTTAATTTGCAGACTAACCATTTCCCCTTGTGTTGACGTAATCTCATCAAAGTAACTAATAGCAAACAGTTCAGATACAGTTTTGCACTCCAGAACTGTGATTTTGATATTGTTCATGAGATGGGCTATGGGAATATCACCGTTGATGTATTTAAATCTTAAATCCATATTTGGGGGTTGGGAAGAAGGGGAATGTGACAAGTAGAACAATCTAGCTGAGCAGAAGAGGAAAGAATGAGAATGGCACTTTGAACAGAACAATAGAAGCTGTGTTCTGGGCAGGGGTCATTTTGTAGAAAAAGGAAGTACCGGAGCTCATTAGCACAACTCATTTGCGCAACTCATTTGCATATGCTAACTCATTTGCATATGCCATACACCCCTGACATTACCAGAAGGTGTACTAAATTACATCATCTCAACATCTACCATAAAATGCTTCTTGAATAATAATTATCATAATAAAACCTTACTCCATCATACTTTTTAAATTACTCTCTCCTATGTGGCCACAGTGGTATGATTAATATTTCCATCTCTCTGCTTTATATCATAACAAACCTTTAATGGCATAACAGTTGCAAATAAAAATACACAGAATATAAAAAATTAAACATTGGAGATAAAATCAAAATGAAACCGAGTTTACAGATGCATTCATACATGGTCAGATTTAAATTTAAGGATGTCAGCCAAAAGTTTTGCCACAGCGTCGCTAACCTCCCCCTCAGTATCATTATATAAATAATAACAGGGTGGCAGAATAGACAAATCTGGGGAGAAAGAAAGCTTACAAAATAAATCTTTATGGAGATTATGATAAAAGGAACAATCAAGCAATATATGCTGAATTGAGTCGGGAATATTCGCTCCACAGAAACAGAGTCTGTCGCCTAAAAGGACTCGATATCTCCCTTGTAAAACTTTGGCGGGAAACGCATTTAGTCTGCTTTATATGTTTTGGTTATTTTCCCATTTTTGTGGAGGAAAATATTGAAAAGTTTGTCAGATCATAGAGTTCAGCAAAATTTTCCCAAGGGGTTTAAACGAGGGAGCCCAGAAGCATTTTTTGGGAGGGGGGGTGGGGGTATGAAAGAATACAATACAATTTAGAGGTTCTGGAGCTCTGCTCCTGTGAACTCCTGCCCTGGTTTTGGGAGTCAGGTTAGAATCTGGCCATTGAAGTGTCAGATCTCAAGTTAGATTTTATAAGGGGGGTTGTAAAAGGGTTAGCATAGCAGGATAGCATCGCTGATACAATGATGTCACTTCCAAGTGATGTTACCACATCACACAATGTTGCCCAACATCCCCACCCACCCCAGGATACCTCCCCCCAATTCCCCTGCTGGAGCAATGAGAAAACGTGGCAACACTATAATGCAAAGAATGAGAAACAACATCTTATTTCCTTTGGCTTCGCTTTCCTATAATTTTCATTAATATTCTTTCATCCCAGCTTCATTCTTTCCTGAGGAGCATCTCATTCAACAATAGCGCCGGGGACAAGGTTTCTTTCAATGAAGATGGTGAACTGGCGGGTGGATTTGATATTATCAACTGGGTTACTTTCCCAAATAAATCCTTTCTGAGAGTGAAAGTAGGGGAAATTAATCCCTTAGCTCCACGAGGCAGTGAGTTCTCCATCCACGAGGCACTCATTCAGTGGCACCACAGATTTAACCAGGTAGGATCTGACTGTGAGTTCGAGGGTCCTTGTCTAAATGGGAAAAATGCTTTGAGAATGCCTGCCGTATTGCTGCACACATTAACTAAGTGATCCAGTCGCTGTTCTTTAATAAGTTTCTAAGCTTGAAGCACTATAGTTCTGCAGTGATTGCCTAGCCCAGTCAATATACCCAGATGCAGGCTTTAGTCAGTCACTATTTAGGGCAAAGTAGGTGGAGTTCCTACAGATTGGTTTGGAAGGAGATCTTCCTTCAGCTGCTTCATATTATTTTCAAGATTGGGAATATAATGACATACTTCCAACTGGGGGTCATTTTATAGAAAAATAGGTAGTGGAGCTCATCCAGGAATTGTTATGCAGCTGCACATACTATTCAATGGACAAGGAGGTGGAACTCTCAGAAAGGTTCAGGAGCTGCGCTCCTGTGAGCTCCCATTGAATCTGAGGCCTGCTTCCAACCTAAGAATGGAGTTGGTTCCATTGAGAGCCAGTTTGGTGTAGTGGTTAAGTGTGCGGACTCTTATCTGGGAGAACCGGGTTTGATTCCCCACTCCTCCACTTGTGGCTGCTGGAATGGCCTTGGGTCAGCCATAGTTTTCACAGGAGTTGTTCTTGAAAGGGCAGCTGCTGTAAAAAGCTCTCTCAGCCCCACTTGCTCCACAGGGTGTCTGTTGTGGCGACGGGGGGGGGGGAGGTAAAGGAGATTGTGACCTCCCCGAGACTCTGAGGTTCAGAGTATAGGGTGGAATATAAATCCAATATCTTCTTCTTCATTGGAGAGAGAGCCATAAATAGGAGGGAAGCCCCATAGGCTAGAGAAAGGCTTCAGAATTTGCTCAATAGCATGGTATAATAATTAGGTCAAGACTGGCTAGGCTATAACTGTACATCCAGTCTCGTCAGGCAGGGATAGCATGGGTCATTTGAACATAAATAGATTAATTAACAAGCAAAGCCAGCCAACCATTAGTTTTGCAGCTGGAGAAACTCCTTTGGTGCTGAGCAGTGTCAGTTGAACTCTTAGCTTTTTTTGAAATGGGGGGGAGATAGGTGAAGTTTGCAGCCTCTAAGTACAGTTTTCATATGCAGATTGTATTTTCAAATGAAGATCTGATATTGGCTGTGTTGGGCAGTGTTCCCTCTAAGCTGGGTTAGCATGAACTGGCTCACAGATTTTTAGCCTCCAGCTCACAGATTTTTGCCTTAGCTTAGGAAGGCTGACTTCAGAGCACACTAATTTATGTGGTAGCTCACAACTTTAACGCCAGTAGCTCACAACTTTAATGCTAGTAGCTCACAGAGTAGAGTTTTTGCTCCCAAGACTCTGCCGCTTAGAGGGATCATTGATGTTGGGCGACTTTCCAAAATGCTTGAAGCAAACAAGAGCTTCCCATTAATCCCATGCTAGAAGATGGGAGCATCATTACTATTGCAGATCAGCTTGGGTGAAACCTAGTTTAGCCCATATGTGGGTGTCATGGCTGCCTTTTGGATAGGGTTGCCAACTGCAGGAATGGAATACATGTTTAATCTCTCTTTTCCTGGACAGGTTGTTCCCCTTGCTTTGTGTAATGACAACTGCCCTCCAGGTTACAGCATAAAAATGAAGGAAGGAGAACCTTTCTGCTGCTATGATTGTAAGCCATGTCCAGAAGGGAAGATTTCAGAGAAGGAGGGTAAGAAACTTCATATTGCAAAGCATAGTGAGGAAATATAATTGTGGGTTTTCAAAACAAAACCAATAAAACAAAACATCTCCATTTTTTTTTAAAAAAAAAACAAACACCTTTGTTTAAGAGAAAAATTGGGGTTTGGGCTAATTTACTCACGTACCAAAGGCCATTCATTTTCTGACCTGGTTTTGCAAAATGGATCATTTTGATCACATCGCTTCATGTTCTTCCAGGACATCTCTGAAGCTTTCAGTACTTTAAAACACAGTCTTGTTTTGGGGTCACCTTTGGGATCACCTGGCCAGATGAAGAATGGGCAATGAATTTTACAGAGAAGGGGAAATTTTTGGAAGGCAGTGATGGCAAGTTACTGCTTCAACAGGTGGTCCCTGACTAATAGTTCTTCATTGACTTGACTTTACCATCCTTGGCTCTTGGAAGATACGTCTCAGAAGCAGATACTCTGGGACTGCTGCTCCAACCCACCATTGTTGGTGTGTGAGAGATATCTGTCTAGTTAACTGTATTACTTAGCAGAAGGGATATCCCGGGAAAGCCAAATACACATGCAAATACCTCCATGTGTATGGAAAATTTCAAGAGGCTACAAGTGAAAAGCTCATTCTGCTTCCTCCCACCAACTCGAAATTTGACCAGTTTCTACAATACATGGAGTCTCTGAACCAAATGCAATAGTGAGAGGTCAAACTGTTTTATTTAATGATGAACAAGATGTCCAGGTATTGTAAGACAACATGATGAAATAGTAGCATTAGGAAACAAAAAACCCAATAACAATTCACAACACTTCCACGTATTCACAACACTTCTGCAGCACTTCCACATATTCACAACACTTCCACATACTATTCTCTCACCAGACACAGATCTATCCACTATTCCTACTTCCTTGACTATTACCTCACATAATTGGAAGGGTGACCTACAAGGAATACCAGGGCATGACACAGAGGCAGGAAATAGCAAACCACCTCTGAAATGTCTTTTGCCTTATAAAGAGTCTAGCTCACCTAGTGGTGCATAGTGCTGAAAGAGCTTGAACTTCTGGCTGCCAGACAACCTTAGGATTTCCTGGCTATTCTACACAAAATGACATTCAATAATAATTATCACAAATCTTTTAATCCTTTTTTAGTACACACATAGAACTTAAATCTGAATTGTGGAAGCATTTCTATATTGTCATAAAAGCCAAAAACACCCGCACTCAAAAAAAGTAGTTTCCAAGGGTATTTTATAAACCAAATGCCTCCATCACCTCCACTGAGTACCGCACAGCAGATTTTGGAATACAGAAAACTTAAATTAACTAACTCAAAATATTTTCTTTTCCTTCCTTCCTTCCTTCCTTCCTTCCTTCCTTCCTTCCTTCCTTCCTTCCTTCCTTCCTTCCTTCCTTCCTTCCTTCCTTCCTTCCTTCCTTCCTTCCTTCCTTCCTTCCTTCCTTCCTTCCTTCCTTCCTAGATATGGATAGTTGTTTCCAGTGCCCAGAAGATCAGTATCCAAATAAAGATAAAAATGGATGTCAACCAAAGATTATAACTTTCCTGTCTTATAATGAACCTTTGGGCACCAGTTTGGCTGTTTTGTCTCTGTCTCTGTTTCTGAGCACAGCTGTGGTACTTGGAATCTTTCTTAAGTACAACAACACTCCCATAGTCCAAGCCAATAACCGGAACCTCAGCTATTCTCTGCTCATCT
Organism: Heteronotia binoei; assembly: GCF_032191835.1. Lineage (NCBI taxonomy): Eukaryota > Metazoa > Chordata > Lepidosauria > Squamata > Gekkonidae > Heteronotia > Heteronotia binoei. The sequence continues at coordinate 15,931,368 of NC_083237.1, read as the reverse complement.
CCCTCCTGCTCTGCTTCCTTTGCTCCTTGCTATTCATTGGCCGGCCTGAGAGAGTGGCCTGCCAGTTACGTCAAACTGCTTTTGGTATCATCTTCACAGTGGCTGTTTCTTCCGTGTTGGCCAAAACCATCACAGTGCTTTGGGCTTTCATGGCCACTAAGCCAGGATCCAAGATGAGGAGATGGGTGGGGAAACGATTTGGAAACTCTGTTGTTTTCCTGTGTTTATTCATTCAAGCAAGTATTTGTACAGCATGGTTTTGCAACGACTCTCCATTCCCTGATATTGATATGCACTCTGTGACTGGAGAAATCATATTGGAATGCAACGAAGGGTCTACCAACATGTTCTTCTATACTCTGGGGTATATGGGATTTTTGGCTCTTGTAAGCCTTGTTGTAGCTTACTTTGTCAGAAAGTTGCCCGATGCGTTCAATGAAGCCAGATTTATCACTTTCAGCATGCTGGTGTTTTGCAGTGTTTGGCTGTCCTTTGTTCCGACTTATCTGAGCACCAAAGGAAAATACATGAATGCAGTGGAGATATTCTCCATCTTGGCCTCCAGTGCTGGCTTACTGGGCTGCATCTTTTTGCCCAAATGCTATATCATGATACTGAGACCTGAACTGAACAACAGAGATCAGCTAATGTGGAAAAAAGTATTGAAATAGCTGCTGAACGTAGTCCAATCCTAAATAGAGCTGTGCTGTAATAAGCCTGTCTATTTCAACAGTCTTAAAAGGGTGTAACTAATCTTAGGATTGTTTTCCATGTTGCTACTGTGTTTTATCTGAAAAAAAAATATGGAATAAATCAGTTTTAATTCAGTCTTTACTAGTGTTGCCAGATCCAACTCCGAAATTATCTGGGGACCTTTGGGGAGTGGAGTCAAGAAGCTTTCCCATGCCCTAAAATAAATAAATAAAATATAGCTGTGTAGTCCTCAATTCCTCATCCCCCAGCAGCTACACTTCCACTAAATGAAAGGGAACACACACTCACACATTCTCACAAAGCATCCAAAATAAACACAGCAAGCACACACTTTTATGATCTCATTGGGGCTCTTAACTCAGGTTGCTGAATGTAACCATCTGCTGTTACTTCAACCAACTGTCTTCAGGAAAATGAAAGAACAGCCTAGGGGGTGGAGTTTTCCACCAAACAGAGGGACTGAAAGCCACATGGCTCTGTCTGCTCACCCCACCTCCCAGCAACTTTCCTTTTTTTCAGATTTAAAGACACACACATTCAGAAACACAAACGGTTGCAAGCCTCTTCTGAAGCTGTTGAGGTTTAAAGGTACATGGTAGTTTTTGGGGCATAGTTTTCCCCTACCAGCCAACTGGCTGGTGGTGAGGAAAAGCATGCAAAACTAGGAGATTCCCCACTGGGACCGGGGGACTGGCAAGGCTAGTCTTTACAGACTTAGTGATCCCTATAGCCACCCAAAACTCACAAGGGTGGCACTAGGAATTTACAAAGGGCAGCACTAGGAATTTACAAAACCTCTATTGCAAGACTTCTGGTTTTTCTATAGAATGCCCTGTGATTTCTGGAACTAATCTTTATCTAGGGTCATTTCATAGAAAAAGAGGTGCCAGAGCTCATTAGTACAACTCATTTGCATAGGCCACACACCCCTGACATCACCAGAAGGTATACTAAATTATATCAGCTCAGCTTTTACCTTAAAATGATTCTTGAAATATAATTGTCATAATAAAACCTTCCTCCCATCATGCTTTTTAGATTACATTCTCCTTTATGGCCATAGTGGCATGATGAAGATTTCCACCTCTCTGCTTTATATGCTTAGCTATTTCACCATTAGAAAATTTGTCACATCTTAGAGTTCATCAGAATTCTCACAGGGGGTTTTGAACAACAGAGCCCAGAAGCAAGGGGTTTTTTTGGGGGGGGGGGGAGAGGGTAAGAAAGAAAAGAGCACAATAAAATTTAGAGGTTCCGGAGCTTCACTCCTATGAGCTCCTGCCCAAAACGAGGCCTGCCTTGATCACTTCCAGGTAGCTTGAGGAATAGCCAGAAATCTATAGTAAAATCTTCCTGCAAGTAGACAAGGCCTTATTAGGGTGCTTCCCCCCATTAGGGTTCTTCCCTTCCTGCCTGGCATTTCTAGCACCAAGTGAGTTTTGAGGGAGGGCAATCCAAAGATGAGATGCCACTACAGAAAATGCTCTGTCTCTAGTCACCACCTGCCTCTTACTGGCAGGCAGGATAGTATGAGAGGAGACTGCCCTTCCAGTATTCTGGTACCGAGTCCTTTAGACCTTAAAACTTAAAGGGTCTTGGGTCATGCACTGAGCTGTATATGCATTGAACGTAATGTAAAATTTACTGTATAAGCAAAAATCAAGTGTACACTGTACACAAATGGTACATGCGTTCAGTGTAACTTGTGAATCAAACCACCAGCCCATTGTGTTTAGCATTTCTACCCAGACTGGCAGCACCGCTCTGGAGCAAAGGCATCAACTACTGTTTGAGGTGAGAAGACAAAGAGACACTTGGAGTGCAATGATATGTCTTCTCTCACTAAATATGGGACGACTGGACCCTTCACTCTTTACCCAAATTCATCAGTAAGAAAGTGAAAATCAAAAAAGGATAATGCTCACAAAGGTTCTGCTCAGTATTTTCTGACAAAATCTTGGCTGCTTTTGTTTGATGGGAATAAGAGCTGAGCTGGGGTCTTAACTTTACCCTTTTCCACTGCTTCATACCCCAAATTACGGTGGCAATGAGATTTCACTGAGCATACATGCACTTGAATTACTATACCATTCAATTTTTTTTTTCAATCAGGAGAGAAAATCTTTAATATTTGTACTACTATATATATCCAGATTTATTCTTTTGTGCTGCTATTATGTTCTTTTATCCATTAAAAAAACCCTTAGGAGTTCATCCCCCCCTTCATTAAAATGTATTTATTTGTATGAAGTGAGAAATAAAATATTTTCTACAACCTAGAACTGGAAATTGGCTGAAATTGTGCTTCATTGTTCTGGCTTCCTTTTCTATGGCAAACATGAAGAAGGAACATTAACACGAGGGGGAACTGTTTCCATGTCTCCCCCCTTCCTTTAATTTTTTTTTTATTCCACTGAAGGTTTTCATTTGATCAACATGGCTTGATTAAATTGATCAAGATGATATAAATTTCTTTCTCAATCAACACTTTTAAAAACATTTAATCATCCTTTGTTTATAGGAACATATCTTTTTCTACTAGCAAATCAATTTCTTTTTTTATGTTGACAGCTTTTAAAAAAAATCAAAGGAATATAGTGAATAAAAAATCAAAGGAATAGTGAATTATTTTTATCCAATTTCAGAAATCCACATTGCTTGGTTTAATAAAACTCAAGCAAAAGCGAAGTCACAAAAACAGTGATCCTAGGTAGAGATGTACTCTTTTAAGACTATTCAAAACTATGGACTAACAGGGGCATAACTTTTCTTAGGATAGCCCAGGAATAATTATGAAGTGAAACTAGTAAAATCTCCTCCTGTCTATACTTAATGCAATCAATCTTTTCCAGGGTTCATTTATGTACCTGTAGCCTTCCATCCTTCCGAGGTTGGTAAAATGAGTCCCCAGCTTGCTGGGGGGAAAGTGTAGATGACTGGGGAAGGCAATGGCAAACCATCCCATAAAAAGTCTGCCGTGAAAACGTGAAAGCAATGTCACCTCAGAGACAGAAACGACTGGTGCTTGCACAGGGGACCTTTCCTTTTCCTTTATTCACAGAAATGGTTAATGGCAAATTAGACTGTTATGGGGGCTTTTGATGACTTTCTCCTTATTAGTTGCTCCCTTTTGTTCTGATTTAGTCTCATGATAATGATGTGATATTTAGGAAAAAGATGCAGCTCAGTAGCCCAGCACTGGAGGCCAAGATGGAGAAGATCTCCATGCCTACCATGAACTCAGATATAGGTCAGATACTTCAGGTACCCTGTGCTCTTAAAGCTTGAAACAAAGGTTGGAACACTGCTTAAGGTGATGAATTTAGCTTAGAATTTGTCCCAACCAGCCTGCAGCTACGCTGTAAGGTCAGAGGGACACGTTTGTCGCCCTTTCATTGGAGAAGGGGAAGATTGACAGCCTGCTGGGCTCAGGCTTTGAGGGCATTTCCCACCCCCCACCCCCATCCTTCATTCTGAGGGCATTTCTTTTCCCCTCCTCCATTCTGTATGCATTTTGAGATGGGGTGGATGCCAATTCTTTACTTTTAAAGGGGTTGTTTTAGGATCAGGTAGTGGGTGATGTGAAAGGTCCTGCCCAATTAGTAGGGAATTTTAGCTGCTGGTGGCAGAGCTGCTGCATCCATTTTGTGCCTCCCTTCGTGTCTTTCTTTTTAAATAAGGCAGACATTTTAAGCTCTGGGGAGACGGGGCCTTTTTAATTTTAACTGCATTGCTCCTCTGCAGGCTGTCTTTTTGTGAGGGAGTTGGCCATTTTGGGTGCTTGGGAGCAGCGGCCATTTTAGAGGTGGTTTTACTGTTAGTTGTTTCAACTGGTGCCATTTAAATGCCTGGAAAAAAAGACACGGGCAGGTCCAAGGGTAAGCAATCTTTGCCTAAAGCTCCTAAAGCTCTACCCAAAAGGCCACCTCCCCCTTTGTCCTCTTCAGATGAGGAGGGTGATGATGTTGTCAGTGTTGCAATTTTGCAAAGGCTTAGGGCACTTGAGCAAGCTTCCAAGATGCCTCTTTCACAAGATTTGGGTTCTGGTTTGCAGAAAAATTCTAAAGCTTCATTTCAAGCAGATATTTTAAGCAGGCTGTCTATCTTTGAGGGCAGGTCGGCTGGTAGCATTGGTGGAGGACTTGCGGGTTCCAGTGGCTCAGAAGGGGCCGCAGGGCCGTCGCTTATGGACATTGGAGCGGTATCTGCATTGGTATCGACTGGAACTATGGGTAAGGCTGGAACCAGTACACAGTTGCACATGGGGCAGGCATGGCCATGGGGCCCTTGGGGACTGGCTGAGCCAGCTACACCAAGTGCTGCTACAGGGACATCAAGTGTTTCCCCCTCTCCTGGCCTGGGTGTGCAGCAAGACTCATCCTGGCCATCTGGGCAGTTTGGCCCTTATAGGCCATGGTTAACAAATGGTCAGCAGTGCATGTCAGGTCCCATGATGGGGGGATGGGGCTTTCCTCCTCCCTTGAGTGATGCTTATGGGGCTGTTCCCTTTACTGCCATACCTTTTGAAGAAGTAGCACTATCTTTAGGGGACCATTTATTGTCAGCGAGAGATAAAATTCTAAAAGGTGAATATGTAGATAACTTCTCCCTCCTGTTCTGTGAGTTGGAGAATAAAGATAAGGAGGATTTGGATGACAAAGAAAAGGAAAAACTGAAGAAGCACAAAGTGGACTGGACTTTAGCTAGCTGGCTGCCTGGGTTTTTCATATATGCTGGTGTGATAGCACACGCCCAGTCTTGGAGGGCGGCTTCACTTATCCAGTATATGGATATCATTTATAAGGGGTATACCATGTTTAATGGGCCTGCTTGGGTTAAATATGATGAAGAATTCAGGATGCTGGCTGCTTTATACTCCTCCCTTCAATGGGATCATATCCACCAGCAGCTGTGACTCCAAGTCATGTCCCCTGCGCGACCAAATTTGGGCGACCGTTCTGATAGCGGTCAATTGATTTGTGTCCTCTTCATTCTCTTCTCACAGTTCTGCGGGGCAGGCAGTTCAACCCCATTTGCTCTGCTGGGAGTTTGGCTCACAAGGAATGTGCAATAGGAAGGCTTGCCAGTACAAGCACAAATGCCCCATGTGTGGTGGTTCTCACTCCTTTAGCAACTGCCCCAGAGCCCAACTACGTAAGGGCCAAAAGAAGCAAGGTGGGGGTGGGGGTAATTCCCAAGCTGGTAAAGGGGCCCAGTCCAATAAAGGTGGGACCTCTTGAGCAGTGGCTCGCCAGATACCCCAAATGGGTCGATAGGGCTTATCTGTTAAAAGGTCTTATGTTTGGTTTTAGAATTCCCTTTCAAGGTCCTCGGGTTGCTTTTCGGTCCGGGAACCTTGGTTCTGTTAGGGGTATGGAGCATGTAGTTAGGGATAAGATTGCCAAGGAGTTGGCTAAGAGCAGGATTTTGGGGCCATTTTCAAATCCTCTAGTACCTAACCTTTGGGTTTCTCCCTTGGGAGTGGTGCCAAAGAAGGCGCCAGGTGAATTTCGTTTGATTCACCATCTCTTCTAGCCTAGGGGTGCGTCAGCAAACGGTGGCATTCCTGAGCATTTATGCTCTGTTAGGTATACCAGCTTTGATCAGGCCGTTTGTGTTGTGTGACGCTGTGGTAGGGGGGCAGAGATGGCTAAATGCAATATTAAGTCTGCCTTTCACCTTCTCCCTGCCCATCCAGCTGACTTTGAGCTGCTGGGTTTTTCCTTCGAGGGACAATTCTACATGGACAGAGCTCTGCCTATGAGTTGCTCTGTCTCATGCTCAGCTTTTGAATGCTTATGCGCATTCCTTGAATGGACTGTTCGTGAGAAAGTGGGTTTACAGGAAGTGGTGCATTATTTGGATGACTACCTCTTTGTGAGTGCTGAAGAGACTGTGCGCTGTACAAAATTAATGTCTGGCTTTATGGAGCTGGCGGTGGAACTGGGTGTTTGCTGGCACAGGAAAAGACAGAGGGTCCAGCTCAAATCCTTACTTTTGGGGGGATTGAGCTGGACACTCTGGCACAATTGTCCACTATACCTAATGAAAAAGTGGCAGATTTGAGGAGAAGGATTAATTCCTTCCTTCTTAAACAAAAGGTCACATTGCTCGAGCTCCAACAGCTGGTTGAGCATCTTAACTTTGCTTGCAAAGTGGTTGCTCCTGGACGAGTTTTTCTGCATAGGCTATGTGATGCTATGGCAGGCCTCCGCCTACCTCAAAATAGAACACAGATTAGCAGCAGCATGAGGGAAGATTTAAAGGTATGGCATGAATTTTTGGATTCCTTTAATGGGATTTCATTTTGGAGAGACGACATTAAGGCTTGAGGCAGAGCTTCAGGTCATGTCTAATGCTGCGGGGTCTTTAGGTTTTGGGGTTCATTTCTGCAGAGATTGGTGTGCAGATACATGGCCAGATTCATGGGTTCAGGCAGGTGTGAACCGAGATCTTATGTTTCTCGAGTTCTTTCCCATTCTTGTTGCAGTTTGGCTGTGAGGGAATTATATGACCAATCGCACAATTCATTTTTGGTGCAATAATATGGCAGTGGTCCATGTCATTAACTCCCTTTCATCCAAATCTCAATGAGTTATGAGATTGGTGAGGGCTTTCACTCTGTTTTATCTGCGGCTTACTGTTTTTAGCCAAGCATATTCCTGGGGTGAATAGCAGGGTGGCTGATGCTCTCTCTCATAAACAGATTGAGAGGTTTTGTCAGCTGGCCCCAGATGCTGATCGCGAGTCGGCGCCAATGCCCCAGGAGCTATGGCTGATTGGAGAGCCGAGGCCTGCAGAGAAATAGACCTAGCCATTGCATCCAGCACCCAGAAGTCTTACGAACGTGCTGTGCAGAAGTTTGAAGACTTTGGGTCAGAGGTAAAGTATCGCATTGTTTGGCCCCTCCCGGTGGAGCAGTTGCTCCACTGCTGTGTTTTGTTAAAAGGTAAGGGATTGGTCATGCGATCCATTAGGGGACGCCTGTCTGCTCTGGCTTTTGCTAGTAAGGTGTTGGGGTATAAGGAGGAAACCACAGACTTTCGTTTGCATAAGATGCTGGAGGACTGGGCTAGAGAGGCCGGGTCTAATTCTGACACTAGGAAGCCTATTTCCCCTTTGGTCCTTCGGGGTTTGAAGGGGGTTTGGGGCACAGTGTATGCATCCTATTTTGAAGTCACACTGTTTCATGCTGCTTCCTTGGTTGCCTTTTTGGGGGCCCTTAGAGTCAGTGAGCTAGTGGCAGGCTCCAGAAATGATGTTTCTGGTAATGCTTTGTTGCTACAGGACCTGAGGTTAGTGGAGAGTAAGGTCGTCATCACTGTTCTCTGCTTTAAGACTGACCAGCACTGCAAGGGGACTGTTTTGGAGCTGGGCACATGCTCTGAGCAGGAGTTGTGTCCTGTTTCCGCTTTGGCTGTTTATTTAGCAGTATGGGGTCTCACAGATGGGTTTTTGTTTTGTCACCTTAATGGCAGCCCACTGACAAAGCATCAGTTTTGGGCTGTGACTTCCCGAGCTTCAGCTAAGCTTGGGTTGTCTGGAGTGCTCACTCCTTTAGAATTGGAGTGGCCTCTACGGTCACTGCCTTGGGGTACCCTGCACCTACTATTCAGCGGCTGGGCTGATGGCGCTTAGTCGCCTATAAACCATATGTTCGCCCCTTGCTGTATCCCTAACTTTATGAGTTTTAACATGGAGCATTGTCTTTATAGTTGATAGTTGATTGTTCTTTCTTGTAGGTGCTGTTTTCCTGGCCAGAGGAGCCAAGTTCTCGTCTGTGGACACAGTTATGTGCTTTGGGCTGCACATCAGGCTTGGAGAACTTTGGTCAGCTCTCAGCTGGGGCTCAGTCAATGGGTTACAATAGAGTGGTGGGGGTGCCAGGGGTGCCGAGGTCTTCATTGGCCTGGCTTGATGCCACTGTTGTTCCAGGGAAATGCGGGTCCTCCGCCCTGGGTCTTAGTTATACATCTGGGAGGGAATGATCTGGGGCTGATGAAGGGCACAGCTTTGGCCCTGCAGGCAGAGGAGGATCTTAGGGCTATCAAGGAGAGATGGCCTGTGACCATTATTATTTGGTCAGCCATGATTTCTTGCCTTGTTTGGTGGGATGTTTTGGATCCTGCGGGCATTGATAGGGTCTGTCGCAAGGCTAATAAAAGAATTTGAAGAGCCTTGGATGAAGGCTTGGGCCATTATTTGCCTCATCTGGACATTCATATTAGTCGTGCCCACTTCTATAGGGGTGATGGTGCTCATCTTTTGGATGAGGGCAATGGTCTCTTCTTGAGAGAACTTCAGCAAGGGCTGGGGTGGTCTTGGGCCTCCCAGTTGGTGCTAAGGCCTACGCAGAGGCTTGGCCTTAGTGGTGGCAGGTTTGGTGGTTAATGAGCTTATGCGGCTAGGGGAGAGCCACAAAGGGGGGTCTGTCAGGATCAACCTTTGGGTTTGCTGGCCCGGGGTGGGAGAATGCAGACCGTCCTTTAGGGCTTACCTGGAAGAGTCCTTCCACTGAATTGCCCTGCTCATGGGGGGTACTTTCCAGGTGTTGCCTGCTTGCTGAGCTGGTCTGCTTGGAGCTGTGATGTACAGCTCTGGCCAGGAGCTTGGGCGCTCTCCCGTTAAATGACAGGGAAGGGGTCTGTTGAGACCCATGGCCCTGACCACGACCAGGCCACTTGCACTGTTTAGCTCTTGCCGATTTTTGAATAAAATTCAATAAAGTGGCCCTTAGTTCATCCAATTCATTGTGTCTGACTCTTCCAACTTTGGGGGACAATCATAACATCATATAGTTGGAGATCCCCTGATCATTTAGTCCAACCTCCTGCACAATGCAGGAAATAGCTGGCTAAAATGCTTTGTTCACTGTAGCTAAAGAGCTGGAAGTCAATGGCACAATTTTTGTCCAGCTCATGGCCTTTTCCTTCCTTTTGTCTTGGGGGTCAGAGTGGCTTATGCTGAACTTATTAACTAGCAGCAGCAGAAAGTTCTAACAACATCTTACAAACTTTTTTTTAAATCCCTTCTCCTACCACTTATACTGCATGAATTTGAAAAAGTTTGTCAAAGTGATTATCACCCACCTATAATTATTAAAATGACCATAATTAATTTACTTCAACAAGATTAAATGTCTGTCCAGGAGACCCATGGACGGGGGAACAAAGCCACCTGTAGCTGTTATAATAATCCCAACTGCCATTTGCAATTATGTTTAGGGAGAAGGGAGAGGCAGGGCTCTCTTGCTTTGAACCATACACCCATAGGTTGCGCACAGCTGCATTGCAAATTGTTTTTATTTTCTTTTAGGCATCCAGAGTGTGCTTGGGAGTCAGCAATAATTCCTTTGAGAAGCACAGGGGCTGTCAGTACCACCCAAGCTACTGTGTTCAGACTAGGTGGATGCTAGTTGTTATGCTGTAGGCGGACTCAGGAGAGACCTCTTGGTGAGGAAAGAGTTTCCCCCACATTGCTGAGGGATGAAATGTTATTATTCCTGCTGCTGCTCCTGCTACTGTCTCACATAGCTTGCAAATCACATACTATGAAGCAGGCAGTGACAGAGGCCCTCCCAATTCCACATGAGTGGCATCAGCCAAGTGAAATCTTCATCGGGGGAATTCTGTCTCATATCAATTTCATTTTTCCCATATTTTCATTCCAGCAACCCCCATCCCAGATACCAAGGAATGATCTATTGTAAGCAGCTATTTGCTAACTCCTCTGAAAAGTGGTTTGTGATTTTGTTTTATTGATAGCTTATGTTTCATTAAATGGCTTTGATACTTACTGGAAAAGTCAGTGATTGAATCAATAGGAGGTTGGGGAGGGGTAATATGTGTGAAATATTCACAGCGAGAAAGAGATTAAGTTGTTCTATGTTTCAATGTGTGTACAGGCAGGAACATGCCATGTCTATATAGTTATATATCAGGATAGTCATGCAAAATTCAAAAGCAACAATGAATTAAACGGGAATAAATTGTATCATATATCAAGTTCAATACCAGAATGCCCAAATTTCATGTTAAGCAGAAGAGAAAATAGGGATCAAAAACACCTGAAATAATTGTTTTCTTGTGATCAATGTCCTTGATCCAGGGACAGTTAGTCATAACTGTAAATAACCATGACCCACCATAAGAAGTTGAACAAAACAGGAGTCAAGGGCACCTTTGAGACCAATAAAGTTTTATTCAGAATGTAAGCTTTCGTATGCATGCATACTTCTTCAGACGAGGGAATGGGGTACAGTGAACAGGAATACATATAGCTGGTGGGTTAAGGGTGCAAACTGCCATCTGCCCACCTGGATCTGTCACCATAAGAAGTTGTGAATAGCGCCATAATGTTATATTTATAGTTTTTAGTTTTACATTGTTTTCGTGATTTTAATATGTAATCCATGGTTGTCGTTAGCCACCCTGAGCCTGTTCGTGGAGAGGGTGGGATATAAGTTTAAAGTAAATAAATAAATATCTTCAAAACCCGCAACATATATGATAGATCATTTTTTTTTTGGGGGGGGGGGCGGTGTCACACTGACTTGAAAAGGAAGTCTTCGTAACATGTGGCTGCCAGTAACTGAAAATAGCATCAGATTTGATGCCAACTCTTCATGTGTTTTTATTCGATAAACTCATGAGAAAACAGTTACAACCAAAGAGAATAGAAAGGCTTAGACTCCAGAGTTTTCCAAGAGAACAGCATTTCAGACCATCCTTTTCTGGAAACATTTTTTTTTTCCCATGGAAAGCAAGGAAGCAAGAAAGTCGGTCATTGTACATACATTTTTCTTTATTGGCTTCTACATGGACTTCAACATATGTCTAACTAGAAGCAAAAGGTATACTTGCAGTGTCCTTTCTGATGAATGTAGAAAATAGCCCTTCTCTTATTTATTTAATGGACTTATATCCCGCCCTTCTCACCGAAGTGTCTCAGGGCGGGATATAAGTCCATCTTATGCCTTCCAGCTAATGTAATGCCCTTCTTTTATGCCTCCTAGATATCATAATTACTTTATCTAATTTCCAGTCTCCTTGTCATGCTGAAAAAATATTGAATGCGTCATACTCTCTCCTTCGGAGGCTTTGTTCACAATGGTGATTGTGGAAACTTTCAATTAAAATATTGATAATGGAATTGAGATTTAAGACACCAAAGCAATTTCCACCATTCTCACTTATAAAACAATTTCCCTAGACTCTGTTGCTTGTATGACAGCTAATTATATTATTACAGTTTTAAAATGCATCTTTGTGTTAGAGGTTTGCTTGATTTTAATGTCCACTGTCAAGTGTTTTTAATACTCAATTGTCGTACTGTTTCATACTTAAGGCATTCTAGAGAATGTTTGGTGAAGGGTAGGTGACTATTTGGTGAATACTTCAACTAAATAGAAGGGAACTCTTTCAAATAAATAGAAAGGAAATCTATTGATAACTGAGATTCTTCTTACATCACAAACTTTTTAAACTTATGCATGCAGGCAATACATCTAGTCAAGACCAAGTTCTCCTTTTCAAGTACAGGAAACTTTGCTGAACTGGGATTTTTTTTTACAGTCAGGCAGCTGAACTTATTCTTGGCAGCTGGGATTGTTAATGTAAATTGTGATTTAGTGCATATAGAATTCTCCAATCAGACACTAATCACTGTATTTGCAGTTCAGCTCCAAAGTTCTACCAGAATCTCCTGGCCTTGGCCTTTGCCATAAAAGAGATCAATGAGAATCCCAAGATCTTGCCCAATGTCACTCTTGGGTTCCTCATCTACGACAGCTATTCTGATGCACGAATGGCGTACCGTACCACCCTGGACCTGCTCTTCAAATCGGATAACTTTCTCCCCAACTATAAATGTAGCAGACATAAAAATCTAATGGGAGTCATTGGTGGACTTAGCTCTGAGACCTCCTTTCGCATATCAGAGATCTTAACTCTTTACAAAGTTCCACAGGTGGGTCCAACAGGTGGGAGGCATGGGGCTTTTCTTCATCTCAGTTTATAATTTCATCTAGCGGTTTCATGATCCGGAGGTGCAGTCTCTGGATGAGCTGGTACTGCCCTTCCACTGCACTCCATTCTACCATCTGAGCTGCTACTTCAGAATGCAATGGTAACCAATGCAGCTTATTTCAATTTATGGCAAGAAAGCAGAGATGACTTTGAAACAACAGAGCAGTTGAAGGAATAGCTTCACCTGCTATGAGTGCAATGATCATCCATCCTGGAATTCTTGCAAGTTGCTAGGCCATTACCAGTGAATTTGAACCTTTGCTCACTCACTTTTATTTCAATTTTCTGCATGTAGCTGTGTGTTAGGCTGATTCTATCATGCAACTGAGGGTCTCTGAATATCTGACTTCAGAAAATGTCCCCATCTTCATTGTTTCCTCACTTATAAATATATATTTTAAAAATGCACCTTTGGGAGGAGCAATACGTCCTCTATCATAACTCCTGCCCTTAAACAATTCTAAAGGGAAGAAACATAGTAGATGCTGTGTTCTGCCTCTTCATCATCAAGCTTAGGAAATCTCCGTACCTTGATTAACTCCAAGGCATTGTTAAAGCCAAATCTTTCCATTTTCACCCCCTCAATATTTTACTTCTCCAACCAAAAACAAAATACCTCCATTTTTGTAGGCTGTATTTCTAAAAATCTAACTCTTAAATATAATCAAAAAACATTCAACTCATTAGGGTTCTCATAAAGTAGAGAAATGATCACGCTTGGGAAAGTTTAATATGTGAAGCAGATTTCTGTATGCAAACCTCTATGCATAAACACATCCAGGCATATGGAGAGTTTAATGCTAATGTATGATTCCTTTAAAACTGGTTTACAGATAATTTGAGGTCACAGGGCATGCAAGAATTGAAGTAGATATTCAAGGAACAAAATCAGTCACTCAGTCACTCAGTCACTCAATCAGTCCTTAAGCCGTAATATCCACAGTACAATACACAGTCAGTTACAAAGTCTGCTGATACCAAGAGGTTTCCTAATCCTTTACTCTGTGCTTGGTTATAATAATCATGAGTGAAATTGCTTCAAATAATTATTGCTATAATATCAGTCTCCTTTTGTAGCTCTCCTATGGCTCGTTTGAACCTGTAACAGACAAAGGAGTCCATTTTCCTTCTTTTTATCGTATGGTCCCTGATGAAGACCTTCAGAATCGGGGAATTGTCCGGTTACTGCTGCACTTTGGATGGAAATGGGTTGGACTGCTCAGCTCAAGTGATGAGAGTGGAGAACATTTTTTGCAGTCCATAGAGCCATTATTTTCCAAGAATGGGATCTGTCTAGCTATTACAGCAAAAGTCCCTGAGTATATCAATTTTTATAGTGTTGGTGACATTGTCAATAGCATGCTGAATCTCACTGAAATTCCCTTGCAGACGAATGTAAATGTGTTTATTATATATGGAGATACATCATCTGTTACATTTGTGGCGATTATTCTATGGGTTGTAACAACACTGGTCCCTCTTTCACATTTTGAACATAAGGAAAAGATATCTGTGGCAAGAGTGTGGATGACGACTGCTCAGATTGATTTCACGTTCTATACTTATAGAATGGACTATGACATTCAACTGTTTCATGGTGCACTATCCTTTTCAATTCATTCAGTGGAGCCTTCAGGATTCCAAAAGTTTCTTCAGAGCAAAAGAGTTTTTGGAAAAGACGGAGATGGATTTATCAAAGATTTCTGGGAGAATGCATTTTATTGTTTATTTGGTGGAAACTCCACTGAGTTGACAGATAACAAGGAAGCATGTACTGGAGAAGAACTCTTGGAAGACCTTCCATTGACATTTTTTGAAATGAGCATGACTGGCCACAGCTATACTGTCTATAATGCTGCCTATGCCATGGCACATGCTTTACATGTCATTTATACATCAAGCTCAAACCACCGATCTATGAAGGAGACTGGCAGGCTGAAGTATCCATTTGTGGAACCATGGCAGGTAAGCTCTACTTACATTCAGAGGCTTCTTGTTCTGTACTCCAGCAATGAATACAACATATACACATTTAGTCCCACCCTTTTCCCAAGCAGCTCAGAGTGAGATATGCTGTTCTCTCCGCCTCTCTATAAATTGTGTTAGGTTTGAAGTACAGATGGCCCATGCCCACCCAGCAAGCTTTATGAGAAAGTGAGACTTTGAACTTAGGCCTCCCAGATTCTAGTCTGGAGTTTAACAACTACACTGTATTGGCACTCTGTGTTCAAGTTTTGCTGATCAACACTTTTTGTGGGGATTGATTAACATTATAACCTCCCGTGCCAATCAGGATGGGAATGATGATATCTGGGAATGGATTTCCTCTCCAGCCCTCTGGTTCTGTTAATACAATTAAGGTAACAACTCTGGATAACTTTCTTCACCTTTACGTATTTCAGTGTGATAGTCAAACTATGTAATTGTTGCCTGAACTAATGCAGCCAGAGGAAGTAGCTAGCACCACCTTGGTTCCTTTACCCAATCTGCTGGCAGTGAAGTCCAGTAGGAGCCTGTGCATTCAGCTGAAAAGAAAGCAATATCCACAAAAGTTAAATGAATGTGTCAATCTCTCTATAAAGGTGCAGAAGGGATCTTCTGGGGATAACCTAGTCTCACCCATCCTTGTCATTATTACCTTCCATAAGCCTTGGTTGACTTTCTTTCTGGACTTTCTTACCATATTTTTTCCAAGTGATAGCTGTTACAGCTACCTTTAGGTGCCATTGGGCCTGTTGTGAGTGAGAGTCGGACCCAAGGCATACCAGTTCAATTTTACTCAAGAGTCCCACATAGACTTGCTGGTGCAGACCATTATCCCAAAGCCAGCCAAGGGAAAATGATTACTTTCTCCACCAATGTCTTGTGTTCCCCAACATTGACCATGGATAGCCTCACCAAGGCCCAGTTGGATTCCATCAGTAGAGGAATTCAGTCTTTTTGGGCCCCAAATACCATTGATAGGACTGAAAGCACCTAGCCTGGGTTTTCTGTCCCAACCATGCCCTGCAAGAAAAACAAATATAACCAGTATGTTGACAATCAACAGTCCTGAGGTTAAAACAGAGAGAAGAATTTCTTTTCAAAGTTCCCTTTTTGAGATATAGCCACTGATTCCTGATATTCTTTTTTAAAGAAGGAATTCTCTTTCAATATTTTTATTTCACTTTTGAAGAGAAATGAATGCATCCTTTTGTAACCAGCTTTTGCTGTTTCATGATATGCACCACAATGTAGTAATCTAGCAGGAGGGCAGGAAGGTTTGGGAAGACATTGCCTACCTCTGAGCATCTGCACAGTGAAATGCTGAACTGTTGCAAGACCACCACTCTTGGTCCTCTTCTGTTTGAATTTCCATTTGATCAAAATGAACCTTGTTTGAAACAGATACCAAATTCCTGTCCAAATTTAGCTCCATGCCACTCTTCGAAGGATCCAGTTCAACAACAGTGCAGGCGAGGAACTTGTGTTCAATGAAGACGGAGAGCTAGAGGCTGGCTTCGATATTACTAACCTGGTTACTTTCCAAAATGGCTCCTATGTCAAAGTCAAAGTTGGGAGTCTGGATCCTCAGGCATCTTCAGGCCAAGAGCTCACCATTGATGAAGACAGAATCGAGTGGCACAAAGACTTGACTCAGGTGAAAAATGACTTGCACTGCGGTAAGAACAAATTAAAATGAAATTTACTAACTAGAAGATGCAGGGATGTGAGGGGCAAAGAAAGCAAGGCCCTTTCCATTGGTCAGACTAAAAATAACTTGATCCCTTCTGTCACAAATTCCATCAACAGTCAGAAAGTGGAAACAGTGAAGATAAGGCCCTTTGAACTGCCCAGCTTGTGCGAGTTTGTTTCCTTGAATTTGTTGCCGGCATTTGTTAGTCACTGGTATTTTCTTTTGAAATAGAAATGTGTAAATGTAATAAACAGAATAGTTAAGTAGGAAAATAAAATTCTTGTTGATGATATAGTGCAGAGCTATTTAATTAATTAGATTAAGTAAATTATTATCTAACAATAGTGAAAATATCAAAGATTTCAGGTTTTCACGGCAGGTAACATCATTAGGGTTTGTAGAATCTTTTGGGCTCAAGTGCCGTGTTCTACTGGAGAAAGTTTTTCTTCCAGACATTTCGTGAGTGAAAATGGTAAACTTCATATTTATGATTTCTTTTTACCAGCAGTTGGAGTTTAACACTTATCTGTAATGTTGTACCTGTGGAAAACTGTGACGGACATGACCACCATTGAGTCAGGCTCAGACTCCACAAAGGAGGAACCAGATGAGCTCAAGGAAGAGACAGGAGCACTATCTCAGTTGGCTCAGATGGTCAAGAAAACCCTAACACAACAAGATTTCCATCAGATTCAGAGCCCTGGGCTCCCAAGCCCATTTCTAAGGAGTCTGTAGTCAAGACCTCACCAGTGGGAAACCCTGAGTCATGAGTCCGCAGCCATAACCTCACCACCAAAAGACACCTGGGTAGATAGCCCAGGTCCAGTGACAGCTGTCAATCAGCCCTACAAAGCCAGGTCCAGGATCCCTAGCCCTCCAGGCTGTACTACCCCCAGCAAGAGTAGTGATCTCATCAGGCTTGTTTTGAAGTGGCCCAACTGAAAAGCCATGTTCGATCAGGCCAATGGCCTATCCAGTCCAACACTGTGTCACACAGTGGCCAAAAAACAAAAACCAAGTGCCATCTAGAGTTCCACCAGTGGGTCTAGAAGTCCTTCCACTGTGCCCCTCCCAAGTGCAGTGCCAGGCTTGCAAGAACTCACATTCCAGCTCTGTTAACTGACCATCACTCCACTGGACTTTATTTTTTGCTGGATTTGGAGCTGAATTAATCTCTGGCAAGATGAGTCTCAAACACTGGTGGTATGCAGTAGATCAGAATCAAAGTGGGAGAAATACATCATATTCTGTCCACCACAAAGAATGGGAATAATAGGACTCAGAGATCTCCATTCCTACTCATATCTGAAAAAGGGAGCATATTGTTGGAATTCTGTCTGGGGCAGTGATGCTCTGTATTCTTGGTGCTTGGGGGGGGGGGGGTGCACTGGGAGAGCTTCTAGTGTCCTGGCCCCTCTGATGGACCTCCTGATGGCACCTGGTTTTTTGTGTGTGTGTGTGTGTGTGTGAGAGAGAGAGAGTTAGGCTCAAAAAAGCCATGTTGGATCAGGCCAATGGCTCATCCAGTCCAACACTCTGTGTCACACAGTGGCCAAAAAAAAACCACAACCAACTGCCATCTAGAGTTCTACCAGTGGGTCTAGAAGTCCTTCCACTGTGCCCCTCCCAAGTGCAGTGCCAGGCTTGCAAGAACCCACATTCCAGCTCTGTTAACTGACCATCACTCCACTGGACTTTATTTTTTGCTGGATTTGGAGCTGAATTAATCTCTGGCAAGATGAGTCTCAAACACTAATGGCATGCAGTAGATCAGAATCAAAATGGGAGAATTACATCATACTCTGTCCATCACAAAGAATGGGAATAATAGGACCCAGAGATCTCCATTCCTATTCATATCTGAAAAAGGGAGCATATTGTTGGAACTCTCTGTCTGGGGCAGTGATGCTCTGTATTCCTGGTGCTTGGGGGGAGGTGCACAGTGGGAGAGCTTCTAATGTCCTGGCCCCACTGATGGACCTCCTGATGGTGCCTGTTGTTGTTTTTTTGCCACTGTGTGACACAGAGTTTTGGACTGGATGGGCCATTGACCTGATCCAACATGGCTTCTCTTATGTTCTTATGACTCTTGGAAGTGTATATGCTTGAGGCTCTTCTTGGTCTCTAAGATGCTACTGGACTCAAATCTATCAGTCTCATTTGGGTAGCCGAAGAGGGAAAACCTACTACAAAGTGATGTGTAAGGAAAAGTTAAACCAAAAATGTTGGGAAAGGCTAGTAGGTCAGGGGAAGATATCCTGATGATTAATGAGAAATTATGCTACTGTGCCAGTCTTGGACTCCTGAGTGGAAGATAATGATGACTTACTTTATTAGAAACACTGGTCATTCAAGGTGGGAAAGATTGAGACAAATGACTCTACAGAAACTTGTCTGTGTCATCACGCGGAGACACTTGATTGCATGCTCCCCTGATCTAAATTCTCTGACAAAGAGGGGATATTGGGTAGCAGTCTAGTCCATGCATTACTTTTCATACTGGGAATTTTCAGTTTCTTCTGTATAACCGAAGGAATAATTTTTGTTCAGTGTGGCTACCCCTGTACTAATTACTTGTTAAGACAATTTCCTGAACCCTTCTTCCTGGTTGTCTTCTTCTTCCCAAGGACAGGTGCCTCCTGTCTCTCGGTGCAATGATATTTGTTATCCTGGTTCCAGTCAGAAAAAAATAGAGGGGAGGGAATTTTGCTGCTATAATTGTGATCCATGTCCTAAAGACTTGATGTCAAATAAAGAAGGTAAGGGATGTAATGAAATAAGAAATAAGTGAAGAGTTTTCTCTGGAGTGATGTCATTTATGGTAATTTGTGTGGGGCATGAATAATTTGTAGTGTGCATGGATCACATGAAGCCTTCTTGTGAACTTCAGGAAAAGGCTTTGGATGACTCTTTCTTTACTTTCTTTGGAAGGCTCTTTTCTTTACTGTACAAATTCATTTATATGAATGATATGACTTGTGTGTGTGTGTGTGTGTGTATGTGTGGAGGGGATTAACTCTATGTTGCCCTAATTTGGATTGCCCAGGCTAGCCTGATTTCATGAGATCTCAGAAGCTAAGGAGGCTCCTCCTGGTTAGTATTCAGATGGGAGACTAACAAGGAGCTCCATGGTTGCTACTCAGAGACATGCGACAACAAATTACTAGGGGTGTGCAAAAAGAGAAAAGAAATCTGGTTAAATCTGGATTTGGGATTATTCAGGGGCAAGATATTCAGGAGGGCTGAATATCCCTGAATACCAGATTTGGCTATTCCTGAATATACCATAGATATTTGGCTATTCCCGAATATACGGCCCCATTATACCCTATAGGCCATTGAAGTCAATGGCAAAATCGGGTATAATGAATTGTGGCGGTGGTGGGGGGGGAGGGTTTGAAGTAGAGCCTCCAAATTTGCAGGGTAGCTACAGGAGCCTCTCCCCAATAGAACTGCTTTGCAGGCATAAAATCCATGCCCCATCTCTGCTGCTTGGCTCTAGTGCACTCTAGGGTAATCTGACTGCTGCCTGGGGTAGTCTTTTCCCACCATAGGGAACAATGACCCAATTTGGGTGCCCCTAGGATAAAAACCCCTTGTCCAATCTTTTTTTTTGTAAACTTGGGGCTTCTGTGAGGGAGAGCCTCCTGCCACTGCCTTGCAAATCTGTGGACTCTCTCTCAAACCTCCTGCCCCCCAGCTGCCATTCATTATACCCTATTTTGCTATTGACTTCAATGGTCCCTAGGGAATAATGATGATATGGGGGCACCCCCTTTGGCTGCCCCTAGAATTGAATCCCCTTGTCCAATCTTTTTGAAACTTGGGGGGTTCTGTTGGGGGGAGGTGCCTGCAGCTACCTTGCAAATTATGAGCCTCTACCTCAAACTTCCTCCCTCCCAGCTGCAGTTCATTATGCCCTATTATGCTCTTGACTTTAATGGCCAATAGGGTATAATGGGGCAAATACTGGCAAATCAGTATTTAGTAGTATTTGGTTAGCTGTATTTGGCCACTGAATAGTATTAGAAAATCTGATTATTCAGGGCCAAATGCAGCCAAATCAGCTGTTATTCAGCATTTTATTCGGTTCAGCCAAACTGAATGCACACCCCTACAGACTACCTCTGACTGTCTCTTTACTTGAAAACTCTATGGGTCACCATAAGTTAGCTGTGACATGCCAGCACTTTCCTATTCATGAAGGTTCATTGTTCATGGGGTATCATGAACTATGAACCAGAATGAACCTCCCCTGATTCATAAAAGTGTTCAAGTTTATGGAGTTCTTGATATGGCATGGTTCACAAAAGCCGTTTAAAGGGAATGCATTCTGTTTAAATGATTTTTGCAAGCCCTGCTCTCGTCTCTGTGGCTTAATGAGGATGTCTACTCAGAAAACATTTAAATGCCTTCTACGCTCACTGGTTTGTCAGCTTTAAAGGGTTCCCTTTGCTGTGGATCCCAGCACATCTGGCCCACAAACTGTTCCCATGAACGCCATAAACTTCAAGAAATTTTGAAGTGTTTAATGGGTGGTTTGTGGAAGAAGTAATTCCACACACCTAAGTTTGGTGTGAACTGGGCGCAATTGTTGATGGACTTAGGTTCATAATTTAGTTTGTGCCCATCCCTATCATTTACTTGCTGACAAAAGAAACTGACTGTCCACTTTTTCCAGACTTGAGGTCTGGAGTCAAGCTCGGATCTCATCCCAATCATTCCTTCTTTATTAGTGAGTGAAAATACATTACCAAAGGTTCTTCAGGTTTTTCAAAGCATATCTGTTCATTGGCATGCTAGCTTTCAGGTTCAATAGTTTAGTACTTTTAAAATATTCTGAAGATAGATTTGAAACTATTGCTACTCCAAAGAAGACACAGCTAGATTTTTTTTAAAGCAGATACCTTTTATTATTAAAAAACAGTAGCTTTTAGCGGGTATTATTTTTCTCTTTCAGACATGGAGGAATGTGTCAGTTGCTCAGAAGATCAATTTCCAAACAAGGAACAAGATCAATGCATTCCCAAGATTATAAACTTCCTCTCGTTTGATCAAACCTGGGGCATTGTTTTAGCCCTTTTGTCTCTTCTCTTTTCTCTGACCACAGCTCTGGTGCTTGGAATCTTCATCAAGCTCCGGGACACTCCCATAGTCAAAGCCAACAACCGCAGTCTCACCTACACTCTTCTTGTCTCTCTCCTGCTTTGTTTCCTCTGCTCTTTGATATTCATTGGACGGCCTAATAAGATGACTTGCCTCCTCCGACAAACGGCTTTTGGCATCATTTTCTCGGTTGCTGTTTCTTCTGTGCTGGCAAAAACTGTTACAGTGGTAGTGATTTTCACGGCCACCAAGCCAGGAAATATTTTCCGGAAATTGGTGGGGAAAAGTTTAGCACATAGCATTATTGCTTCCTGCACCTTTGTACAAGTGGGTATTTGCACTGCTTGGCTATGTATATTTCCTCCATTTCCAGATTTGGACAGGCACTCGATTTATGGTGAAATCATAGAACAATGTAATGAAGGGTCAGTTGCCATGTTTTATGGTGTTTTGGGCTACATGGGATTCCTTGCAATTGTCAGCTTAATGGTAGCTTTCCTAGCCAGGAAATTACCTGACAGTTTTAATGAAGCCAAGTTCATCACTTTCAGCATGTTGGTCTTTTGCAGCGTTTGGCTGTCCTTCGTTCCAACCTACCTGAGCACAAAAGGAAAGGACATGGTTGCTGTGGAGATCTTCTCCATCTTGGCTTCCAGTGCTGGATTATTGGCTTTTATTTTTTTTCCTAAGTGCTACATTATTTTGTTGAAACCAAATTTGAACAAGAGAGAGCAGCTAATAAAGAAAAGACATTAAAGTATCCTATAACTTAGCAAAATGCAATGGTTGCTACATTATCATACAATTTAGCATGGTACTATGATTAGGATATGTCCTTCGGAAGGTTGAAACTGGGCTATGCATCTGAACAATCACATCTACTTTCCCCATATACCCTGCTATTGAACAACTCGATTTCTTTAATTCTGCTCCATGATTAGTCCATGGTTTTATCAAGATGATTACTCCTCTGGTTGACTTGCATGATACCAATGTTATAAGAATTTAATAATGCATTTATGGAAAGAAAAAAAAATCCTCTGAGATTTAGACACATTTTAAAATAAGGTTAATGGGTACTCTAATTAAAATAATGTTGCATTATTTGCAGTGCCTTTTTACAGTTTGTTTTATTTCAAATACCAAAAACTCTTTTCTTGAGTCTGTTTTTGAAATAATATCCAATGGTTCTTTCTCAGCCTCTCTTCATTTCCTTTACAACAACAACAACAACAAATTTTATTTGTATCCCGCCCTCCCCGCCGGAGCAGGCTCAGGGCGGCTAACAACATGGCTCAGAGCCAAATTATACAGGTGAATAAAACTACATCAAACATCAAACATTTAATTAAAATCTGGTTAGGCTTTAAAATTAAGTTAATTTTTTAAAAGTGCTAGTGCTACATTTACTTTTTCTGATGGCGGTTTCCTTCGTAATTTCCATTTCGATCAGGGAAAGCCAGTCTGAAGAGGAAGGTCTTGCAGGCCCTGCGGAACTGTTCTAGGTCCCGCAGGGCCCGCATTTCCTCTGGACAATTCATGGACAATTCATTTGTAATCTCTTTCCTAATAATCCCCAGCATGGAGTTTTCCTTTATCACAACTGCCACACACAAAGCTGATTTACTCCTCCCAAAAAGATATCCACTACACCCCCAAGATCACGCTCCCTCTCAATCTAGTCAGTTTAGAAGACATATGCATGTTTAAAGTAACAGGGTGTGTATGTTGTTCCTGTTGTTAAGTACAATGGAAGGAGTAACCATTTTATGTTTCTCATGTTTTGAGGCTCTAAATAAGGGATTGAACTGATCAAAGCCTAAATCATGGATTGACTTTGCTAATGATAATAATAATAATAATAATGATGATGATGATGATGATGATGATGGATTAATACCCCACTCTTCACTCTGAATCTCAGAGTCTCAGAGTGGCTCACAATCTCCTTTAGCTTCCTTCCCTGCAACACACTCCCTGTGAGGTAGGTGGGTCCGAGAGAGCTCTCACAGCAGCTGCCCTGTCAAGGACAGCTCTGTGAGAGCTATGACTGGCCCAAGGTCATTCCAGCAGCTGCAAGTGGAGGAGTGGGAAATTAAACCCGGTTCTCCCAAATAAGAGTCTGTGCACTTAACCACTACACCAAACTAGCTCTCATTCTTGTGTTGTGGATTAAATATAGTTTACTAACTCTGTGCACTCTTGGGGATCTATCATGATATGTAACTCATCTCTCTCAATTTCCTTGTCAATGTGTGAAATGTATGTTTGTCTTCTCTTTAAAAAATCATTATAATTTCAAAATCAAGCACAAAGCAGTTGAAAAATGTCTCATTATTGGACTCATTGGACCTACAATTTATAAAGTTTCTTTTATTTTCTTTTCCTTTATTTTCTTTTCTTGTTCTATCAGGCAAAGAAAAAATATGTTCATCTTAGAACAAAATGAATCATTTTAGTTGAACAGCTGGCATCCAGCAGTGCTACAATTTTTTTTGCCCCAATTAAGCTAATTTCCTGTCTGATTCCATCCATCCTTCGGGTCATTGTAGATCATGCAGAACATACTACTCCACTGCATCAGAAAGCTTTGGAAACATCACATAACCATGTTTACATCCATTCATCTGCCATCAGTTATGCTGCTAAGATTCAGTAAGTTTTAACAAAAGCAGCAACACAAACTTACTGAAAGCCCTGTTTGTGGCCCAGGCCTGAAGTGATCTAGAAAGACAATACTGGCTGCAGCTGGCCAGGCTAAGCATATGTAAAGAGGATGAGGGCTAGTCCCACTGGCATTTTCCCCAGCCAGCCAGACATGTTATCATGGGGATGAGGAGATGAGGAGGGATGAGGAGGTCTTAAGGCAGGTTCGTGATGGATAATCCAACTCTGCCCCCCCCCTCCCGCTTTTGTTTAAAGTGCCATTGCTTGGTGCTCGGCCTGAAGCTTTTCCTGCTCTTCCAGCTCTCTGCTCAGTTTGGATTAGCTCTGGGCTCAATGATTCTTACACGTGCTCAGATCAATGGAGCCTTCTGTGCCAACTGCACTCAAATGACTGGTTTAGCCAGCACCATCTAGTTCCCTCTACTCCAGCTGTTCCCATACATGATGGAAAGGGGAAGTGTATGCCGATTTCACTCGATTCGTTGTGTTGGCAGGGGCACTTTTGAATGGCTTGTTATCATCGGTAACATTTTGCCATAAAATTATTCATGAGGGACAAAAAAGCAGAACTTTTGTCCATTTTCATAATACTCATGAAAGAAATAAGAGTCCCATACAGAAATAACACATGACCTGCCTTCTATTATGAAATCTTGATCTCCTACTCTGTTGATCAAGGTACACTTAGACCCAAAACACTGTGTGACATTAAGACTCCTGCCACGAAAGACCTATGCTCACATTTGCATTCTGCATGAAGAGGTTCTTACTACAGACCAATCTGATTAGGACAAAAATGAATTTTCTGCATAACTCTCAGGTCATTAAGGAAACCATGGCTGCTCCCCAACATACTTGTATACTCAACAATTTCCTTTCACTTCCTTTTTTTTGGGGGGGGAGTTTAACTTTTTATTACATTTAACAACAACAACAACAACAAAATATATATGTATACAAAACATAAACTTAATTATTTAAACCCCATGAGAATTTTGCTGAACTCTTAATATTTCACAAAATTTCTAATATTTTTCCCCACAAAAAAAGAAAAAATAACCAAAACATAAAGCAGACAAATGGAAATCTTCATCATGTCACTGTGGCTGCACAGGAGAATTTTAAAACTTGTGGACAAAGGAGACCCGATAGATGTTGTTTACCTTGACTTCCAGAAAGCTTTTGATAAAGTTCCTCATCAAAGGCTCCTTAGAAAGCTTGAGAGTCATGGAGTAAAAGGACAGATCCTCTTGTGGATCAAAAACTGGCTGAGTAATAGGAAGCAGAGAGTGAGTATAAATGGGCAGTCTTCGCAGTGGAGGACGGTAAGCAGTGGGGTGCCGCAGGGCTCAGTACTGGGTCCCATGCTCTTTAACTTGTTCATAAATGATTTAGAGTTGGGAGTGAGCAGTGAAGTGGCCAAATTTGCGGATGACACTAAATTGTTCAGGGTGGTGAGAACCAGAGAGGATTGTGAGGAACTCCAAAGGGATCTGTTGAGGCTGGGTGAGTGGGCGTCAACATGGCAGATGCGGTTCAATGTGGCCAAGTGCAAAGTAATGCACATTGGAGCCAAGAATCCCAGCTACAAATACAAGTTGATGGGGTGTGAACTGGCAGAGACTGACCAAGAGAGAGATCTTGGGGTCGTGGTAGATAATTCACTGAAAATGTCAAGGCAGTGTGCGTTTGCAATAAAAAAGGCCAACGCCATGCTGGGAATTATTAGGAAGGGAATTGAAAACAAATCAGCCAGTATCATAATGCCCCTGTGTAAATCGATGGTGCGGTCTCATTTGGAGTACTGTGTGCAGTTCTGGTCGCCGCACCTCAAAAAGGATATTATAGCATTGGAGAAAGTTCAGAAAAGGGCAACTAGAATGATTAAAGGGCTGGAACACCTTCCCTATGAAGAAAGGTTGAAACGCTTAGGGCTCTTTAGCTTGGAGAAACGTCGACTGAGGGGTGACATGATAGAGGTTTACAAGATAATGCATGGGATGGAGAAAGTAGAGAAAGAAGTACTTTTCTCCCTTTCTCACAATACGAGAACTCGTGGGCATTCGATGAAATTGCTGAGCAGACAGGTTAAAACGGATAAAAGGAAGTACTTCTTCACCC